>NW_003303721.1:393592-709319 GCF_000142945.1 Phytophthora infestans T30-4 | reverse complement strand
GTAGCTGCCGGCTTCAGTGTCGGCTTCGATCCTTCTTCAGCGTTCGGCGCATGTTAACTCTGGTCACTCTCACTGGAGATCGTCTTTCCACCGCCGTCGGAGTTGGGTATTTTCGTCTTTCCACAGCTGGCGGCTGGTGTGACAGCCAGTCGTCGTACAGTCGTTGTTCTTTCTGCAGCAAATCTTTATCCATCGCCGACTCAAAGGCCCAATATCTGCCAGTCACGGTACTTCGCCGAGTTCACGCGGACATATCCCTCGTTGGCCAGCACTCCGTGTGGTTGCCATTTTATCACATAAAAGTGAGGTGGGCACCAGACTGACGTCTGTCGTACGTTCGTAATCAGGACATGGGTTGGTCTTCCTCGGCGATTAAAAACAACCGTTGGAATCCAACCCTTCGTCCGTCGCACCCATAGGTCATGCGTCGACTCACTGGGTTGTCGCCTGGGTAATTTGAACTCAGCGGTCATTCGACTTTCGATCGTCAACCCGTCTGGTGGCCCGCATGGTACATTTGGTCCGAACTCGGTCTTGGTCGGTGCATTACTTGACCGGATGAGTGGTATCACCATCTCATCGGGTAGCTTGACCGCCGAGTTGTACAGATCCAGACGTATTCCAGCTGGGATCATAAAGTCGGTGCCGAGAATCAAATCGACTCCGGCATGATGAGGCATTATCCATACTTCAAACTCGTAAGCCACTTCCCAGCCGAGTGTCACCTTCACCACTGCTCTTGACGTTGTCACCATCCTGTCTTTACTTATTCCTTGTATGTCAATTCGCTTATCTCGGCTGGCCACTCTCTTGAGACGCAGTTTCCTCGCGAAGTACTCACTGATCGCCGAGACATTTGCTCCGGTATCCAATAATATCTTGGTCCTTCGGTCGTTCACTGCACCCAATACGAGGGCTCTCATTCTAACTCGGCGATCAAACATCTGTGCTGACCACCATCCCAGCCGCTCTCCCGGAAGCAGCTTCATTATCCTGGTACGATGCACAGCCTGGTCTGACTGCCGAGTTACACTTGCAATCGCTCGGTTGTTATCGTCTAACTCACCGAGCTCACGTTCAATTCCGTCGATTTCACACATCCAATTGCCATCCCCGCTTCTTCCCTCGGGCCGTCCTGCTTCGCCTACGAAGGCAAACAAGAAGTTCGCCTCAACTGCAGGTTCAGCTGACTGTGGCAGCCCGGCATATTCCAACCCAGTCAGTGTTGGCGGGCCGCCGAGTTTAAATCACTCGGCGCGTAAAGGTTTTGCAAGTCTTCTGGCACTTGCGACTTGTCGACAGAGTTCTTCACGAACGCAGCCAGCTTCTCATATTGACGGAACAGCTCACACTGGCCGCCTTCATGGACTTGTCTGCAGAATTTGCAGCGTCGTCGACAGTAGTGAGCCGAGTGCCCCATTCTTCCACAAGCTGCACAAGGTCCTCGTTGGGTGTTGTCGCGTGATCCATCTCCACGATTCGACCGTTCTCGTTGGTTGTACGGTCGCGGAGGTCGGTTCGCTGAGTTTCCCCAGCTTCGGTTCGAGCCTTTCTGGTCTCCCGCCGAGTTCTCTCGGCGGTCCGGTGTATTTCCCTTATCATTGGAAACGCCGGCGTCAATGTAGTCGTCGTCTTCCGCTGAGTCGTGTCCTCCGGACTGGTACTCATCATCCCATTCGTCTTCGGAGTTGTACGGACTCGGCGGGTTCTGATCGATGAGTTCCTCTCCGTCGGAGTCAGCGTCAACGACAGTGACTCGGCGGTCGCGGTTTTCTTCTTTGCGACTGCGCTTCTCATCTCGCGGCTCTGATCCTTCCGCTTGTCATCTCGGCTTCGTGCGGTCACGAGTCGGTCGCGTTGCTTCTTACGCTTCTCGCCGAGGATCCGACGATTGATTATCTGTTCCACCTTACTGATGTCTTCCAGCTGCAAGGGGTACATTAAATCCATCACATCGTCATCACCACAATGCAGCAAGAAGTGTTCGACATGGTCAGCTGCGTCGGCGCCACCCCTCTCGTACTGGATCTTGGCTGTCCGAGCGTACCCGTTGAGTCGGATCAGGAAGTCGCAGATCGGTTCGTTGACTTTACGTCTCGCCGAGTAGTAACGAGTGCGGGCGGATTGGTCGAACTGTGAGCAGTAATAATCCAGGAACGCCTCGCTGAGTAGTTTCCAACGTCGCTGAGTCTTCTTCGGCAGCTGCCTGTACCAACTCTTCGCCGCGCGTCCCAAGCATAGCGAGAAAGGCTCGCACCATGCACTTTGGGGCATCCTGGTGCTCTTCATCTCGTAGATGAACCGCTTGAGCCACTGGAGCGACGCGTCAGAGCGGTAGCGCTTTCCTTCGAACTCGGCGATTTTGTCGAGCGAGGCGTGGGTTCGGACTTCTAGGTACTGCGTCGAGTCCTCTTCAGCCGCGTCAAAGCTCAAGTTTCGAATGTAGTCCTTCACGGTTTCTTCACGGTTGCCTCTCACGTCGAAGGCGTCGCCGTCTTCTTCATCCTCCTCGTAAGCCTCAGGCCTCATCTGCAGCGTCATACAATTCACGATAACGACCTACATTTCGCTGCCCACGACTCGGCGCTCGCTGAGTCGGGTTTAGCTTTAATGGAGTCAGCATGTGAGAGTCTTCGAAGTACGGAGTCCCTTGCGTAGCGCGGAACACTTCACGTCTCTTCGTCTCCGGGGTTTTCGGCAAAGGAATCTTGCTCGGGTCCTCGTCGAGTGGTTTGAACTCGGCTACTCGGCTGTACACCTTCTTCGTTCCGCCAGGGGCCTTCTCCAATCCAAACGCCACTCTGAGCTTCTTCTTCCATTGCCAGAGCTCGGCTCCGCCACGGGTCAGACTCCAGTCGGACAGAATGAGGCTGTTTGGTCGGCTGTTGCACCGATAGCCCATCGCCTTCAACAGCAGCACAGTTTCTTCCACCAACTGATTGATGTTGGCTGCACGCACCGGCTGAGTTAGCTCGGGACCCAACATCGGCCACTTCGCCTGCGCCATCGCCACAGGCGCGAACATCATCATCCATTCCGATCTCGTTCTCATCTCCTCGCCGAGTCGAGCCAACACTTTATTGGCGCTCGGCGTATCGGCGTTCCTCGTCGCTTTTGGAATAAGGGGCGGACGGTCCCCTTGAGCAACGCCATGGTCTTCTTCATCTTCTTCATCGTCCGCACCTTCGTCGAGCTCGGCGGATAAATTGCGCTCGACAGGACGTGGGGCTCCCATGCGTCCCACCTGCAGCGTCAACTCTTCCACCTCGCCAAGTAGCTCGGCGGTAGTCTTCGTTTCTCCGAGCTCAGCGGTCTCGGCCTTCTCTTCATACTCTCCTTCACTTGCGTCTCCGTTCTCGCTCTCCTGGTCTTGGTCATCCTCGTCGAACTGGACGGTTCGTCCCACCTCCATCGTCATGGCGATGAGTCGTTGATCCGCCGGGTCCGACTCCACGAGAGGCGATCCTCCAGCCGTCGCTGGGCTTCCGTCGCTCGGAGTTGCTGATCCCTTGACCATCTTCACTCTTCTCTTTCTCTTCTCTTCCTCTTAACTTGGTTAGCTGGCACCTATAAAAACAAGCACACACTCCTGTTCCCGGGTCGCGGCACCAGTTGTGGTGTAGTAGAACACACAAATATCGTCAGATGTGGATTCCTTACACAAACCACAACGAATCGCCGAGTTAGGTCGGCGGTTGTATGGCCTGCGCAGAGGGTGGTTCCCTCGCGGTCCGGCCCTTCCGGGACAGACGAGTGGCTCGCTTCCACTCGGTTCCGACTAACCAAGTCAGATCACTTCCGAGGCTCCGCCGAGTTTGGTTCGGCTGAGCTCGTTCACAACCCTGTGCCCTCCACCAAAGGATGGACGACGGCGCGCGAGCGCTTTTACAGGTCACCGAGCGCAGAGGCTGCTCAGCTAGAAGTGTTACGGCACCCGGGCTATCCGACGTACCGGCCCGCTGAGTATGCGGGACTTTCTTTCGCGCGTAGCGAGACTTTGTCCTACCCGGACCGACCTAATCTCTTGGCGCTACCAGTCAATACCCTACAAGCTATGCCTCTCGAGTATTGACGGCAGGCATAATCCAGCCCTATGCAGGGACTTACCGGAAAAGTGTACACGTGTCTTGGACTAGGAAAATTCTGCTCTGTTATCTTCTGGGAGCCTTTTCGGCTCCTCCTATTTAATCCTATGCTTCTCATACAAATATCTAGTGAAATGTAGTCGTTTCGGATCTCTACCGACTCTTCAGGCGGCCGTTGAGCTCAGCGGCTATCCGGATAGCATATCCGGACAGATCGCCGAGTACTTACCGTGATCCTTGGCTCCTAAGCTCTGGGTTATCAGACCGAGCCGATTCTTGACCTAAAGTAGGTCGGCGTATGGTCGAATCTGGAAATCCCTACACCACAGTAGCGTGTACCGCGGTGTCGGTGACGGAGGCACTGGTGTCTCCGTCATTGCCTCAACGGACAAGTCTCCTTCAAAATCTGCGGCTCCTTCGCCTAGCAGTGATTGCTGCATCAAACGCATAAACTCCGCGTGGGTTGGCAGCGCCCTTCTGCGTTCGCCTTGGACGCGTCGGAAAATGATGTATGCGTTGATCAGCGCCATGTCAACCAAGCCCAAAAAAATGGTGTGGTAATATTTCCTCATTTTCATAACACCCTGTTCAATACAGAATAAAAAATTGTATGATTATAGATACCAACTACAGTACAGGATAAGAAAACAATGACAAATACCTGAATGGAATATCTTTGCAAGCGCAATTGGTCATGTACGTCTGCTCCTCCCATGCTGTCTTGATACGTTTTTACCAGTTCGGGTGCAGGGACACTGACAACCTCTGCTCCTGCTCGGCGTGATATTGTTGTTGGAGTAGTACTGCAACCTGTTGCAATGAAGTGTACGGGGCGGTTGTTGATCCAGGACACAGCTACCATTCTGGGGTCTGTCTTGGACCGAGCGATACGGTAGGATCCTCGGTTCATAGTCTTCGGCCGGTACGGGATAGTTTTGCAGTATCCTCGTCGATTGGTTTGAATGGTCCCAACGTGATAAAGTCCGCGTTTCAGTAAGATGGACGACAAAAGCACACTCGAGTAGAAGCGGTCGGTGATAATCAGCCTCTTCTTTGGTAATCCGTCGAGAACGTCTTCCACATTGCGAAGAACGGCATTGGGGCCTTGATTCAGGTCTGCGCTATCACTATCCAACCGTCCTTGATAAATTTCTGCCCTGTACAGGATATTGCACAGGAATGTCAATAACTATCCTGTATTGTACAGGCTTCTGACAAATCATACCTGTAGCAGTAACCACTATCAGCATCACACGACATGAAGCACTTCGTACCCCATGGATGGGGCTTTCCTCGGAGGTACTGGCGCATCGGGTTGTACTTACTCTTCATTGGTATCATTCCTTCGTCAAACGCAATGCGCTGACCAACAGTCATTCCCAGCTTGAACGTTTGATTTATTGTGTCAGCAATCGGCTTGGTCTTCCAGGTCTTGTAACGGAGAGCGTCAGGTGATTCGTTGTCGCTAAAATGTAGATAGCGAATGACCTCCTCGAAGCGCTTTCTTGACATATATCGTCCAAATGTCCCTTTGGGAACCGCACCTTGGGCATCTACGGCCCAATGCTTCGACAGTTTCTCTCGATGAGGGCACAGCGCTCGTGCACATAGCAATCCGATAAAACTGACCAATTCGTGAGGCTGAATGGGGTTGAAAGCTCTCAGTTCCTTTTGAATTTGCTGCAAACTCTTCATCTTGTACGCAGGACGTCTTTGCTTGATGCGTTTTTGACGTGCCATGATGACGTCCGCTGCCTGCGTGCGGTATTGATGTTGATACCGGTTGAACTCATCTGCGATAGAAACCCACCTCTTTTTAGGAAGAAAGAGAAAGAATAATCCTTCTAGATTGTTACCGAGTGCTTTAGCTAGCTCGGTAGGAGCTGCTGTGCATTGCGTAAGCTCAGCGGCAGGCATTTGTAGCGAAGTGCCTGCATAGTACATCAAGCTATGTTAGTATCGAATACAGGATAAAGAATAAAGCGAGGTGCATGATAGCCTTTATCGTACAGCACAGTACTTACATTCGTCTTCAAAGTAGGCTGTCCAGCCAGTCTTCGCATGCTCACTCAATTCTTCCTTGCTCCTCTTATCGAATGGAGTTCCGACGGGGAGATCCACAGCATCCTCTTCATCACTGGTTACTTCTTCTCCTTCATCTTCAGAGCCATCACTGGTATCGTCAATGTCAGACATATCGTCGCCATCGTCGTCGATTCCGTATTCATCTTCATCTTCAGAGCTCATTCGATCGTCGCCAGCCGAGATATCAACCGCCTGAGCTGCCAGGCGTGCACTCTGAGGAGGAAGTACACGTCGCTCCACACTCTCTACTGGTGTTGTAGCTGTAGGTCTACCTGCCCGTTTCTTTGGAGTAGTTGGTGGCTTGGTCGGCGACCTGACACGGGTCTTGGGCGGTGCTTTTGCTGGAGACTTTGAAGGCGTTTTAGCGGGCGACTTGGCAGGTGACTTGGCTTGCGACTTGGCCTTATGCTTGATCGGCGACTTGGCGGATGACCTGGTCGGCGACCTGACTGGCGACTTAGTCGGCGTCTTGGCCGGCGTCTCGGTCGGTGTCGGCGCGCTGGTAGAAAACGCTGAGTTAGTATTGTCGGCAGGGCGGGGTTGCGAAGCGGGTGTGGTTGCCGCATTGTCTGGTAGATCAGTCGTAGTCGTGGATACTGAGGCGGGTCGCTTGGCAGGTGGGACCTCATCGTACAACACTAAGAGCTTGTTAGTAAATGTAGCATTTGTAAGTCGTATACATGTACATGTACATACCTTCTACGGGTAAGTGCTTCCACACCTCGTCGGCCCCATTAAAAAAAATCAACGAGATGCGTTACGTTTGGTCTTTTTGCCCGGCCAGCAGGTGTGAAGTATCGGTTATCACTAGATAGTCCTTTAGGACGCTCGAACTGCCACCCCAACTTCTTTAGCTTGGTCCAAAGCTTGGTCCACGTAAGTGGCTTGATGTGCCTTCGTTTTGGCATGGCGATCTTCCTCTCTCGTGTCCGTCCGATTCGCGAATGGCGCGAAATTTGCGCGCCCTAAATCTCGAGATTTTGTGGCCACGAATAATCACCCCCGAGGTTAGCAACGTGACTCTAAAAATTTATATTTGCATGTGTCACTTGTAGTTTGTATAGAAAGACTTAGCATTTGTATACTGCAAATTACCTTGATATCGTATCCTGTATAATACAGGATACGAAACTTTTTATCCTGTAGAATACAGGCGGCGGGGCTAAAGGGGTTAATCAGGCAAAGCACTCAAAGAATACCTAAAAGCTCTTGGTCAAACTTCCTCTAAACAAGCAGATTACGTGGACCACAGATACTGGGGATCGGAGATGACCCCTAGCAAAAATTCTGAATCGAACGATTTACGTAGTGGTGGCACCGGGAGGCCTGGAAAAAACGTGTTATCAGATTTTTTATCTGGCAGAACGAACAGTGGAGGGGGAAACGTTTCGAACGGTCAAAGAAAAAAAATCAACACAGGAGCAGCGGCAGGATGGATCGAAAGTACTCAACAGAAACTCAACCAAATTAATGAGAGTAACCAAGGACCGATCATCATATTATACCAAGCTTTACATTATAGCTGGCTTCAAATTGCACCACACGAACAGAAGCAAAACCAGGAGATGATAGACGATGAACCAACCCCAATAGAAGTGGATGACACCGAGTACAGCCACGAACTTTCAAGCGGAATCACAACTAGTGGCAATTCAGGTACAGATACCGAAACAAAGACTACATGCACGACCGATCAGCATATCAAGAGAAAGCCAGCCACAGAAAAAGAGGCAATTGACAACTTCGGAGGATATCGGAAAATTGGAACTAGAAGCATTCCCGACAGCAGGACTGGAAGGGCTATCGCCCGGAACAAGGAGGGAGCTGCGAGAGCTGGACTGGGGGGATGAAACCAAGGTAAAAGAGTGGATAAGGTGTACGAAGTAGCGGACACCACCCTGCACCAATGGCAAGCCGAGCTACAAGCAATTGGGAGCACATCTACATACACAGAATCGCAAAATTCCAGTCAGGTAGAGGAAGGATCGGAGTGGCTGTCACAAGACACGATTATGGAAGACACAACGGAACCTGAACAGGAACCACCGAAGAGCCAGCAAGATGCGGCTACAGGCAGATTTCAACAACTCGAACAGCAGCAAGGGCTTCACGTGGAACCAACTTGAAAGGCAGTGGCAAGGCCAAAGCCCGTTCCCGAGACTACCAACTCCAATCGCGACGTGGAAAAGGGTAGTACATGCAGACTCTATAGCACTGCTAAATAGCCTGCAACGGTTCCAAGCCCCAGGATACATCTTAGCGGAGCTGACAGATGCAGTACTGGAAGAATGGACTAAAACGGCACGCCTAACGGTTCTCCTGCATTGTTTGGATCAAATTGAATAAGACATTCCCGACCCAGAACGACGTACATGGATACAAAAATGGATTGAGGCTCTCAGACTACAACATCAAACAAACCCAGATAACACAAACTTATACCCCAACGAGCTGTGGACACCACTGAAGAAAAACCATTTTGAAGGGATGGAGTTGTTGAAACTCTGTAGGGCAAATAAAAAAGAAAAGCTGGTGAAGATGGTTCTAACGGCTCAAGTCTACTACGGAGAACTCATGATTGTGGCGGGACAGCAGTGGCAAGAGCCGTCCTCGATTTTGGAGTACGTGGAAATATTATTGGAAGCAATGGGGAGCTCACCGGAGCTCGAAGCAGCTCTTGAACAGAAAGAGACAACAGGGTACTGGTGAAACCATACTTAGCCAAGTCACGTCGAGGGCTAAGAAAGGAGGGAGCAGAAACGAATTTGAATGACGGACAATAAATCAAAGTTTAGAGAATTTCCGAGAGGAGACTACTACTCGGACCTTCACAACATAGCAGCATTATTTGAAGATACAAGAATCCGTGAGCAGATAAACATCGATAGACGCCAAGCAAAATTTACAATAGCAACACAGAATTTAAGAGGATTCGCGAAAACATCCAGACGAAGGTGGTTAAATGGATGGAGGAGAAGACGAGGAAACCCAATACCGGATATGATATTGGTTCAAGAAACTAACCTTCACACCACCGAAGAAAAAGAGGAAATTAGAAAGCAGTGGAAACGGGCATGGTAAGTGGAGAAAACGAAAAACCCGCTGAGTCACTGGCAACTATCACAAACTCCATTTAGTGGGATGGGGATATTGGTATCACCAACAATCAGTGATAGAGTGAAACCATGGAACCAAGCGTCATGGACAGAAAGGATCATGGCAGTTGAAATGGACGAATGGTTGATAATCAACGTGTATTTCCCAGCCAAAAAAGAAGAGCAACCACAATTTTTCAAGGCGGTACTCCTGCTCCTTGAAGAATGCTATTGAATAATTTTGTTAGAGATGGTATCATCATTTCTGCAAAGTCCTTATAAAATTCATGGTTGAGTCCAGTCGTTCCTCTCGTTTTGTGTCGGTTGAGGTGGTCAATGGCGAGTTTCGTTTCTGTTTCCGTGATTGGGGTCATCCGATCTGCTTCTTCTGTCGGCGTTAGTCGTTGTTGTGGTGGTATGTTCATGAACTGCTCCATCATCATAAAGCTGCCTTGGTTGCTGTCTGCATGTGATTCCCCAAATATATGGCTCCACTCTGAGGCCATCCTTTCCGCAATGGGATAGTCATCGCTGTAGAAGTGGCCAGCGGAGGCTTGAATGTCCGTGATTGACTGGTCTCTTTGCCATTCGCTGTTCCTTTTGAAGAAGCGTCTCGTTTCGTCATCTCCTCCTTTTCGTCGTGCTCCAAATGAGCGTGCTGCTCCTTTTCTGGCTTGTCTGCTGTTGTCGGCTAATATTTCTCCTCTTGTCGTTCTGGGTACTCTTGTTTCCGCCTTTAATTTCTTGTAGTAATGCTCCGATGGTCTTTGGTCCGTTTTTCTGACTTGCTGAAGGAGTTGTTGGATCTCGGTTACTAAAGTGTCTCACTGTGTTATTGGTTGCTCCGATACATCAAACACCTCAAGGAGGGGCAGGAGGCCTTCTGCAACCATTGCTTTGATTCTTTGTGGTCTTCCACTCCGAATAGGGTCGTAGAATCTCCTGTTTGTCCTGTGTCTTATTGCTTTTCCTGCTGCTAATTCCAGTCGTAATTCCTGGTTATCTGATTCATGTGCTGCGTCCATGACTTTCACTGCTTGTGTGGCTTGAAATACGTCTCCTTTGACGTAAAATCGAGCCAACCTACTGGCTCCGTTCTTGCTCCACCGTGTGAAGTAGCGTAGTGCTTCAATCTTCTCATCTTCCTCTTCTAAATCATGGTGTAGCTCCACTCCGTCCGTCATATCATATATATCCATGAGGTGCTTTTAAAGATAGGCTTTCACATGCTGCTGTGCTGGGAATTTGCCTGGTGATGCGATCCCGGCTAGGCCTGAGTACACAGTTCAAATCTCCTCCCAGAATTATTGTGTCGTGTTGTGTCAACCACTGCTCCAAATATTGAGGTCAAGCAGAAACTAGGATTGACACCAGCAGGAGAATACGGTACAGTTATCAAACCACCACTTCAAGCGCAGATCTACAAGCTTTGTCAACACAAGCAAATACTCAGATGGAGCCGAAGCTTATTACTTGGTCTGCCCAAACGATGCTGGAAACCCACAAAAAAAGAGTTAGAACCATTCACGGCCCCAAAGCTAGAAGAAAAATTAAAAAGGGAGATAGATAATGTAGACAAAGCCGTAGTAAGAGCAAGAAGGGATACAGCGAGGGAGGGACACAGGCATGACACTTACAAGAGCATCCAATGGATGGGACTGGCAGATCACGTCGGTTTCAAAAGAATATGGGAAAACAGCGGACGCAGCAAACTGGGCAGCGTGGGAGAATCGAGAAGGTATAGCGTTCAAGGCCAGCCCCAGCATAGCAAAATTCCCATGGAAAGCACCTGCAGCTACGAAAGCGAGCCACCTGCAAGAAGCAATACGAAAACAGAGATCGAAGAGAATCAAGAACAACCTCAAGCATAACTTAGCAGCAATGCTGAAGACAATTCAAGGCCGCCAAAAGAGGTCAGCTTAGAAACAACACGCAATGACCCAAACTACAACTCGGATGTGGAACAATGGAATATTCTCAGATTACCAAAATCGGACCATATACCGACTGGCAATTGGAGCACCTAACCTGTTTCACGAGGGATGGCCTAGCAATCGCCAATGCCCGGAGCCACAATGCATGGAGCAACAAGAAACAGCGAAACACATCATCTGGGAATGTGAGAGGGCTCAGCTAGCGTGGAAATCGTGGATGGAAAGTTGGTTAGCGAAGACAACAACACCGGACGAACGAACAGCACTAATACCACAGGTAGCTGCTCGACAAGCGCCAGCCATTACAGCGCAGTTTCTCACGAAAGCACAATGATGTATTACAGTGCGTAGTACAAACCATGAAGCAGCAATGAAGACACTATGGAGGATTTGGACCACGGTAACACCCACGATTTTATGGAGACTTCGGAATAAGTACATCTTCGAAACTTTACACACCACGTCCAGTGAAGTAGTACAGATAGTCCGGACAGCAGGAACCTTCCAAGTGAAAGCAGTAGTGAGTGCATGGACATCACAAAAAAAAACAAGAGTGGCTGGCTACTGTTTGGAAATCTGTCAAGCAATGATGAGCTAGACATGGGAGACAGAAAACCAGACAATCATCGCAGTATGGCAATTACAGTACCACACGATGAAAACCAAAGCGTCAAGTGGATGGCTGTTGTTTAAACTGGAGAATGAACAGGAATGGCAGCTGCAGGCAGCAGGCAGCATAGCCTTTCCAGTGCAAATACCACCAGCAGAACACAACGACAGGATAATCCAAACAGGAAGCAAAATCATCAAGAACCAGGAATCAACGACGCAGGTATTACTCCAAATTGAAGCAATAAGCACAACACGAACACGAACCAGCCAACAGAAAACAGTTCTGAAGCGAGATACTTCAGACAAGCCACAATACAGCTTTTTCGCAGTACAGACGATAAAACCAACAAGGAAATCGCTCGCAGTTGCAAAATTCCTTGCACAGAGACAAGAAACCAAGAAGTACAACAAACCAGCAGACATCAACTTGGAAAGGTGGTCAGACTTCCTGGATAGAGTGGCAGTCCGGCAGCGAGCGACTACTGCAGAACAGATCAGAAAGACAATCACATTGATTGATCGTCCCAAAACATATCAGGCTTCTATAGGAAAAAAAACGATTAGCAAAATAGAAGGCCAACTTACCACCAAAATACTGAGTTAGCGCTTGTAGCAGAAGGTGGAGATAAACACTATATGATACCTGGTACATGCTGCGATTCTTGTTCTTGGGCTTGCGCATTGCTAATCGTGTGGGTGGCGCGCTCAACTGTAAATAAAAAGGACGGCACGGCTATTGGCGCGCGCGTCCTGTGATAAAACCTCATAAGGTTTTCTTATCAACTAATGATTCGAGCAAATAATGTTGTCTCAATCTGGCCGTATTTTACGGTATGATCTGCCTTTGAGTCACTCCGCAGGAGGCAGCCTCATACAAGAGAGACGTGGCGTTGGTCAGATGCAGACTAACAGAAAGATGTTGAAGTAGGATGAGTGGATGGCTGCGTGGCAGCAGCCAGCCCTAAATAAGTAGGGACTCAGTTCCGGAATGACAACAGACTACAGCTCTGTCTACTGCTAGTGCTGGATCGTAACAATATCGAATGCCACTTTCATGAATGATTTCCCAGACGACGCTCTACATGTAATTGGTTGCTTAAACAAGAGAAAATGCGAAGCCGATGAGATTGCAAAATGCTTATTTACAAAAGGGGGCAAAAATTCCGGCCAATATATTATCAGACCGTGGAAAAAAAAACACTGTACATACCGTTTTTTTAAGCTTGACGAAACTGTAAATGTCGAGGAAGGGGAAATGTCAAAGCGATGACAGACAAGAAACTCTACTCAGAATGGAGCAGAGGGTTTCTACCTGATAAAAAGGCTATCTTTGGATAATGAATTGACTTGGAGCCAAAGCAACTGTGAGTTTTGAGAACCGTAACAATCTGTGCTATTTCAAGTTGCTAGTCGGGTCAGCAGAAACGCCAACTAATAAGCCACTTTATTATCCATTTCATGGCGCTCAATGATCACCACACAGCCCCATCGCCCCCGGAGCGAATCTTATCGCTACTGGGTCTCGAAAAATCGTCGATAGCAGATGAGCTTCGCCTCATGGTAAGCAGTCGCTTCCGACATCCCCAGCAAGCGCAGCTAGCAGACACCCTGAGCGCCATGCAACCCACTCCTGCTCTTTCCAACGTGGCTTCGTGGTTCTCGCACCAATTCGACCCCACCGACGACGTGGAATACTATCTACAAGATCTTACTCGCATGCATCACTATATAGCAGCACACGATCGTCAGCGCCCCCTACGTAGCAGACATCTCGACAGTTCTGAATCTGCTGCTGACGGTGCAGTGATAAGACAGCTCCTACCTACACTTCTACGCCTCGTTCGCAGACAGCAGAGACCGCCATCTCCTCACGAAAATCTACCAGACTCTTGGGCTATCAAGAGCCATCACGTACTGCGTCGTGGCCAAGACGTTGCCCTTCAAAGTCCAGAAAGAATTATTAGATCTCTTCGCTGACGACCTACCGGAACTTCGTGAGTGGATCAGCTGGCTAGACGAACTAGAGCACGCAGCAGTCAAAGTCGAAGGTGATATGGCATGCGGACCAGGCTATGAGAGCGCCGTAAACTTTGTGAGTAGGGCGATCAAAGAGCACTGCATGCTCACGTGGCTTGGACTACTACGACCACTGGACTCTATGAAGAGACTTTATCTTATCGACGCTATCCACAGACTACTCGCAGCTTCAAATATCAGCGGCTTTCTACCCACCACAACGAGTACACTGAAGAAACTGGGTCGATTCTACGAAACCACCGGCATCACGGCAGCCAAACTACTGGATCTGGACGTCGCCGTGCGTTGTGAGCTCTCCTTGCTCCTCGAAGAGTTCCCGACCATCATCCTCATCACTCTGTTCACTAAATTCAACAATGAGAAGATGATTCACTTGGTAGTCAAACGTGGTCTGCCCTACTTCCCGAAAAACGACTTGTTAAAGATGCTGGACGCTCTCGCTCCCGCCGAGATTAACGCCATCGAAGTGTTTGTGACAACTTTGTTCGCTTTTGGCCGGAAGAAAGTTGATTTTCTACTTTCTGACTTTTTCTCCTCCAAGCCAACTCCGATTTCTCGAACTCATGATTACAGCGTCGAGCTCTCCTTTAAACGCAGATACGTCGAGCTACGAAGAAGATCCCGAGGACGCATTCGCGATTCCAGCTCTTACGACAGGAAACAATTTTCTGATGAAATTCTTCTTTTACGCTGGTCTGAAATTTCCAGATCTAGTGATCCAAAAACTGTCGTCTTTGCCTACTGAAATGATTCATCAAATACTGTACACTATCGTCGTTCACTCAGCAGAAGACTTGGCGGTACTGGGTCGGGGTCTAGAGACTGTAGAGCTGCCGTGTCTGCAGCCTTTTCTACGTTTACTCCTCGCTATCCTACTCGATTGGCGAAAAGTGTTAGTCCCGCTAGTCGAAGAGATGCCTGGAGAGGAGGCACAGCCACTTTACGACACGCTACTTCACCTGCAAGCCACGTGTAAAGACAAAGTCACGACGGTTCTTCAAATGCTCGGAGCTCTCCATAAGAAAGACAAGACGATACTTTGTCGAGATATCCTTAGCCATCACGAAGCTCAGCTCGAAGGGCACTCTTCGTCCATCGGAATCCACGCCAAAGTTCTGCTGAATCGCTGCGAATGCGACCTCGCTCGTCATAAAGTTCTTCGCCTGCTACGCACGATCCCATTCGACAAATACGATAGTCTACTTTACTTCCTGCGTACCCAACGGATGCCTGAGCAAGTCGCGTTAACGCGTCTTATGCTCAGTATGCCGAGTGGTGCGAACTGTCGATTATTAGCCAAAATGTCTGCGTGGCCATTAGAAGCACTCGATGCCTTCTTCCAGCTGTTGTTGATACTCGCCAAAGTCGAGTACAAAATGTTCGCCAAGTTGATGGGGTCCCAGTACGTTAGTGCAGAGCAGCTACAGGTTTTCATCACTGTGGCCGTGGACATGATGAACCAGGCTTTTTGTCGAGAACTCGTCATCTTCGCTGCTGATCTGCCAGTTCATATTCGAGATCTCTTCTTTGAGATGCTTACGGATCGTCCGGAGAAGGGGGTTCTGCTCCGTATCATCGGCTATTCCACGCGAGTGTTACCGGAACTTATGCACCTCTTGGTTGCGATATTCCATCGAATGTCGTGGGAGATTCGCTCGGCTTTCATCGAGCAGCTTCGAGCATTGGAAGGCGTTACCAACGTTGAAAACCTGGCTGAAGTAGCGTCCAATCTCCAAGACAACGAGGCTTTACGGCTG
The DNA here is from genome assembly GCF_000142945.1 of Phytophthora infestans T30-4. Taxonomy (NCBI): domain Eukaryota; phylum Oomycota; class Peronosporomycetes; order Peronosporales; family Peronosporaceae; genus Phytophthora; species Phytophthora infestans. The sequence goes on along the minus strand of NW_003303721.1, from coordinate 693,714 downwards.
CTGATTCTGCTGCTAAGCCCGCTTCAAATCCACATTCGAGTAAGTCTTGTAGCGCTCTTCCTGCAGCTTAATGTCCAGGCACGCACGCTGCTTCTCGCTAGGCTTGTGAAGATGCCAAAGAACTCTGTGGGGGCTTTCTGTACGGCGGTTTGTAGCTCGTCCTGTGAGCCCGTGAGCGCTTCCTTCTGTCGCGTGATTGGCCTGGTGGATGCCAAGTATCACACGTCTCTCCTCCGCTTACTAGCAAGCGAACCGCTGTGGTTCTTTCTGCGTCTAATGGCTGAGCATTGCGACGTAGAACAGCGTCTGGAACAGTCCACGGAGTTGCTGAACCAAGTGGCGAAGACTGTGTGTTTGTTCTCTCTCGACGACAACTTATTGCTCTTAAAAGATGTGATCCGAGCAGCACTGGGCGACGCTATGCCCCTGAGTGATACAGTCGCCGTACTTGCGTTATTCCCTGAAGTATCGAAGCTTCTTGACTTCCTCCGATACGTCATGGGGTTCGCAAAATGCGCGCGTACCAGCTTAATTTTCCGCGTTCTTGCAAAGTATCAACAGCCAGAATTTATCTTCGAAATGTGCCGAATTCTCGACTTGGACGACGCCATATTCGCCTTGAAGCGACTGGATCGAACGTGGCAACGGCGACATGAAGAGCTAGACAGAGCGATGGAGTCTCTATGTCGACTGTAAGTCCTCGGCTGTATCCCTCTGTTAACAAATCTAACAGCATATTGTCGTGGATAGCTGTGCTCGAGGAAGTGTTCAAGTGAAAGACGACTTCTGTGACCTCATCGTGGGGTTTAAAAGTCTATCGGCGCTTGACGTTGGGGAATCCAACGAATCTACCGATCGTGTAGTTACACCACGCGTTGTGGAGAGGTCTCCACATGAAGTCACAAGTGACGAGGACGAAGACGAGGTCGATCGTCCCCTTCGATTGCCCAGTACGACGCCTCCATCGCACCAACCGGTCGCTCTTAATCGTCATCTACAGCGAACGAGACCAGGTCAAGCGTTCCCTCGAAAGCGAACCGAGAGAAAGGCATGGTGGCAAGATCTGGACGACGTGTCCTGCCTGTTTCTTCCGAGTGATCGACAGAGCGAAGCTTCACCTGAACGTCGGGAACAGCAGGAATCCTCGCCGAATACACTTCCTTCCGTCTTCGCTCTAACCGAACAACCTCTCTCCGTTCATCTAAGCGAGGACACTAAAGCACTCGATCCAGAAGACACAACCATGTCACTGGAAACACTCCCACACATCGACCAAGCTCCGGTAATTAGCAGTGCTACCTCACATCCCCACGCTAATCGACACAGTGATACTTGCCTCAATCGATCCGAATCCGCACCAACTACGCTGTCGTACGAGAATGATTCGCAATGGAGCAAGCAGAAGCGATCACGCGGCGTCGCTGCAGCTCTCCACCGCCCTCTGGACTTCCACGTTGGTCGAGACAAAGGCGCCGATTTCCTACAAAGGCAACGCGAACGTGTATATCACGAGAAAGGGGCATCAAGCATCCGACACGCCAGGACATCGGCTGCTCAAGAGCACGTTATGGAGGCTCGAGTGTGTCGAGCTTTGGGCAAGCGAGTACCGACTTCGCAGACGATCTTGTCGCCTCTTTCTCGACCAGATTCCCAGACGGTAGAAAACGCCGTTAGCATGCTAGCAAAGGCTGCTCAGCTTCGCGATTCCAGTCCACAAGGATTCGTCTCGGAAGCCCCAAAACGCAACCAGACACCGGCAAAGCATCACATGCGTATGCTCCCAAGCAACCCAAAAAATCCAAGCATCAAACCGGAGACGGAACTAAACTGCGAGCCTGTTGCTCCATGGTAGTCACTGACAAGATTGATGGAAAGGGGGGGGGGGTCGAAAGCCCATTTTTCAACATTGCAATGCAGGTACGCCTTGATTTAGCGCTTTAGAATATATGTTCCTTAATGACTGACGCGTAAAGCAGAGCGGGTCAAGCCTGTTGAGCCTCACGGAGTTGGCTGCATTCGCCAACGACCACATTTTCACTCTCTTGAAGCAGAACGAGGAGTTTCTCGCAATAATGAACGCAACCGGCGAAGAACTGACCAAGAAAGATGTCATGCACACAAGAGATTTTCAGCAATTTAACGACCCACGCAAGCTCCACGAGGTCAGCCCCCGACTTCAAGTAATTATATCAATAGCGACTCGGTTAGGATGCAACGCGCCCTGCGGAGTCGTGGCCACTGTTGCTGCAACGACAGCGAAGGCGTTTGTAGAACGCTTTGGGTCAAAAGACAAAACTCAACCTTTTACCCGGACAGAAGATCAAATAAGGCTTCAGGTCGCGTTCACAGAAAGTCCGTACATTGGTGATGCCAGCACAGAGTTTAACGAGTACGTGTGGACGTGCTGGAAAATGTACTGTGAGCTACCGAACACGTTCGTTGCGCCGTCTGTGGCGGTAGTTCAGAGCTCCGGCTTCGGTAAGAGCCGAATGTTGTTTGAACTCGCTCGAAAGGCGAGCGGGGACGATGCCAAGATGAAAGTAATTTACACGTGCGCCCGCCCGCCCAAGTCGACGGGGTATCCGAAGGCGACGACGGAGCTTCGAGAGTGGATGTTCAATGATAAGTCAACTCCGGCGAGTATCGCGGATCAATTGAAGGTAATATATCGCTACGCCATAAAGTACTGGAATACGGTTCAGACCGAGTGGATCAAATTGTTTACCGACCCCGCAGCTGATGAGTCGGTGCTGACAAAACTGCAAGATATGCCCGAAGATAAAATAAAATTAAAGAATTCGAGTGGAAAGATAGTGGTCTTGGTGATTGACGAAGCGAGGAGTCTGCTTAGTGAGGATGAAGTGAGTCATTTCCGAATGTTGCTACGGGCTCTCGCCAAAGCAAACATGTGTATGCCCGAAAATGGTGGCGTTGTCGCGGTGCTGGTAGATACAAGCCCAACGATCTTGGACGTCTCTCCACCGGTATCGTTATCTCAATACTCGACAGGCCAGGGGTTGATTTCGTTTCCGCCTTTTGTTCTCACTCACACGATGGATGCACTTTGGCAAAAAGATTGCGAAGACAAAAATGAAATGTATCAAGCTGATGTGATTTCTGATAAAAGCATGAGATCCGATATCGTCCAATACAAGAAAAATGTGACGGGAAAAGAAGACGCTGCTTGGGAATCGCTATTGAAAATGGGTCGTCCATTGTGGCAGAGCACCGCTACGGAGCTAGTCGAGAGGTATGGAATCATTCCGTGCACGCGGGACGAAGCAGTCGGACTGGCAGCGAATAAACTGTTGCTGGGACTCCCCCCCCGCGGCCTCGGAACTACCGGAAAGATACCATGTTTGGTGTCGCGTCCATGCTTTGTAGACTAGGTGTGCGTCCGCGTTCGACGTCGCCGTTGGCATCTCAAGCCGTCGGTAATTATATGGCAGTTCTGGCGTATGTAAGCTACGAGACAGAAGGCTTGGTATGCAGCTACGCGTCGGACCCGATACTAACTCTAGGCGCAATGAAGGTGTGGTATGGACTCCGAAACGCTCTAGAGGAGTTCATTTTGCCTCAATTCGAGACGTTAGTGCTTAACGAATCCCTTGATATCGGTGGTGTTGAGGAGGTAGTCGCTCGTATCGTGCTGCTCCTCGCGATGGACAAGTGTGTGCTGGGTACCACTTCCTGGAAATTCAGGGGCCAGTTTCTTCCTGTTTCCTCTTTCTTGGAGATGCTAGGAGCGACACAGATGGGAGTGCGGATTCCGGGAATGCTACCTGCAAACGCGGATGTGGTGGACTCATTTCACAGCTGGCTGACAGGTTGGGATGGCTGGCAAATGGGATTCACTCATTTCGTACAGCTCCGAGTGGAGCCAGACGAAAACACGTTATGGTTTCTACTGGGCCGTCGGGCCGCGGGGATTTTCCCACGCAACAAGAGATCTGGAGCTGATCTTCTCATTCCGATCTTTCGTAAAGTATCAAACGATGGAGTTGGGACGGATCCGGAAAAAATATCGTTCATGTTGGTGAAAGTGAAACCCGATTGTGATTTATCAAAGTTTGGATTGGAAAGACTGTTGCCTTCGTTTGTATTTGGAAGCGGTGAGAGCTCTGAAAAGAGCCAAACAGAGCAGGGTCGTGGGAACTCTTTGAGTGAGAAGCCTATCAGGGACGTAATCCGACTCTCCATGAACATGCAAGATCGTAACCAGAACCAGCGCTTCGTTTACGCAGCTGGGGATGGCGATTGCACGGGATCAGACACGAAAGAGGCTGCTGCTGCATCGTCGGACTTTGGCTTCACGCTATGTTTCCAATCAGTGAGCAAGAAGACATTTACATTCTTGACTGAGGGCGTGGCTTGTAGATTAAGAAGCCTGCTGAAACCTGCTTGGGATCCCATGGTGGCTGTCATTGGCGACTTGGAACATCGTAGGGACGAGGAGAAAAGGAAAGCCGGTGATCTCTTCACACCAAAATTGTCACAAGCGATGATAGACAAGAAACTCATGATGATTGCAAGTCGGGGGCTTTTGGATCCACCTGGATTAAAACCCAACACTGCGAAACCAGCTCGTGAGTTTCCAAGAGATGCCTAAGCATTCACTTTTGCTGGAAACGATGCTGTGCACGTGGTTCTTACAAGTACCAACGAGGAGTCTTTTTTACAAGAGGATGAGTTGATGCCAACTCGAAAGACGATGCAAGGGTAGGTAGGCTGTCAGTGCACCCACGTGATTCACTCTATTTATCTGGTATTAAAATGATACTATTTCCGTGCATCCCAGTATTCAACTCTTCACTCAATTTTATTTGCAAGAGTAGTCTCCCCTTAGTCTGCGACGGTACTAATGCTACCAATATCACGTCCCGCTGGAGCCTGAGCGTCTTGGGTCTTCAAGCTTTGAAGTTCAGATTGTCCTTCGCCTTCAGTTTAGCAGGACTTGACGTCCTTCGTGTTTCTTCCAAGTGGTCGACGGATCAAAATTTCACAAGAACGTCCATCAAGCAACTCTCCTTTTTGTGTTTGTTCTACCGCTCACTACGTTCGACAAAAAACCAACGACACTAAAGCACTTCCACGTTGGTCGAGACCAAGCCATTGAATCTCTCCAAAAGTCACGCGAGAAAGGGGTCTCAGGACGCCAGGACACCAAGATCATGGAGGCCAGACGACCTTATCACCTCTTTCTCGGCCTGCTTCACACTCGGTAGAAAACACCGTTTGCATGCTAGCGACGGCTGCTTAACGCCGCGGATTAAGTCCACAAGGTGATCCCAGTAGCTCCAGCGAATCCAAGCACCCAGCCGGAGACGCAACTTAACTGCGAGCCTGTTGCTCCGTCGTGATGCGTGTGTCAATGTTCGACCACGTGTAATGAAGCGGCAAGCGAAGCTGCGTGATCCGCGTTCCATCCCTCGCGTTCCTACTGGTCGAAATGACGGCGTGGAACTGGCAAACATCATGCAGTAGCATCCGGAAGAAGCTGTCACGCATCGCCAGTGTAAGTGTACTCGTCGAGACCTCCCACTTCCGGAAGTGAGGCAGCTCGGCACATGGCTCAACATCGTGTTCGAACACGGCGATCTGAGCTCGACAAGCCTCCGTTTTACGCTGAGCAAAGAGCACCACAATCTCTTCGAGGCAGAAGAGGAACCGGCGATGGAGGAAGCGCTCTAGATTGCGAGTGACACAGCCAGCGGTTGCAGCAAACCCATCAACGGTTTTCTTCTTCTTGGGTCTCCTCTTTCGAAGTGAAGGAGCAGCTTCGCTTCGCTGTCGTTGCGCTTCTTGCTCCTTGTTGAGCGTCTCAAAGAGGGTTTCAAGTCGAGTCGAGTCGATGCATTGGCGCAGTAGCAGAGACGGTTGACGCCTTCGCTCTAGAGCTGCGTCGGAAGCTGGTCTCTCTCCTGGTGCGTGGAGTTCGTCACACGCCTTGCTGTTTATAAACACACGGGCTTCTCCCACTGACTGCATCATCGCCACTAGCGGCTCTCTCTCGGGGATTTTACAGGGTTTAATCGAAGCGTTGAAGTCATTGATGCAACGTCGTAAAGCATTGTGCAGATGACGTTAACCAGCACATTACTGGGGCGATTTGAGGGCGTCGAAGTGGTCGCGACGGCACTGTAGAAGCCCACGAAGGCACGAAGAGTGTTCGCTAGTCCATATTCTTCTTGCAGTCGAGCAGCTTCGTGCTCATTTCCCTGAATTAGCTCCGCGATGCCCAGAGAAACGGCACATTTCGCCAGATTCGCTACCGAAAGAACACGTTGTCTCTGTCTCGTGAGTCTCGCTGGCGTCACCATCTCCGACTGTTTGTTGAGACGTAGCGACACGTGTGGTAACGCTAGTGATAAACTTAATCTCTCGGACAGTACTGCCATTCCGTACACCTTGAAGACTTCAAAAATCTCCCTCGACGTTCGTAGAATGTGCTCTCGATCCAGCTGCTTCATAGCCACTCGTATAATATCTTCCTTAATCGTATCATTTCCTACAGCAAAATAATGATGTGGAGTAGTACTATCCTTACTCCCCACTGCTTCGTATTCATATTCATCCACTGACGACTTCTCTTCCTCATCCGCCTCGAATATGTCGACCCCTTTAGTGACGATCAGCTCCCCTGTAGTCTCGTCCAGTTGTTCCTCGGGCAAACACGCGAACGGGTTGAACGCCACACTTAGCGGTCCTTTGGCTGCCATCACCGTCTCCCCTTTCTCCTTGGCTGCTTGACTTCTCTCTGTAAGGTGTTTCTCCAAACCCAGACGTGGTTCGTGTGAAGTCACGTGGCTGTGAGCGTATCTATCTTCCAGAACTCGGACGCACTCGCGAGGTAGCCCCGGTGTCGGCCCAGATGGGAGTGAATTACGCGCGAATGGAGGCATTTGGACAGCCTGAGGGAGGCTGGCATGTGAATTTGAGTACGAATTCGTGCGGATGCAAGTACTACTTCAAGTTTGCTATCTGCATTCACGTGCTTTTTGCTCTGCAAATTAAGAGCTACACTGGACTGGATGGTAAAAGGACTCTTGTTAATCGCTCTGTGTCTAAGAAACGTCGCCGATCGGATACGCCAGGTACCCGAGTTCCTGCCGGTCGCCCACTAGCAAACCGACATGCGTTGAATACGGAGTAAGATCCGTTAGCCGTAAGTACAGTCGCAGCTCGCTAAACAAAGAAACTCTAGCTTCGTGTCTATTTTTTATATTAATAATAGCATCACGCTCACCTTCAGTTTTATCTTCACTTCAAACTAATCTTGGTTTAGTCTCATTCTCCAAGTCACCTCGACGATGGCAAGCCAACAGGACGGGACCCCAACGGACCCATCCCCACCAACACCCTCTCCGGCCTTCTTCAGGTGGTGTCAAGCGCACCTTCGAGCCCGTGGGTGGGGGCGCCTCGATGAGGCTGCGGCCCGTTACTTGAGGAATGGGCACATGTTCAGCGAGGTGAAACCTCAAATACAGCAGACGCAATCAAGCGGCTGCTCGATGCTGTGCCACAAGCACGTATCAACAAGGCCCGCCTCATTGAGGCAGCTGCTTTAGGTGACGACGCTGGTGAAGCGGAATGGGTCCTACCGACTGGAACCGACTTACGCGGCCTACCAACCTACCAGATGCGGACCATCCTTGCTGATCGACGAACTAACGGTCGTGTTCAATTCCTTACCTCTTGGGAGCCGACATGGGAGCCGGCAGCTAATCTACCTTCAAACGAAATACGTACATACCGTGGGCGCCAGCGGCGCCGAGTAGAGAGAGCCTACGTTGAAGTGGAAGCGAAAGAAAATTAAACAAGTATCAGCAGGCTCATGATACATATGTTTCTTATATAATAAATACCTATGTCTTCACCACATCTAGAACTATTCGTATAATCAAAACTAGCAACGGACTAGGCTATCCGCAAGAGCAGTACAGGGTTTTCACCCTTCAACATGCTCCGCACAAGCCAGCTCGCCGCTACCTAGCCATATAACAGATCTGCATGTGTTGGTAGATCGTAGGGGTAGTCTGCATGCCGACATAGAGCGTAGAAGTAGTCGAAAGGTGGGTTGCCAGTGTACACGGGCGCCGCCGTGCCGGGAATCACGGCCGAGGCACGTCGCGCCCGCGTACGTGAGCTTCGAATGTATTGATAGATCGTAGGGGTAGTCTGCATGCCGACCTAGAGCGTAGAAGTAGTCGAAAGGTGGGTTGCCAGTGTACACGGGCGCCGCCGTGCCGGGAATCACGGCCGAGGCACGTCGCGCCCGCGTACGTGAGCTTCGAATGTATTGGTAGATCGTAGGGGTAGTCTGCATGCCGACCTAGAGCGTAGAAGTAGTCGAAAGGTGGGTTGCCAGTGTACACGGGCGCCGCCGTGCCGGGAATCACGGCCGAGGCACGTCGCGCCCGCGTCCTTGGCCTTGCTGTCTGAAGAGAAAATTGCCGAATGAGCTGACCGCTCTTTTGCTACAAGAGGCAGCCAGCTCATTGGCTAAGCGACGGAGACGTATGGATCATCCATTGGATGGTTCACGTCTCACTAAGCCTCTGCCGCAGATCCTCTGGCGCAGTGCCAGAGAGCAGCCAGCACACGCACGATCTGTGTGGCACGCAGACAGTGCGTGTGCTGGCTGCTTTCCGCATTGTACAGTCGTGCACCTCCAATTCGACACCGGTATCAGTCGATACCCTGCCAGGTTTTATGATTACGCGAATCGGATGCGCAATTACCTTTGCCCATCACCACCCTAGCAATTAACCTCAACGGTTTTCCCCTCCTCGCCGAGGGATGACACGCCGCATCTATCTAATTTTAAATTTTGGATCGGACGTCTTCTTACAAACACACACTTTGATTTTTACCGCCAAAGACAATGGGACATCGCCCTTCCTCCTACATGTCCCACAAAAGCAGTCTTTGTGCGAGAAGCACAAGTCAGATCCTGCATGCTCTCACTCCGAACTTGCTCGTTGGGCAACGGAGCGCCTTCAAGACCCCCCAAGCAGTAAAGCGCACTGCCGTCCAGAGTATTCTTAAGCGGTCCGCGGAAGTTGCCGTCTTGAAGGACGCCAAGATTATGCAGAAGATTAGAGTAAATTTGGTACTGAATTAACAAATATAATATCAGTGCACTGGATTTGCGCTTGTTTTTTGCTTTACGCTGTGCACTTATGCCCTGGCACTGTTGATATGGTCCGCCTTGTCGAATTGGAGGTGCACGACTGTATTTGTACTATTTTGTCACGTCTACCGCGATGCAGTGACATGGGTGCTAAAAGTTGAACTTGTCGTCATGTAGTGATAGAATCACTGATACAACACGCAAGTGAACCCAGCAGTTCAAACACCTTCGCACGACATTACGTTTGATGTTGTCCACACATCAAGTTGAAGTGAGAGCAGATCGAGGAAAGTCCCCGCACATTGGAGCACTTCAATCAAGTCAAGCGAAGAAGACTTCTGTCGCTCTGATGGAGAAATTACACCGCGATATCGGAGCTATGGACCTGAGCTCGATGAAGCAAACTCCGCCACTGTGAAATTTTCATCGTGGTCGCAACATCGCCATCGTATTAGCTCGGAGGAATTCGTGAGAGATGTCGAGCTGCTCACGACTGCTGCTTTTTGCCGCGTTATTCTTTACTGAAGCTGCCAGTCAATTTGTCGGTGGGCCAGCGTTCTTTCAGAATCCTCAAGTAATGCCTCTGGCTGCAACGCAGTCTCCGCTGCTGTCGTCGAACTCGAACTCGAACTCAACATCAACGTCTACGTCAACTTCCTCTCTGTCCGGATCGCAGCAACGTTCTTCCAGCGACGATTCCAGCGGCGTTAGTAGTGGCAGTAAGGATTCCAGTGCCGATAGGAGTTCGGAGAGCTCTGCGAGCGAGGGAAGTGGAGACGAAAGTGGCAGCTGGAGCTGGAGTATGGACTCAGGATCGGGCAGTTCGAGCTTGGAGTACGGATGTGACTGTCGCTCCGTTCGTCGAGTCTCGCTCATGGGAGCGTCGGACTACTGTCTCGACCCTAACGCCCCGCTCAGTAGTAAGTGTGGCAACGTTGAATTGGGAGAAAGTGGAGCGTGCCCCATTGTTGGAGCGCAGCCGTGTTCTCCCAAGGGCCACGTCCTAACGAATGACTCGCTGTGTGCACTGGACGACAAGGACGAGACGTACAAGTGCGTGGCAAGCAAAAACGACCTGGACATCCAGAAACACGGCAAGAAGAAGAAAAAGAAATCCAACCGCCGTCACGGATCCGATTCGTCGACAAGCACAGCTCCGTCGCCTTTGTTTCAGTCGGCACGTCAAGCTCTAGCAATTGTGATCTGTGTGGCTGCTGGGGTTATGGCGATAGTGTAGTGACAACACATGTGTCATGACTACGGGGCATTAGTGTATCAACAGTATGTTCGTTGAATACAGGAGAGTCGTTAAGCTATCTACTGTAGTCCTGCATCTAGCCATACCGTAGCCTTCTACCCATCAGTTGTCCCTCTTATGGTCTTCTGGTGGAAAGACAAAGTTACTGAGACGCAGCCACTTATAAGAGGAAAAGTAGTCCTGAGTCAGCAGCATCAACGGTGCCATCACACATCCCTGAGCGATAATCAGGCCGACCAGGTTCTCCGCTGCCGTGTGGAAGTACGACGCCGTGAAGAAGAGCAGATACGTCGCCAATGCACCGACACAGATCAGCCACGCGCGCAACAACGTCCGCTTCAGACTTGGTCCTGCGCTCTCGACGCTAACTGCGAACCATTCGAACAATGATATTGCTAAGTAGTGGCCCACTAGCAGTACGATGTGGTCCGAGTGGTCAAAGTCAGCGGGACAGCGCTTGCCACGACGTAGGTCAGCGTACCAGCAGGAATGGTCCGAGTGGCCCATAAAGAGGTGGATCAACCGCTTCTCTATCAGGCCTAGTCCCATGTACAGAGCCACCGTGCGGAAAGCCATTACCGCGACATACAACAGGCCACGACGCACGTAAACGCGGACGCGAGGCATCGTCACGTTCGGACCAAGCATCATGGAGCCGTAATTGAAGACCAGTGCGGACAATGGGATGGCCCACGCTCCCTGTAACACATAACAGTTAGCTATTATGCCACCTATTAAACTCACTCGAAGAACGTACTTTAAGAGAGGCCATCACGGGCATGAGGTCCATGCCAGTGTAACACGGAGCGTCTTCGTAGCCTCCTGCCTCGTTATTGCAGCAGATGGTCTCGGAGCCCTCGGGAGAATGTACATGCAGCCAATTCGAGTCGCAACTGTGGCAAAAGTATCCATAACACCAACATAAGGTTAATTTCAACCCCAGTACTCTTAGCGTAAATTAACTTTAACTTACTCTCCCACAACACGCACAAACTTGTGCGGGAAGCGGTGTGACGTGTAGAACACCAGAAGCAGCAGCAAAGCATTCACCACATAGAAGGATCCTCGCGCTTGGATCTTGTGCAGCGTCAGCAGCGCTTGCTGCGTCGCTGAGAGCTTCTTAGGCGCCTTTGGTTTACCCCCCAACATGATGATTCTCAAGTCCGCTAGTGTGGCGCACATAAAGGCAACAAGTTGAAGAGGACCAATAGGCGATCCGACAGTTAGTTGAAGTATGTTGGTGTGTCAAAGTTCTCATTCTGCATTTTGTCTCGAAGGGCACAAGTTGCTAAGATTACAGTCATGGACGACGATATTCAAGCCGTAGTAATTGACAATGGATCGGGAATGTGCAAGGCGGGGTTCGCTGGCGATGACGCCCCACGTGCCGTGTTCCCGTCCATTGTGGGCATGCCCAAACACCTAGGTATCATGGTGGGAATGAACCAGAAAGACGCTTACATTGGGGATGAAGCGCAAGCGAAACGTGGCGTCTTGACGTTGAGATACCCAATTGAGCACGGGATCGTGACGAACTGGGATGACATGGAGAAGATCTGGAGTCACACGTTCTACAACGAGCTGCGTGTAGCTCCAGAAGAGCATCCAGTGCTCTTAACGGAGGCTCCACTCAACCCTAAAGCGAACCGCGAACGCATGACTCAGATCATGTTCGAGACCTTCAATGTGCCAGCGATGTACGTAAACATCCAGGCGGTGCTGTCGTTGTATGCCTCTGGTCGTACTACAGGCTGCGTACTCGACTCGGGTGATGGAGTCTCGCACACTGTACCTATTTACGAAGGTTATGCACTCCCCCACGCTATTGTGCGTCTAGATCTGGCTGGGCGAGACTTGACGGACTACATGATGAAGATTTTAACTGAGCGTGGGTACTCATTCACCACTACAGCCGAGCGAGAAATCGTGCGGGATATCAAGGAGAAGTTGACGTATGTAGCAATGGACTTTGACGAGGAGATGGAGAAATCTACTCGATCTTCAGCATTAGACAAGACGTACGAACTGCCTGATGGGAACGTCATTGTGATCGGGAACGAGCGCTTCCGTACCCCTGAGGTGCTATTTAATCCGTCCATGATTGGTCGCGAATGCTCTGGAGTTCACGAGTGCGCTTTCCAGACGGTCATGAAGTGTGACGTCGATATTCGCCGGGACTTGTACAGCAACGTGGTGCTGTCCGGTGGCTCGACAATGTTCCCTGGGATTGGTGAGCGCATGACCAAGGAGGTGATTAAACTAGCTCCAACGGCGATGAAAGTCAAGATCATCACGCCACCTGAACGCAAGTACTCGGTCTGGATTGGAGGCTCGATTCTGGCCTCGCTGGCCACGTTCCAGCACATGTGGATCTCCAAGACCGAATACGATGAGTCGGGACCATCTATCGTCCACCGCAAGTGCTTCTAAGACTGCACGAGTAGCCATGTTCACACTTTGAGGCTCAAGTGCTTCGGTGTTGCGGCTTTTGTTGTGTTCGTTCATTTTTGCTTAGCAGTTATACCAATGAGAGTACCAGTTTTGAGCCCGTTAGCTACGCTCCTTGCGCTGCCTCTAACTTGGTTAGACGCACTGCCTCAGCGAACTCAGCAATGGGTTTAGCAGTCCACATGGTGGGTCCGTTCTTCTCGTGGAGAGAACTTTCGTAGTAGGCCAAGTGTCCACCCGACTTTGTAGTGCACAGAATCACGTTCGGACTGGACTCCACCAGAGCGCGTGACGGTAGAGCAGTACGAACACTGATAGGATCGTCCTCGGCGTTGATACAGAGTAGCGGCACCTTGACAGCACGAAGCTTCTTATCGGACGATGCGTCTTCGTAGAAGTGGTCAGCATTCTTGTAGTTAAACAAGACACTCGTCAGGGTGTCGTCAAATTCACGCACAGTACGTGAAGCTCGAACTGCCTCCAGGTCGAGACCTGGGTACCCCTCAAACTTCTCCGCAGCATTACTCTGTGTAGAAATAATAATGTAAGTGTCACGTGTAATACCCGTAGTTTTAATAGCAGTCACGGTACCTTTTCGAAGAACAGTGTCTTCATACTGCGGTTGAGAGCCTGGTCGTACATGAGTCGGTTGAAATACGTACCGGACAAACTCTCGGACACTTTGATCAAGTTAAAGGGGTTTCCAACTGAGACAGCTCCGGTCAACGGAGTTTGATCGCCCTCTTCGCCCAGATACTTGACCAGCACGTTTGATCCCATGGAGAATCCTACACCCACGAATGCTTCCTGTCCAAAATCATATTTATTGTCCAATTCTTGTAGCACGAAGCGCAGGTCTTCCGTGTAGGCAGTGCAGTAGAGCTGTGCCGTCTTGACAGGAGTGTTGGCACACCCACGAGCGTTCAGAACCACACACTGCCAGCCGATTTCATGCAGCTTGGCAACTGTGAAGCGAATATAATTCGCTGGGCTGCCTCCTGTCAGTCCCGGCAGCAACAACACGGTACGTCGCGTAGGATCCACGTGGCTTGCTTTACCTCTAGGCGAGTATACAGGTAGCAGCGCCCAGTCTAATGACACGACACCGCCGTCAGGCATGTCCAACAGTTGACGCTTGTAGTCGATCTTCGGTCCACTTTTATCCTGTGCGAACTTGATCGTCTGCAGATGTCCATTGAACAGACTCAGTGGCGGGTAGTACTTGGTTTGAGCCGCACAACAGGATGTTAGACAGCCAATAGTTCACAGCTGATAGTTATCAACGTACTCATCGTAGCGCAGTGTGACAACAATTTGTTGTTGGCTGGCGTCTTGCGGTAGATCAGTCGAGGTGTCTCGCCCGCACGAGCCAAGTGCCAGCGCACTAGCATTGCCGTCAACGAAGGCCCAAGTAGTTTCTTGGCCACATACAGCAACACCAATGCGAATGCCAAGCGGAGACGACGTTGATGGTTCCGAGCCAAAGCGCGCACGAAGACGTTCCCCATAGCTTTAATCACTTCCAATGAGTTTCACGAATGACGTGGTAACTCGGATGGGCACTCGAATACGACTGGCGCAATCAGCGGTCTTCGATAAACCTGTACAGCACCGACATGTTCTCCGTTGCCGCTTCTCTAGAATTGTAGAACCTTCCTAGTAGGAATCCTACCTTCTAGATGTTGTATGTGATGGCGGTGTGCTCATTGCCATTCTTGGATTCATTCTGAGAGGATGAAAGGCTGCACTCTATCAACTTTGACGCTCTTGGAGCTGTTCCTGTTGTGTGCTTCGAGTTGCGATGCAGCGTTGAGTGCAGGCGACAGCTTCAGTTTGACGTGACGCAGTGATGCTACTCGCTGGACTCGAGCTACGGTGGCAAGGCATCGTACGCCGGGTGGCTGGCACTCAAGGAGTCGACTCGCATCGCCTTTTACACCGAGAGCAAATGTCAAAGGCGAGCATGACACCGTTGACACATCGCCACGAGGTTCACTCGAGTTCGCTGACAATGGCTTCGACAAGAGAGTCTACTCGCTCGTGTTGTGGGAGACCAGGAGATACCCTACACGTGGCTTCCTCGACATTTGCCACGGATACGAGAACGCACAACTGAAATCTACCAACATCCACGGACGTGTGCTGAGAACAATTATTGAGAATTTATCAAAATCGTATTTTTAGTGTTTCCGACTCAAGCGACGGTCTAATCTATTTGGGCACGGCCTAAAATTTAGGTTGCACGGACTAAATTTAGGCCGTGCCCAAATAGATTACTTCCCTCGTACTGTAAACCTGTGCAAAATTACCAAAAATTACTGCTCTGAGGTATTAACTAAGACAGAGAAAAGACACTTAAACTACCATAAATGATCGAGCATCATTTATGGCAGACCACACACACACAATTGTGTAGTCCACATCAGCAATCAAGTTGAAGTTCGTTTTAAAGAGCAGATCTTATCCTAATCAGTATCTTATCGACCTAAATCCCCCATGCCCGAGTCTCCCCGCAAGAAGCAGAAGGTGTTGGGTCCTCTGACGGCCCATAACCTGATCAACGGCGAGTTTGTGCCTCCTTCGGGCGATAAATACGTCAACGTCATCAGCCCGTCGACTGGCCAGGTGATCGGCAAATGCGCGCTTTCCAAAGACGAAGACGTGAAGTTGGCGGTGGCTAAGGGCCAAGAAGCCTTTAAAGAATGGCGTCAACTGACTGTCAAGGCCCGTGCAGCCATCATGCTCAAGTTTCACGCACTCATGATGCAGCACCAAGGTAATAGGCCGCAATTCGAGGTTTGTATGAGGGATTTATTATAACGAAGAATTTCTGGCTTAACAGATGAACTGGCGGACATTGTGGTGAAGGAGAACGGTAAGAACCGCACCGAGGCGCTCGCCAGTGTCTTAAAAGGCAACGAGACGGTCGAGTACGCCTGCAGTCTCCCGCAATTAGTGCAGGGGCGCACATTGCAAGTCTCACGAGGCATCACGTGCCAAGAAGTGCGTGACCCGCTGGGTGTTGTGGCCTGTATTGTGCCATTCAACTTCCCCATTATGGTACCCATGTGGACGATCCCCATCGCGTTAACGATGGGGAATTGTGTTATCTTGAAGCCATCCGAGAAGGTAAAAAACAATTTATTGATACAGTTTTATGATACTAAATACTATTTTGCAAACAGGTTCCATTGACAATGTCGCGTGTTGCTGAGTTGTTGCTGGAAGCAGGAGTTCCCAAGGGTGTTTTCCAGGCACGTTTATTTAAAATTAAAACATTTTTTTAAATTATCTTAACTAGTTTTTTACTAGATCATCAACGGGACGGTGGATCCAGTCAACAGCTTATGTGACCACCCAGACGTGGCTGCTGTCACATTCGTTGGGTCCAGTCGTGTGGCTCAACTTGTAGCTCGTCGATGCCGAGCTTTGGACAAGCGTGTACTGGCTCTGGGTGGAGCGAAGAACCATCTCGTCGCTCTCCCGGACGCCGATGTCGAGGTGGCTTCTAAGGATATTGTGGCGTCCTATGCTGGCTGTGCTGGCCAGCGTTGCATGGCTGCATCCGTGCTCCTTCTAGTGGGAGATTGCTCGGCTTTACTCGACAAGATCGTCGAGAAATCGAGGGAATTGACTCGCGGCACTGAAGCTGGGCAGGTTGGCGCTCTGATTGACGACGGATCCAAGACTCGTGTGCTCAAATACATCAACGAAGCGGAAGCTGCGGGTGTGAAGGTGTTGGTGGACGGGCGATCGTGGTCTACAGAGGCCAAGGGCTTCTGGGTTGGTCCTACAGTATTGTTGCACTCGGATCCGAAGGATGCAGCCATGAAAGACGAGATCTTTGGCCCAGTCCTGTCGGTGTATCGCGTGGAGACGTTCGACGAGGCTCTGCAGATCGAGAACGGCAATGATTATGGCAATGCAGCGGCCATTTACACGTCCAATGGCGCCTATGCCGAGTATTTCCAGTCGCGTTTCAGTGCTGGGATGATTGGAGTCAACATTGGGATCCCAGTTCCACGTGAGCCTTTCAGCTTCGGTGGAATGTACGGAACCAAGAGCAAGTTCGGCGACATGGACATCACTGGGGACGGCTGCGTCGAGTTCTTCTCCACGAGACGTAAAATTACGTCCAAGTGGAGCACCGTCATCAACCCGGGCGACGCAGCCAACTTCAGTGGACAGCTCTGAGTGCAACTACAACGAGTGCGGAAAAAATCATTTTTTTTTTCGTGACAATGTGGCAGTTTCATTTTAGCTTTGTTGCAACAAGATACAACTGAAACTTCTAGCCACTTCACTTGCAAATGTCTGAGCTTTTAATTGTCTCACACTTCGATCTTGACAATTGCTGTCCCTCCAGGTTTTATCGGGTAGATATTAACAGCAACAGAAAAATATAACATCTGGCTCAGGCACTTCCGAGTTCGTGGCCGGGTTTGAACGAGCTAGGGAGGTCTGCAGGCTGCAGTGCAGCAGGTCTTCTTGAATGGAGATGTGCTGGTTTCTTTCGTGATGAATTATCACTTTTTGTTTTAATAAGCTTACAATAATTGCTCGGCTCATGTTGGATTCCTGGTTGGACAGGCTATCGACAGAAACCGTAAGCGATCTAGTCCAAAAGCACTTAAGCGCATCTCAGTTTATCTGAGCGGGGCCAATCGGAAGCTTCTAGAGCTGTCGCTCGCTTAGAGACTTTTTAGCCTTCGATCATTTCAGCATTTGTCGCGTTCGAATCATGACGCCCACGATTTCGTTAATTTTCGGCTTCCAGGAGCACGACGAGCTGCCTCACAAGAACCCTTCTATTCTGGCGGAATACCTTGATGATGATGACTGGGAAGAAAACGTGAAGCTACGGCGACGAAGCTCAAGCGTGGAGATCGCTTTGAGCTCTTGCTTTGCGTCGCTGTCGTCCAGTCTGAATGCTGTGACAGCTCACGTCAAGCACCTTTATTCGGGCGATTCACCTCGTCTTGGCCGTCAGCTGTGCAACTCCGTGATGGAGGTGCCGTCGGTGCAGCCACAACGTTTGCTGGCACGAGCGAATTCAATGCCAGTGGCATATCGGTCAAGCGAGTCGGACCTTGATCTTTTCGGCAACGAGAACGAGTATCCGGGGGAAAGCTGCTTGCTCAAGACTGAAGCTCCACCAGCATCGACGCCCTCTCGAGGTAAACTTTAGCCAAGACGATTGTGGGCATAGAGCTCTTGTCGGGGACAGAGGACTGTTTGTCGTGGTTGTAAGAACGATAATTTTGATGTGGAAAACAAAGTTGAAGTTACCCGGAGTGATGGTCCTGACTTTCAAGTCGAAGTTGCTCATCCTCTAAGTCTTTGGAGTCCAAACTGGACTAAATGTGCCACCTCATTGAATCTGAACGAGTGTGTGTGAGAACGCTCAGCAATCAACCGCTTCGTATCGCTGCAAGTGCAACGCCATGCTTGATTTCAGTACTTGCAAGTTGCAAGTAGTGGTCGATGCAGGTCCCAAGAAACGCAATCCATGGTTTCGAATCGAAGTTCGGCTACGAGCGCTGTGGCCAGACCAGACCCATGGACCATGGGGTAGTTTGCAGCTGAAGGGCCGAAAGGTGTCCGTTGCCAACCTGCACTTCCCGCCTTGACACCTCTGTACGTATTTTCGCCCGCGCGGAAACTCAAATTTTCATTATCATTCAGTTATCATAGTGTTATCAATTCATACAAGAATTATAACCAGAAACCTACCTCGGTCCACATGGTTTCTTCCAGGGTATCACGAATCACATCAGGACGTCACCGTTGATGCCATTCGGTGCAAAAACCGCACAGTCCATCACTTTTTTTCGGTGAAGTCCCATTTCGCCGAGCGTCTCACAAAAAATAGCTCTGTACCCAAAAAATATTCACTCCTTTCCGCATGTCACTCCAATAGCCTGGCATGACCGAGGCGGACCTCCTGGTGCACGTGCGCCAGCGGCTCGACGCGCTCACGTACGACGACCACTCGCAGTACCTACTGAGCTCTTTGCCCTTCGCGTCCACCTTGCAGCCTCCCGATGCCGTGCAGACTAATCGACGACGACCATCACTCTTCGGTTCATGGCTTCGATACGCGGGACTCACAGGTTTCTACGCGCGCTTGGTGCTGCTTTTGGGCACAGGCTGGCTCTTAGCCATGGTGGGCATCTTCACCTTCCTGTACGCACTTCCAGCGGCGCAAGAAGACATTGTACTAACCAGTACCGCACAAGTAATATTACTATTGGGAGTGTACTTCTTAGGCGGAGCTCTAGGCTCCGTAACCTTCGGAGTCTGCGCGGATCATTTCGGACGGAGACCAGTACTCCTAAGCGCGTTGACATTTTGGCTCATAGCCAACGCCTTGACGTCGGGAGCGTGGAATTATGGGTCTTTTGTGGCGTTGAGACTGTTGGCCGGTGTGGGAATTGGCGGCCAATTGGCAATTCTGGCAACATTGGCACTGGAGTACACGCCCACACGGACGCGAGGACGGATTACGGTATTATCCGTGTCAATGGCTGGGTTGGGGGTATTTGCTGGAGTCGGATATGGGCAACTGGCCAGTACTGAACAGGGTATTGGCTGGAGAATCACGTACGGCGTGCTGAGTGGCATCGCACTATTATTTCTCGCAGTTTTGTACCTGGCACTGGAGGAGTCACCCAAATATTTAGCCAGTGTGGGGCGATCCGAAGAAGCTTTGTGCATTGTGGAGAAGATTGAGAATGCACACGGAATCTCACGACAAGCAAGAGTGACGGTCCCTACGAGTCTTTATGAACCTCCGTCACAAAGACCACATATAAGTTATGAGAGGTACTTAGAGAGCTCCGACTCCGACTCGGACTGGGAGACGCAACTTCAACGACCACAGGACGAGGAGCAACAGAGCGAAAGACAAACACGCTCAAGATCGACGTGCAAGTACACGGGACCTGGCGCTGCCAAGGCACGCAGTCAGAGTCAGCGTGTGTCTGGAAGGAGGTTACAGAGTCAACAGGTCGAGGTGTGTACTCCCAGCTCTGGAGACCCGGGAACACCGTCGTATACGCTGGCTCGTCATGCAGATATCTCGTTTATAAGAGCACTATCCCGTCGTGTAGTGGTGCTCTTTTCGCGATCTATGGCTCGACGGACGACGCTCATCTGGTTCTTCTGGTTCGCCGAACTCACGTGTTTTAGCGCGGCAATTGTGACGACTTTGATGATGGCGGGGACGTTTATAAAAGTGAACGGGATCGGGACTGGATTCGGAGTGAGAGACCAACTTTTCTGGTCGGTAATGACCTTCCCGGGCCTCGTTTTCACCGCTACAATCATTGAGACTGCAGGACGACGCGTGACGTTAGCGGTGTTTGTTTTGTTTGGTGGGATTGTCATGTTGACGTCAGCGTGGCTTCTAGAGGAACATGGCGAGTGGTTCGGCTTGTCTTTAGCACTTGGAGCGATGGTGTTGGCTACGGGAGGGACGCTCGGGGCGTTGATTCCCTATACGGGGGAACAATTCCCTCTTTTAACGCGAGCGTTAGGTATCTCGTGTGCTTCAGCGTGGGGTCATCTGGGTATGTTCGCGGGAGTTTACCTCGTACTTAGACGAGTAATGGGCGATGAAGCTTGGACTTGGCACGACGAACGGTTGATGTTGGCTGGATGTGGAGCTGTAACGATTGTATTCCTTCCTATCATATTTTTCATGGGACCAGAGACGCGTGGACGAGACATCGATGCCTCGTGGTTCGAAGACAACACGGGGCTTCACACACGTGCAGGTGGCGTGCTCGCAGCTACTCCAGGGGGCCAATTAACCGGCAGCAATCGAGGTAAAGGCGACAAAGTATCCGAACAAGTGCCCGAGTCTCCATTTGGTAGCAGCTCAATGAATAAACGCGGGAAGATGAACCCAGAACGGTGCGATACGCTGCCTATCGATGCTCTGGACCACCTGGAAATGATCCACGAGTATCATCAACATCGCTTAAGTGTCGATCGACCGGAAGACCAGTCGATGCGTCGATCTGTGCTGGAAATGCTGGAGCCGGTGCTCTTGGACTGGCGTCGGTCTCTTTTAAGCTCTTTTTCCAGCTCAGCACGAGGTCCTAGCAGCAGTAGTAAGGCCAGTAAACAGGAGGACACTAAGACCGACATCCGTTCGAGCGAGACGGGACGCTACACCATCGACCTCGACATGTTCGACACGTTCACGTACATTTCCACGCCAGTACTGGGCGGCGACAACTCGGACCACGAACACCGCGAACCCAGCAATTTATCATCGGCCAGTAGTGGCGAGAGGAAGCAAAAAAGTTGATTTCGAATTGCAGAGGCAACTATATATATTGAGGAGTGCCATTTTTAAGTTACGATAATCTATTGTAAATTTTGGGTCATGTATTGGGTCACCCGGCGCTTTACAAGATTGCACGACGTTTCCAAAGATGAGAAAGTTTGCGTTGTTGCTGTCCCTCGTGGCACATGGAACCTGCTCTTGTTGCTGGCACAAAAATCTTCTATTCGACTGACTCCGTCACTGTATTGAGTGTTCGCAATGCAACTTTCATCGACAGTGTCAGTCAAGCGACGTACGAAGTGCTCTTCCTGATTGGGGACCCCACACAAGCTTTCGTGTCGACTACACCTCCAGTTCTCAACACGATGGGACTTGCCACTGCGCTGGGTAAACGTCTGGAAACTTTGGTCTCGGATACGGTAGCCAGGAATGCAACAGAGCTGCTATGGCAGGTTGTCTCTGCGTTTCAAAGCAACGCTGTAACCTGTCAAAGTCTCAATAATACGGAAGTTCTGGCACATTACAAGTCAGCTCCTGCAATTCGAACGACGGTACCTCCAACGACAGCGTTCTTAACCTTCAGTGTTCTATTCCGGAATGTCAAGGACCCCGCAAAGTTGCCACAAAGTGTGGTGTTTCAAGTGCGACGAGGAGTAGCCGAGTTTCTAGGTGGAGACTTCAACATGTCGCACGTATCTTCCAGTACGGCTGCGACGGACTCGACATTGCAGGTGAACCAGACTTTCTATCTACGTTTTCCTACTACTACAGACACGTCGATGCAGAGTCGTGAAGCGCTGGCAAATCGCTTATTGTATGGAGATCTCACACGTCTAGTAACGAGTGAGGTCGGTACTACGCGTCCTGCCACGTTCCTGGACTTTATTTTCGCTATAGACGAGCTATCTGACGCTCTAAAATCCCACGCTCTAGCAGGCTCTCAACTGTTCGCTTCGACGCTTATCCCGTACGTGTTTCGATACTTGAACGTCGATGTTTTCCCACGTGGGAACCCAGCTCTTCCAGATGCTGTAGCTGATACTGCGACCCTGTTGGCTGCAATCTCGGAAGACGCAATGAATGCGCAGCGTCGTAAGACACAGCGCTTCCAATACGACCCGGAAGGATATACTACTGCAATACCGACTGACGTGGCGTATCCTTCGACTGTCAACCTAAGTAAGGATCTCACTGGGGTCTTCACTACCACAGTATATTGGGCGAACACATTGAGTCAAGAATTCTGGCTGGAAAGTGCAGAGTCTATTGCTCCAGTGTCGTGGAATCTCTTCCCTTCCATTTCCTTTTTCACCGATGATACAGCAATTTCTGCAACTTTACCAGCTCCGATAGTGAAGGTAGGCAACACATCGACCCCACTCTGGACTCTACAGGCTGCAACTCCGGAAAAATTAGACATGGCGCTTAATTTTCGAAGTACGGACGATAACTCTACACTTGTGAAAGTTGAGGTAGCCGTCACCCTGCATTCGTCAGGAGATGCCGAGTCTACTGTCACAAGTATCGCTCGATCAGCCAACAGCTCGAGTAGCAGTCCATTGAACGTCGTGGTTCGTCATCAAAGCCGCTTGTTGCGCAACGGAGCCACAGACAAAGTGAACAAATTGTTGCTGCATCTCGAGTTTGGGATTGCAGAAGTCACGGAAAAATCTGCTGATGGCTGCGCACATTGCCGTGCGAACGAACCCGGGTGTGCACCTCTGAAAACTTGTTTGTTTTCAGCCATCCAGAATCCGATCGCTCAACTGGTTTTTAAGACCTCAACTGCCACTGAGACGGAGGACCTTTCCTCTCTGCCTTACTGCTACAGCAACAGCCCCAGTTGACGTGAACCATCTCATGTTATTTACCAGCGCAATTTGGTGTCAATTACGGCGATTGTGTCCACTGTCACTAAGCTCCAGTATCGTGGCTCCGTCGGGCATTAATCTTGTATGGGGAAGTGGCAAAGGGCAACAGCGTATACAGCCAGCTTCAGGCATCGCCAACTTCCCTGCAACAACTAATTCGCCGCTGAATATCTCGGTAGCGATCGGAAACCGCGTGGTCTGTTATATACCTGTGTGGAGTAACGCCACTGTTGCATCATTGGAGACGAAGATTGCGCGATCGTGTACATTTGCCAAATATTTGAGAACTGTCAAAGTCAATGTGACGTCGAACACTGCAGGGGCAACAATTATTGACATTTTCTACGACGTTTGTCAGTGATGCCACTCAACTGGTTACCGCAGCGTTCACTACTGTAACAACCCCAAGTTTACGTGTTCAATATGTATCCACTCGTCCAATTCCATTCGCGCCGACTACAGAGCCTACTCCAACTGACACCTGCGTTGAATGCAAGAGATTGGCACTGGACGTGTGTCTTCGAGATGCCAAATGTGCAGCCATGGCAGATTGTGTCATGCAACAAAGCAGTGGTACCACGATCACAGTTGCTACGGATGCTTCCACTTCGTCCGATTCCCTCGCAGATGCGATATTGAAAGGGACCAGATAGGAACCAGACTCTCATTCGAAGCAGGTGTAAACTCGTGCCTTCCCGCAGCGATCGCTAACGGCGTATCAAGCGTGGATGTCAATGGTGCGTCGTGGCGTAAACTGGTGAATGCCAGCGCTTGCTACAGCCGCACTGCTTGTCCACTCGCACTAGCTCGCGTCTTGTCTTCATCGTGGTCGTCTCTTGCGCATTTCACCGACCCGAAAACTGCAAAAACTTATTTACACCGGTTCGTCTCCAAGCCTTGCGGACTTAAAGATCCCGTTGTCACTTGTCCGTGATGGTGTTACCGTCACTTTGTCGATCTCCACTGATGCTGATTCCTTGGCAATTTCTCTTCGTGCACTCATTCAGTACGACGATATCCAAGTCTCAGCTGACAGCGCAGCGTCCACCTCATGGACGATCTCGTATGGACATTGGATTGGATCGTTGCCTCCTTTTATACCGACCGGGAACAAGGTGTGGACGCTCGTGGGGTATCCAACCATCGTGAGTGGTGTTGCTATACCAAACGAAAGTATCTTAGAGCTCGTGTCTCGCACTACTTCTGCAACTGCGTCAAGCACAACAACGAGCCAATAAGCAACGAAATAATACAAAAAAATAAACTTTGACGCGGGTATTATGTACACGTTATCTTGCATTACTGAAGTCGCTTAGGCAACAGCTTCGACCTTGTTTAGCCGCACAGCCTCCGCGAACTCGGCGATGGGGTTCACGGTCCACATGTTGGCTACGTTTTTACAGTCTTCCTTGTTTTGTTGCTTGAGGGAACTCTCGTAGAATGCCAAATGACCACCCGACTTGGTTGTGCACAGAATGATGTTAGGGTTGGCTTCCACTTCGTGGTCCTTGGGTAGAGCGGCGCTGATACTGATGGGGTCATCTTCCGCATTAATGCATAGCAACGGCACTCGCACTCCTCCCAGCTTCTTGACTGACCCCGCGTCGCTGTAGTAGTCGTCCACCGTGTCGTAGTGGAAAACATGCTTGGTAAGTGTGTCGTCAAAGTCTCGCACTGTGCGCGTCGCCTTGATCGCCTCTAAGTCCACGCCTGGGTAATTCTCAAATTGTTTCGCGGCATCGCACTATTCAACACAATTGTTAAAGAAAAAGTAGTAAGAAAAAATGACCAAAACAGTGCCATACCTGGACGAAGAAGAGCTCGCGAAGGTTGCTGTTGAGTGCTTTGTCATACGTCAAGCGGTTGAGCAGCGAACCACCGAAGTTGGCCGAGCAGATCGTCAAGTCGAAGGGATTTCCGACCGAGACGGCGCCTGTTAACGGCGTTTGGTCTCCATCTTCACCCAAATATTTGACCAGCACATTGGCTCCCATAGAAAATCCAGCTGCCACGAAAGCTTCTTGTGCGAAATGATATTTTTCACTCAGTTGTTGCAGCACGTAGCGGAGGTCACCAGTGTACGCGCTGCAAAAGAGTTGCGCTGTGGTCACTGGGGTGTTGGCACATCCTCTGGCGTTCAGCACCACACACTGCCAACCCAACTTATGCAACTTCGCAATTGTAGTGCGAATGTAGTTCTCTGGACTACCGCCAGTGAGTCCTGGCAACACGATCACTGTACGCCGCGTGGACTCCACGTCCGGCAGCCACGAAGATGAAGCGGATGCGTTGAGATCCGTCGCTGTATTGGGTACGTTTTGGTCATGCAAAAGCGCCCAATCCAAAGACGCGACACCACCGTCGGGTAGCTTCAGCAACTGACGCTTATAGTTGATTTCGGGTCCACGTTCATCGTAGGCGAAGCGCACAGTCTGAAGGTGTCCGTTAAATAGACGCCATGGCGGGTAATACTTGCTTTTCGCTGGAAATTGAGAATTTGCAACCGGAAAAAATGGGAAGGTTAGTTAAAATGGGTCCAATAAAGTGCAAATTTAGTCCACGCACTGATGGAAGGACAATGTGACAGCAGCTTCTTGTTGCCGTCCGTGGCTCGGTGCACTAATCGTGGTGTCTCGCCGGAGCGCCAACGCAGGAGAAACGAGAGGATAAAGCGTCCGAGAGCCTTGCGGCCCAGGTACACGATCAACAGCGCCAGGAAGAGTCGTGAGCGGCGTTGCAGGTGCGTGTTGATGTTCCCCATGTAAGTCGGCTTGTGTGCGATATGCTCCGACGGTCTCTGCTTCTGCTGACGTCACTGATTGACTGGCATTTGGCGCGACAACCTTCCACGTGATTACGTATTATTTTGTGTACTGTACCCACACAAGCTAATTATTGTGTACCCGAACACAAAGTTGTACCTTGGTGAGTGCGTGTCAATATGTCAGTCACCGTGATCTTGCCGTCGGCAAGTTATGTAAGTACTGTATCAGCTGGCTATGAAATGGAGAGCACGACACTGGCATCTTCTGGGCGGCGAGTGTGTGAGTGACTCACTGCATCATGCTTCGAAACGGCACGACTTGAACTTGTTGGATTGGCGCTGGCAAACACTGGCATGAAGCTAATTACGGGCAGTCTGGTTCCCGCGTTGTTTGAGCTCGGATGGTCAACTATAACGGCGATATCGGCAGCGAGACACAGACGGTTTGACAAGTGACGGCCCACTTGCAGTCCACAGTCCACATGGTTTTGCCGCTGGGCGCGTTACGTTGGAGACGAGTAAAGTTGCACCTTAGAATCGACTGGAACGGCGTGGACGACTACAGGAAGCCACGCTTCCTTAACACGGAAGCCAGGCTCGGAGACACCCCCGGAAGTTTGAAATCCAAGCAAAATTTGAATGTTTTGATGCGATCAACGAGCTGTACGACGCCTCGAAGGTCAAGCCCATCGTAAGGAAGTGCGAGCACTTCCTCCGGCTCGGCTCGCCATTGCCCCCGTGGCCAAGAATCGGCGTCCTTTCGGACCGCGGCGTAATGCGGGGGTGCTGCCAACCTTCCGACAAGTGGCGAGTGTTACTTCCCGGCCCCTGCCTACAGCTTCATCAGACCATTGCAGCTGGCATCAGAGCAGAGGACAGTATGGCAAACAGCATAGCATTTGACGTGTACAGTATAGTTCTGTAACCACTGTCGACGACGCAGGGTGGATATTCCGCCCCGCCTTGATTTCAGAACGACAACGAGTTGTTCTAATGACCATTTTCGTGTCGAGACGCGTATCTTTGCTATTCCTTCGATGAGTGCTACGGGCGTCGCGTCGCTGGCCATTGACTTGCCCCCACTATGCGGCGACGAAGACGCCTTTCAACTTCAGGCTGTCCAAAGACACTCCATGGAACTCGGTGTTGAAGTGCGAACTGAATGCCTGTGCGCGTCTGTGATTGGTCAAGACAAATACGCTTGTCGAGCTAAATTCGCCGATTGGACGGGCCTCGACGTGCACATCCCCTTTCATCGCCACCCGGTGAAGTCCAGACCAGTCGTCGAGTCGTCGCCTCGTTTCCCTCCGCGTGGTTGTGGGTCAGGCCCCACCGCCGTCCTCGGCAGCGCTTCACATTCCAAAGTCCCCACCGCCGTCTACACTTCCGCTCGAAGTTGATTGCACGTGCGTGCGTGTCTTACCTCAGTCACTTACGTCAACAGCAGCAATGGCAACACAGAGCAGCAAACAGAGCAGCAAATATGGGTACTCGCTCAATTTCGACTGGAAGCACCCGTGGCCACGTGCCCCTACGCCCAAGAACGAGGAGGCTCGTCTCGAGGAGCTGACACGGTACCGCATTCTAGACTCGGAGCCCGATGAAAAGTTCGACAAGCTCTGTCGCATCGCGTGCAAGGAGATGAAGTGCCCCATCGCGGCCGTGAGCTTCATTGACAAGCAGAAGCAGTGGTTTAAGGCCAACAGCGGCCTCACGCAGCGCCAGATTCCGCGCGACGTGGCGCTCTGTGCGCACACCATCATGCACGCCAAGCGCGCACTGGTGGTCGAGGACACATCACTGGACGAGCGATTCCAGCACAACCCCCTGGTTACGCGCGCGTCGGCCGTGCGCTTCTACGCTGGTGTACCAATTACTACGCCCAACGGCTTTTGCATCGGCTCGGTCTTTGTGTTTGAC
Organism: Phytophthora infestans T30-4; assembly: GCF_000142945.1. NCBI lineage: Eukaryota > Oomycota > Peronosporomycetes > Peronosporales > Peronosporaceae > Phytophthora > Phytophthora infestans. The sequence goes on along the minus strand of NW_003303721.1, from coordinate 666,024 downwards.
GTCAAGAGCCACCACAATGTGGACGCCAAGATTTTGCACAAAATTGCCGCCAAAGTACTCAAATACATGGACGAGCGACTGAAAAACATGGCAGCTGCCAATGGTGGCGCCCTACCGGAGCCCGCACCCACTTCCCGGTCCAATTCCGCACCGCCCAAGCGGAAAATAGTGTCCCCCCCAACCTCACAGGGCAGCACGGAACAGCCCGCGGGTGAGACAGCACTCAGGGAACAACTACCGCCGGCTCCGGTCAAACCCGAGCCTGTGGCGGAGCCTGCGCCTAGCTCCGAAGCCACAGCCGCTGAGAGTGGTGCGATCGTTCAAGCAGCACAGGCGGCAGCAGCTACAAGTACCGCCATTGAAGCCCAGGGTCAGGGACAGGGAGGACTGGGCAACATGGGCTCCATGCTTATGAACCTGCTGGCGCGCACAACAGAGACGCAGCAACAACTCGCAGCACAACAGGGTGTCATGTTCGAAACACTCGGCGAACACTCGAACCAGCTGGACTCGCTGGGCCAGTCCATGAGCAATCTGGAAAAGCGCTTCGAGCAGGTGCGACTCAAGAAGGAGCAGCAGCAGCGGAATGCGGCGAATGCAAGCCGCAGACCCAAGCGCGTGTAAACAACTTTTGACTCAAGAGAAAAGTGAAGGAAGCTACTCAATTAGTTCATGGCTTGGAGCTGAGCGAGGGAGGCAAAACATGCAACTCGCATGGACCGTAAAAGTATCTATACGCCTCCCCGTCCACTTTCCCAAGCCAAGAAAGCCATTAGTCAACGTGTTGCATTACGAATATATGTGCTGTGGCATTTTAGTACATTCAAATGTATGTTGCATGCACATTTTAGCTGAAATAGGCAAATTGAAGTTGCCTTCAACTTTGGGTTTGTTGCCAGTGGCAAATTGACTCCGTTCAGCCAGTGTTGGTTACTAGTTGAGGCTTTTTCGGTATATTTTGCTGGAGATGGCGTCACCCCAGCTGCTGGATGCTGCGATTCGCAGCGATGGCGTCGTGCGAGAGACTCCGTACACACTGCTGTGCATGGTTGTGGCGGTGGAGAGGGCGAGTTCCTTGACAGCCGAGACATCAGGTGACTTATTCGACATCTACTTGAATGAGAGTGAAGTAACTCCGTTTGAGCGTGTGCTGCGGGCCGCAGACGAGGTTAGTTTGCAGAAGAATGCAACAAGAGGGAGAATTAAGCTGAAACGAGAGCGAAAAGCTCAAGACGATGACGAAGAAGAAGTGTCAGCTACCCAAGCGAGTTCAGTTCATGTTCAAGAAGACCTTAAGCGGCTAGTTCATTCAACGTCACACGTTGAGATACAAACAAAACTGAGAGAACAGATTGAGAATCTCAGACTTGCTGAGATCCGTGAATTCACTGGGGTTTTCATTCCCAAACACCTGCAGCTCACGACACTCGAAGAGAATCCACTCGAGTTCCGTCGCGACATACATGGCGTCGCTCAAATCTCGGGTATGTCTGGCTGGGTAGTTTTTTTTTACACCACAGTAAGCTAAGTGAGATGTTTTTGCGTTATGTAGGGCGAAATGTACTTGGAGAACACTTCGCCCCAATGTCCGATCCACTGCGCTTTCTCCATACCCACACAGTGCCAGACATTTTCAAGCGCATGAAGCGTGTAGTGCGCGATGACTTAAGCACTCGTAATAAGCGACGCATCGCCGCATTGAACGCCAAGGAGAGAGAACGCATGAAAGAGCTCGAACGACAAGGCATATTGTCACCAGAGCAGCAGCTCGAGGCAAAATTTGATCAACTACTTAATGCAAGCGTTGCGTAGCTGCTTTATTGTAGGTTTTGAACGCTTCTGATCAAACGTGCGGCTTGCTGTCGGTAACAAGGCCAAAACGTTACCATGGAAACCAAGGTCAACAGGTCAAAAACGGCTATGCAGTAATGTCCAGATCGAATAAAATATTTGACACTAAGTCAGCACCTTGTAGCGTGGAAGACACTTCTCCAATGGAGAGATGGCAGCAAGTGAGCCTGCGTTCGAAGTTCTACCACTTCTAGTCGGAAAGGGATTTATTGCAGTGTTGAGTTTAATGTACACCAATGTGAAGCTGGATTGGTAGTGTAAAACAGTTTGTCAGGACCTCACAGATGGTAGGTTGGAACACGAGCTCTCATTTTCAATGACAATTTCCACATGACAGACAAGTTGAAGACACTGGAATCCCTCATTTGAATGCCTTTCGAGGTGTGTAAAAAACACAGATAGATGTGGCGCACACGGTATCATTTTGGTTGGTCAGTAGCTTACCAGCCAATGCGAGGGTTTTCTAGTGGTATCCTCTCTTATCCGCTCTTTCTAACTTTCATATGCGGTAGTTTATCCTTACCAATTTGACGTTAAACATGCTTACAAGCCCGTGGCCAACTATTTAATCCGCATTTCAAGCTCCAACCGCTCGACACCAGCGGGTCTCACTTTCTGCTGACTGCTCTGCTTGGAACACCGTTTCGGGTGCGTTGCTGCTACAACCTTTGTCAATGGCTACAATGCCATACTGACCTCTTCGTTTTTCGTGACTCTAGCATCTGAGCATCCAGGAGGGAATAATGCAGCTCTTTGTGGAGACCCTATCGGGCTCCCCGCTCACGCTCAGCGTGGCGGCGGACGCCTCGGTGGCGTCAGTCAAGCAGGCCGTCGAGGACGTGGAGTACATCCAGAACTTCCGTCTGGTCTGCGCCGGCAAGCAGCTGACGAGCGGTTCGCTCGCTGACTACGCCGTCGGCGAGTGCGACACGCTCAAGATGCTGCTGTCTGTGAACGGTGGTATGCGTGCCAAGTGGCGCAAGAAACGTATGCGTCGTCTTCGCCGCAAGCGCCGAAAAATGCGCCAGCGCGCCAGATAAGCGTCGCGCAGCAGACTGTCGATGACTCGTCGTGTTGCTGAAGGGAATTTTAGTCAAGTAACAGAGTGATGGACAAGCTGAAGCAAAATGCTTTTTCAGGGTGGTTCGTGCACCAGATCAACAGCAGCAACTGCAAAATTTCTTCTGAGTTTGTCTCACTAGCACAGGACAACCAGACCGGGTTAAACTGAAATGGTAAAAATGGGCATCCAGTGGGATGGATGAAGTGGAAATTGTTGCTGTAATTGTTTTTCTTTGAGTATTCTTTTAATTTTGGCACGCAAAGATTTCGACAAAGTTTGTGTTGGGTGAGCAGCTGTCTCAATCGTAAAACAATCGGCAAGACGGCGGACTCAACATTGTTTTCCTAGCTACTAGCCGAGCGCCGCCGCTACGCGGCGGTAATTTAGGTTTACTTTAGATTTTTGCCTTCCCGCCTTCGCTTCGCTTCGGCGGGATAATTAGTCCAAATCCTCTGAGTCCCCCGTGTGCCTAAATCGACTTCTCTCATTTCATAAATCTGCGTTTCATTTGCTACAAAATGCTGAGTTCCCAGTAAGGCGTGAAAATATGTCTATCGGTACAAAAGACTGAGATCCTAGCATCATACTTACCATGCTCATAAACGATTACGCTAGTGATCTTGGCAAAGTCTCTTTATTGTTGTTGGCGATCACTGTACCTTAATCTTCCACCTGCACTTCAGTCTAAAAACGCTAAATAATATATTTAGTTTAGCGTCGTGCTCGATTTCACGGGCCGTTTCTGAAACCAAGATTGCAACAATGCAAAGAATATCTGTCCAGCTTGCATCAAATACCCGCTTGTACTGCCTGGATAAGCTTGTAATACACTGACTATTAGCCACTTTGCATACCAAACTCGCTCCTTTGAAAGAAAATTAAAAGTGTTACAGTTTGAATATTTAATAAAAATATTCAAGCTGTAGCATTTTCTTATGTATTAAAGTGTGTTCATTTTGTGCTGATTCAGAATTAGTCATTAGACACTCCAATCTGTGCCTGTTATGGTTATAGCCTTTGGATATAACGATGCGTCGCACGACGCCTTGCTGCTGTTGTTGTTGACGGCGGTATTTTTATTTGATACTTAAACGATGATTCCAGGATGGTTAAACGTAGATTAGGCTCTTAGTTGATTAACGTCTCTTTAAGGGCCTACTTATAATAACCATGATGTGTTTTTATCTTACCGCTGCATGTAAAACCTTATTCTACGCCCTTGTCGGGAACGCGTCTGCCTATTAAGAAGTATCAGAATTTTGTTGTTAAAGAAACGCTTAGGAAAATACAGTAGTAATTGTCATCAGCACATATAACTTCTTTTTGCTCACACGTCAATCTAAAACTATCTATCTTTGTGGATCAAGTGACAACGTTTAACAGTACAGCTTTGTTCTCACGGCCAGTCCACACGACCGGCTACTGCTGTACATATAACATGTACGATTTAGCAATACCAGAAACCCACTCAGATAGCTTATTAATGCTAATATTTTTACAATAAAAAATTGAAATTATCATTTTAGTCAGTGTAACTCGCAGATCCTACTAAGTACTGAGTATTGAGTATACTTAAACCATGTCCTCGGAAACACGCATGCTTACGTGTACGCTACATGTACCACCCTGCTCTCCGTTTAGTACTCAAATTTAAATGCATTATGAAAAGTATATAATATTAAAACGATGCCGCCTTCGGATAATGTATTAGCTTTGTGCAAATCCCCATATGTAAACTGGGAAACACATGCATTTATTGATGTCAACTACACATTCTAGTTTTAACCAATTAAGGCCACCTTCGCTGCGCTCGGCAGCCAGTAGGAATATTTAAATTATTTTATCCAATGATTTGTCCGGAAAAGCGTGACAGGCACGACAATTTAGTGTGACGGACAGACAGGTTGCTGCAGTAGATGTTTAAGACTAGCGGTCTGGGCGTCCGCTCCGCGGACGCTAGGGCATGGCTGGTTGGTGTAGAGAGGGCCGACTACCTCCGCTGCGCTGCGGTGGGCTTAGAATTTCTACTCAAAGCGAAGCAACATATCGTACTTGTATACTGTGATCTACTTATGCTACGTTCCAAAACAACACCGCACACAGTATCTATAGTGCTCACATGTTATGGTAGACATGACCAGGGTTTATCGTGATCTGCAAGATGAGCACCATCTTAGCCGGGAGGGTTTTGTCTATAATCTCATTTGAGCGCATAGCTCCCAAAATGTCACGAATCGGAGGCCGCGCGTGGTTGCAACCGCTAGTATATGCTGTACGGAAGACGGCTCAGTATCAATGATGCTACGAAACATGCGTAGATCGGTGAGGAATCCCAGTGTAGCTGAGCGTAAAAACGCCTACTCAATCATATTTCCATCTGCACGTCATCGCCGTGAGGCAGTCGACACATATCACCGATTGCGACGGTCGAATAGAGCAATGTTAATCAGCTCCGCGCGCGAAGTATCTTTTAGGATAGGTAGTTTTTGCCGATGGTCGCCACAAACATCGATATTATGCTTTGAAATTATTCTGCTGAGCTGTTTGTGATGTTACTGAAGGGTATTTCCACTATCTTCCGCATGAATTTATCTTACTTGCATAGCTGACGTACTTTCTGACTTATTGGCATAGCTACTGACTGACAAAGTGGCGTAAATCCTTTCCGACTGACATTATACTGGGTCCGATATGTACGACAAACATACGAAGATATATGGCTATCAGTTCGTAGTGAGGCTTAGACTTGATTTGAATAATAGTTCATGTACATTAGATGGAGTACTTTCGCTGCCTACTTATCCGCTCGGCGTGCTTTTTGATGTGTCCGTGCATATATCGCAAGGTCGTTAATGAGTGTATTTGCCACGCGCTCGTGATAGTTCAACCTATGCATGGGGTCACTGTTTCTTTATCGCTTCGTGTAATCGTGGTGCTAGCTTTCTGCGCCTACACTTCTGATGGATCAGTCTATATGCCCAGCGCGCCACTAACTGGACGTAGGTTATAACCGCGGTGATACAGGCAAGCTGACCGCGCGTATGTAGGTAGTAGTCAACGCGAAATATGCGCGCGGCGGGTACATCTTATAATCATTCGCGACTCAACCGGACTCTCGTCTCGACCATTATACACAGGAAACTAAAATACAGTACTGCGTACAGGCACATCGACTTGCGACGACACCTGTATGGTCAACACTACCATAGACGTGCTTGTGTCTATGTCGACAGCAACTTATTGGTCGGTGCATAGTGCTCACTCTATACTGAAGCTTACATTCGTGAGCGCACATTAGTGAAATATAAACTGTGAGGGTTGGTGGTACATATAGCATGGGTTTGCGTGTGCCAAGTGAGCAAGTGTACTTTCCATCTACGGTAACGCGTATGCAGATAGGAACGGCCAGCTCGCAAGGGTACACAGTAGACACCATGCGCTAATTATTATACGAAACGCGCTACACTCCGTAGATGCTTGGCAGCACCACAGTTAGTTTACCATATGTGCGGCCCCAAGCCTCGCGCCGCCCGCCAGTATACAAAATACAAAGATAAGCGGGGTAACGGGGGCAATAAGGATATACAAATTACTTGCTCTTCTGCTCGATGTAATTGGCGTTTCGGGCGGTCAGCTTGCGAGGGCGGCTGCGCCTCTTTTTCTTCTTGGGGTACCAGTCAGGACCCATCGCCTTCTTGACGTTCGCCAGGCTTTCCTGGCGGCGCACATCGGCCGAATCAGGTGGTGGGGGCTTTTCCTCCCAAAACTCAACCGCTTTTTGGGCCGTTCTCGCAGGCAATACAGCGCCGCACGATGTCCCGCCCGCTGATTGTACGGAATGCGTAGCCGTACTACAGCTTCCCGCAGCAGACGCAGCGCGCTCGGGGGTCCGTCGTAGACCGCTGCGGGTTCAGCAGAAGCGGGTCAATCTTCGCCTCGCATTGCTTGCACGTAGGGCCCTCCATTTTTCAAACTGTGCGTATGTTAGCAAAATATTTTGTTTTAACCAATTACTTGCGTCCAAATATTAGCCAATAGCTTGGAAATATAAGGCTGGTATTTATTATTTAGAAACATATTAAAAAGTTGATACTAACGTTTTGGCTTTGCTATAATATATTATTATCAGATTTCCAAACAAAAACATACTTTACATGCAATATAAATTGACTAAAACAACTATCTATCGTGCGCGCATGCATTCGTCGGGTTGGGTGCACGGGAGCAGATAGCGCAATGACCGTGCAGCCGCGCGCCTTCATTGCACGGTGGCAGTGGTGAGTGTCAGTGAAGTAAAAAAGATATATATTCGCAAAGTCGCTACAAAAAGCGCTGGTCGTGAAGTCTACTTTAATATTAAAAATACTATCGTCTCTACTTTAGAATGTGTGTGGAAAATAGCATCGCCGAGCTCTTACAAATGCGGTCTGTGAAGCTTATATTAATAATATTAATACTATTAATAATGTCTTTACTTGGAAAATAACATCCCTGAGCTCTTACAAAATACTGGTCTGTGAAGTCTACATTAATAATGACAAATATCTCTATGTGAGGTGTGTGCAGAGCTCTTAGAAAATAAAGTGGTTACTGTGCCCGATTTGCAGTACATACGACAGGTTTTGCGCAATAATCAAGTATCTGCTGGCTGTTTGCATCCAATCGATGCGTTTCGTGCTCGGCATAAATGTTTACCTTACGTCCAATCGCGAGGGCGATAGACGGTCTGATCGTGCGACAGATCCAGTCAGTGTCGCAGGTCGGTCGGTATTGCCCAATCAAGGCGCGAGTTAATTGCGTCACGCTTTTGGATATATTTGTAATTTTGGCATAGTTAGGTCGAGTCAGAAAGGTAGGCGCGGTCGGTAGGATGGGAGGAAACTGTATTACAAAGGCCGGGTGTAGCCATGCGAAAAGGCAGGCAAAAGCAGGAAGAGAGGAAAACGACGGACTGATTGACAGACGGACGGACGGACAGGCTGCAAGTTTAGGTGGCGGGAAACTAGCGCTCTGGGCGCCCGCTCCGCGGACGCTAGGGCATGGTTGGTTGGTGTAGAGAGGGCCGACCACCTCCGCTGCGCTGCGGTGGGCTTAGAATTTCTACTCGAAGCGAAGCAACATATAGTACATGTATACTGTGATCTACGTATATTATGCTCCAAAACAGCACCGCACACAGTATCCGTAGTGCTCACATGTTATTGTAGACATGACCAGGGTTTAACGTGATCTGCAAGAAGAGCACCGTCTTACCCGGGAAGTTCTTGTCTATAATCTCGTTTGAGCGCATTGCTCCCAAAATGACACGAATCGGAGGCGCGCGTGGTTGCAACGCTAATATATACTGTACGGAAGACGGGTCAGTATCAATGATGCTACGGAATATACGTTGATCGGTGAGGAATCCCAGTGTAGCTAGAGTAAGTACGCCTACTCAAACGTATTTTACTCATCTGCACGTCATCGCCGTGAGGCAGTCGACACATATCACCGATTGCGACGGTCGAATAGAGCAATGTTAATCAGCTCCGCGCGCGAAGTATCTTTTAGGATAGGTAGTATATGCCGATGGTCGCCACAAATATCAATATTATGCTTTGAAATTATTCTGCTGAGCTGTTTGTGAATGTAACCTATAGGGTATTTCCACTATCTTCCCGCATGCATTTATCCTAACTTGCATAGCTGACGTACTTTCTGCTTTATTTGTATAGCTTCTGACTGACAGAGTGGCGTAAATCCTTTCCGAGTGACATTATACTGGGTCCGATATGTACGACAAAAGGGCCTCGTCCACATCGGACGAAGAGGCACCACTGCGTGCACATTCTTTTGACCGGCTGCAACATACGAAGATATATGGCTGTAGCCAGAGTATCAGATCGTAGTTATGCTTAGACTTGATTTGAATAATAGTTCATGTACATTAGATGGAGTACTTTCGCTGCCTACTTATCCGCTCGGCGTGCTTTTTGATGTGTCCGTGCATATATCGCAAGGTCGTTAATGAGTGTATTTGCCACGCGCTCGTGATAGTTCAACCTATGCATGGGGTCACTGTTTCTTTATCGTACTTTTGCATCGTGGTGCTAGCTTTCTGCGCCTACACTTCTGATGGATCAGTCTATATGCCCAGCGCGCCACTAACTGGACGTAGGTTATAACCGCGGTGATACAGGCAAGCTGACCGCGCGTATGTAGGTAGTAGTCAACGCGAAATATGCGCGCGGCGGGTACATCTTATAATCATTCGCGACTCAACCGGAGTCTCGTCTCGACCATTATACACAGGAAACTAAAATACAGTACTGCGTACAGGCACATCGACTTGCGACGACACCTGTATGGTCAACACTACCATAGACGTGCTTGTGTCTATGTCGACAGCAACTTATTCGTCGGTGCATAGTGCTCACTCTATACTGAAGCTTACACTCGTGAGCGCACATTAATGAAATATACGCTGTGAGCGTTGGTGGTACAGATAGCATGGTTTTGCGTGTGCCCACGTGAGCGAGTGTACGTGCCATCTACGGTGACGCGTATGCGAATAGGAACCACCAACTTGCAGCGGTGCACAGTTGATTCCACGTCTAATTATTTTTTTAAGCGCGCTACGCTCTGTAGGTGCGTCAACACCATAGTCAGCTTACCGTATGTGCGGCCCCAAACCTCGAGCTGTAGTCCGGTCTATAAAATACACAAATAGGTGGGAAAACGGGGGCCTAAAAGAGTATATTTACCAACTACTTGCTCTTCTGCTGCTTCTTTTGCTCGATATACTTGGCGTTTCGGGCGGTTGGCTTGCGAGGGCGGCTGTGCCTCTTCTACTTCTAAGAATACCAGTCAGGACCCATCGTTTCGCCAGGCTTTCCTGGCGGCGCACTTCGGCCGAATTAGGTGGTGGAGGCTTTTCCTCCCAGAACTGAACCGCTTTTGGGCCGTTCTTGCAGGCAATACAGTGCCGCACGCTGCCCCGTCCGCTGATTGTACGGAACGCGTAACCGTACTGCAGCTTCCCGCAGCAGACACAGCGCGCCTGGGAATCCGTTGTGGGTTCTGCAGAAGCGGGTCAATCTTCGCCTCGCATTGCTTGCAGGTAGGGCCCACCATTTTGCAAACTGTGAGTATGTTAGCAAATTATATTGTTCTAACCAATTACTTGCGTCCAAATATTAGCCAATAGCACGGAAATATAATGCTGGTATATATTATTTAGAAACATATTAAAAAGTTGATATTTAATATTTTGGCTTTGCTATAATAGTACTTTTATCATATTTCCAAACAAATACATACTTTAAATGCAATATAAATTGACTAAGAGACTATGTATCGTGCGCGCTTGCATTCGTCGGGTGCGGTGCACGGGAGCAGATAGCGCAATGACCGTGCAGCCGCGCGCCTTTATTGCACGGTGGCAGTGGTGAGTGCCAGGTGAAGTAAAAAATGTTTATATATTCGCAGAGTCCCTACAAAAAGCGCTGGTCGTGAAGCCTACTTTAATATTAAAAAAATACTATCGTCTCTACTTTAGAAAGTCTGTGGAAAAAAGCATCGCCGAGCTCTTACAAATGCGGCCTGTGAAGCTTATATTAATAATATTAATACTATTGACCTTGTGACGTTCCAGGACCCTGCGGCTGCTTCAGCATCAACTGGTTCATTTGTTGAAGCTGCTGGAGCATCGGTGACTGCGTGGACGTCACGGCGCTCACGTTCCTCAGCGTCGTTCCACTATTCGCAAATGCGTCCTCTTCTTCCACAGGGAGGTTGCAGATTCTTGAACCGTAAAAAGGCGCATGCTTCCTGGATAGACGCAGCTAAGTTCGCGTTCGAAACGGCCCGCAGCTAGCGCTCTGGGCGCCCGCTCCGCGGACGCTAGGGCATGATTGGTTGGTGTAGAGAGGGCCGACCACCTCCGCTGCGCTGCGGTGGGCTTAGAATTTCTACTCAAAGCGAAGCAACATATAGTACATGTATACTGTGATCTACGTATATAATGCTCCAAAACAGAACCGCACACAGTATCCGTAGTGCTCACATGTTATTGTAGACATGACCAGGGTTTAACGTGATCTGCAAGAAGAGCACCGTCTTACCCGGGAAGTTCTTGTCTATAATCTCGTTTGAGCGCATTGCTCCCAAAATGACACGAATCGGAGGCGCGCGTGGTTGCAAAGCTAATATATGCTGTACGGAAGACGGCTCAGTATCAATGATGCTACGAAATATACGTTGATCGGTGAGGAATCCCAGTGTAGCTAGAGTAAGTACGCCTACTCAAACGTATTTTACCCATCTGCACGTCATCGCCGTGAGGCAGTCGACACATATCACCGATTGCGACGGTCGAATAGAGCAATGTTAATCAGCTCCGCGAGCGAAGTATCTTTTAGGATAGGTAGTATATGCCGATGGTCGCCACAAATATCAATATTATGCTTTGAAATTATTCTGCTGAGCTGTTTGTGATGTTACTGAAGGGTATTTCCACTATCTTCCGCATGCATTTATCTTACCTGCATAGCTGACGTACTTTCTGACTTATTTGTATAGCTACTGACTGACAGAGTGGCATAAATCCTTTCCGACTGACATTATACTGGGTCCGATATGTACGACAAAAGGCCTCGTCCAGATCGGACGAAGAGGCACCACTACGTGCACATTCTTTTGACCGGCTGCAACATACGAAGATATATGGCTGTAGGCAGAGTATCAGATCGTAGTGATGGTTAGACTTGAATTGAATAATAGTTCATGTACATTAGATGGAGTACTTTCGCTGCCTTCTTACCAGCTCGGCGTGCTATTTGATGTGTCCGTGCATATAGCGCGAGGTCGTTAATGAGTGTATTTGCCACGCGCTCGTGATACCCAACCTATGTATGGGGTCCCTGTTTTCTTATCGGTACTTTTGCATCGTGGTGCTAGCTTTCTGCGCCTACGCTTCTGATGGATCAGTCTATATGCCCAAGCGCGCCACTTACTGGACGTAGGTCATAACCGCGGTGATATAGGCAAGCTGACCGCGCGTATGTAGGTAGTAGTCAACGCGAAATATGCGCGCGGCGGGTACATCTTATAATCATTCGCGACTCAACCGGAGTCTCGTCTCGACCATTATACACAGGAAACTAAAATACAGTACTGCGTACAGGCACATCGACTTGCGACGACACCTGTATGGTCAACACTACCATAGACGTGCTTGTGTCTATGTCGACAGCAACTTATTCGTCGGTGCATAGTGCTCACTCTATACTGAAGCTTACACTCGTGAGCGCACATTAATGAAATATACGCTGTGAGCGTTGGTGGTACAGATAGCATGGTTTTGCGTGTGCCCACGTGAGCGAGTGTACGTGCCATCTACGGTGACGCGTATGCGAATAGGAACCACCAACTTGCAGCGGTGACAGTTGATTCCATGTGCTAATTATTATATGAAACGCGCTACGCTCTATAGGTGCGTCAACACTATTGGCAGCGCCATAGTCAGTTTACCGTATGTGCGTCTCCAAGCCTCGTACCGTCAGCGAGTATACAAATTACAAAAATAGGTAGGAAAATGTGAGTAAGTTAGCAATATATATTGTTTTAACCAATTACTTGCGTCAAAATATTAGCCAATCGCACGGTACTGTAAGGCTGGTATTTATTATTAGGGCAAAATATTAAAATGTTTTAAAATATTACTATTTGGATTAGCTTTAATATATTATTATCAGATTTCCAAACAAATACATACTTTACATGCAATAGAAGCTGACAAAAACAATTATCTATCGTGCCCGCATGCATTCGTCGGGTGGGGTGCACGGGAGCAGATAGCGCAATGCCCGTGCAGCCGCGCGCCTTCATTGCACGGTGGCAGTGGTGAGTGCCAGGTGAAGCAAAAAGATATATATTCGCAAAGTCCCTACAAAAAGCGCTGGTCGTGAAGCCTACTTTAATTTAAAAAAATACTATCGTCTCTACTTTAGAAAGTGTGTGGAAAATAGCATCGCTGAGCTCTTACAAATGCGGCCTGTGAAGCTTATTTTAATAGTACTAATACTATTAATATCGTCTTTACTTTGAAAAGTGTGTGAAAAATAACATCCCAGAGCTCTTACAAAATACTGGTCTGTGAAGGCTATATTAATAATAATAAATATTTTTATTTGAGAAGTGTGTAGAGCTCTTAGAAAATAAAGTGGTTACTGTGCCCGATTTGCAGTACATACGACAGGTTTTGCGCAATAATCAAGTATCTGCGCAGCTCGCCTGGCCGTTTGCAGCCAATCGATGTGTTTCATTCTCGGCAGAAATGTTTACCTTACGTCCAATCGCGAGGGCGAGAGGCGGTCTGATCGTGCGACAGATCCAGTCAGTGTCGCAGGTCAGCAGGTATTGACCAATCAGGGCGCGAGCTAATTGTGTCCGCTTTTTGGCCATATTTGTAATTTAGGCATAGTTAAGTCGAGTCAGAAGATAGGCGCGGTCGGTAGGATGGGAGAATCCTGTATAAGACAGACCGGGTGTAGCCATGCGGAAAGGCAGGTCAAAGCAGGAAGACAGGGAGTGCGACGGACGGATTGACAGACGGACGGACAGACAGACAGACCGACAGGCTGCAAGTTTAGGTGGCGGAAACTAGCGCTCTGGGCGCCCCGCTTCCGCGAACGCTAGAGCATGGATGGATGGTGTAGTGTGGGCTGTCCCTCCGCTGCGCTGCGGTGGGCTTAGAATTTCTACTTGGACCGAAGCTACATATAATATAAGTATGGTGTGATCTACTAATGTTACTGTACGTTCCAAAACAACACCGCACACAGTATCCTTAATGATCACATGTTATGGTAGACACGACCAGGGTTTAACGTGATCTGCAAGAAGAGCACCATCTTACCCGGAAAGGTTCTGTCTATAATCTCGTTTGAGCGCATTGCTCCCAAAATGACACGAATCGGAGGCGCGCGTGGCTGCAAAGCTAATATATGCTGTTCAGAAGACGGGTCAGTATCAATGATGCTTCGAAATTGGCATACATCGGTGAGGAATCCCAGGTTACCTGGAGTAAATACCCTACTCAAACATCTTACCATCTGCACGCAGGCAGTCGACACCGTATCTTTGATTGCGACGGTCTATTAGAGCACGGTTTGGTCGGCTCCTCGCGTGAGGTATCTTTTTTCAGGTAGTATTTGCCGATGGTCGCCACAAACACCAATATTATGCCTTGAAATTGTTCCGCTGAACTCTTTATGATATTACTGAAGGGCAATCCACTATCTTCCGCATACATTGATCTTACGTGCATAGCTGACGTTCTTACTGGCTTATTTCCGTAGCTACTGACGGACAGAGTGGCGTAGATCCTTTCCGAGTGGCATTTACTGGTTCCGATATGTATGCCGAACATAGGAGGCCAGATGACTGTAGGATGATTATCTGATCGTATACATCTTAGACTTGAATCGAATAGTAGCTCATGTACATTAAATGAAGTACTTTCGCTGCCTACTTATCAACTCGGCGTGCTTTTTATGTGTCCGGTCCTTATCCCGCAAGGTGTATATACCCACGTGCTCGTGATAGCCAGAACATATGCATAGGGCCACTGTCGCTTTTCTCGGTGCATTTGCGTCGTCGTGCTGGCTTTACTGTGCCTACGCTTTCTGATGTATCAGTCTATATGACCCAAGCAGGTCACCAACGGGTCACATGCCATACTGCAGCGATACAGGTATGCTGAACGCGCGTCTGCTAGCAGTAGCCAACGCGATATATACGCGCGAGGTGGGCACACCTTATAGTCATCCGCGACTCAACCGAGCTCTTATTTCGGTCATTATGGGCAGGGCACTAAAGTACAGTACTGCTTACAGCCACACCGACTTGCCACGTCCATCTGTACGGTCTGCACTGTCACGCAGTGGTAGTATCTATGTAAACAGCAGCTCATTCGTCGCACGTAGTTCCCACTCAATACTGTGGTTTAAATTGTGAGCGCTATAAGAGCTGATGGTACAGATAACATGGTTTTGCGTGTGCCCACGTGAGCGAGGGTACGTGCCATCTACGGTGACGCGTATACAGATAGGGACGGCCAGCTTGCCGAGGTACACAGTACATACCTCGTGCTAGTTATTATATGAAACGCGCTACGCTCTATAGGTGCGTCAACACGCCTGGTAGCGCCACAGTCAGCTTACAGTATGTGCGACCCCAAGCCTTGCACCGTCAGCCAGTATACAAAACTATGCGGGGTAAGGGGATATAAGGATGTATATCCAAATCACCTGCTCTTCTGCTTCTTCTTTTGCTCAATGTACCTGACGTTTCGGGCGGTCAGCTTGCGAGGGCGGCTGTGTCTATTTTGCTTCTTGAGGGCCCATCACCTTCTCGACGTTTGGCAGGCTTTCCTGGCGGCGCACTTCGGTCGAATCAGTGGGGGCTTTTCCTCCCAGAACTCAACCGCTATTGGGCCGTTCTCGCAGGCAATACAGCGCCGCACGATGTCCCGCTAGCTGATTCTACGGAATGTGTAGCCGTACTGCAGCTTCCCGCAGCAGACGCAGCACGCCCAGGAATCCGTCGTAGACCGCTGCGGGCTCAGCAGAAGCGGGTCAATCTTCGCCTCGCATTGCTTGCACGTAGGGCCCACCATTTTGCACACTGTGAGTAAGTTAGTAAATTTTATTTCTTTAATCAATTACTTGCGTCCAAACATTAGTCAATAGCAAGGAAAAATAAGGCTGGTATCTATTATTTACAATTATTAAAAAATGATTTTTAAAATTTTGGTTTTGCTATACTAATACTTTTATCATATTTTCAAACAAATACATACTTTACAGGCAATAAAAGTGACTAAAAGACTAATGTACCGTGCGCGCATGCATTCGTCGGGTGCAGTGCACGGGAGCAGATAGCGCAATGACCGTGCAGCCGCGCGCCTTCATTGCACGGTGGCAGTTGTGAGTGCCAAGTGAAGTAAAAAGATATATATTCGCAAAGTCCCTAGAAGAAGCGCTGGTCGTGAAGCCTACTTTAGTATTAAAAAATACAATCGTCTCTACTTTAGAAAGTCTGTGGAAAATAGCATCGCCGAGCTCTTACAAATGCGGCCTGTGAAGCCTATATTAGTAATATTAATACTATTAATAATGTCTTTACTTTGAAAAGTGTGTGGAAAATAACATCCCTGAGCTCTTACAAAATACTGGTCTGTGAAGTCTACATTAATAATAATAAATATCTCTATGTGAGATGTGTGCAGAGCTCTTAGAAAATAAAGTGGTTAGTGTGCCCGATTTGCAGTACATTTTTTGCGTCGCTGAATGTCAATAATCAAGTATCTGCTGGCTGTTTGCAACCAATCGATGCGTTTCGTGCTCGGCAGAAATATTTACCTTACGTCCAATCGCGAGGGCGATAGACGGTCTGATCGTGCGACAGATCCAGTCAGTGTCGCAGGTCGGCAGGTATTGCCCAATCAGGGCGCGATTTAATTGTGTCACGCTTTTGGATATATTTGTAATTTTAGCATAGTTAGGTCGAGTCAGAAAGGTAGGCGCGGTCGGTAGGATAGGTGGAAACTGTATAAGACAGGCCGAGTGTAGCCATGCGAAAAGGCAGGAAAAAGCAGCAAGACGGGGAATGCGACGGACTGACGGACGGACAGACCGACAGGTTACAAGGTTAGAAGCGGGGAGACTAGCGCTCTGGGCGCCCGCTCCGCGGACGCTAGGGCATGGTTGGTTGGTGTAGAGAGAGCTGACCTCCTCCGCTGCGCTACGGCGGATGAAAGAACATTCTGAAATCAAAGCTAAATGTATTATCTGCATTACGTGCCCTACCAAGTCCGCGTCCCAAAGATCTCCCTGTACACAATATTGTTGGTGTGTACGTTCCCGTCCTCATCGATGGCCTCTGGATCCACCGCAATCTTGATCGCCTTCCTTGAAGTCACTCTCGACAACGCCACATAAAGCTGCCCATGTGCGAAGACCGGTGATTCCAAGTAGATACCCACGTGGTGGATCGATTGTCCTTGGGCCTTGTTGATAGTCATGGCAAACGCTGGAACCACGGGGAACTGCTTACGCTTGAGTTTGAACGGGAACTCCTTGTCATCGTCCTCACTATAAAAGACGATCCGAGGAATGAACACCTTCTTACCCTTGAACGGCCCGGACATAATGCTGGCCTCGATGCTTCTCTCGCGCAGTGACACAACCCGAAGCCGCGTTCCATTGCAAAGTCCTGCGTCGCTATTCAGGTTTCTAATCATGATGATAGGTGTTCCAACCTTCAGAACAATCCTGTGCGGAGGGATACCGGAGAAGTTAAGAGAGTTCAAGAACTCCTGCTCAAACATGTTTGCGTCCGCGACCCCTTCGAGGCTGTCCACCGAGAGATACTCCTTCGTTTCACCCGATAGCCGTTCCGCAACCATGTCGTTGATACGCCGAACACTTGCATTTGTGGGGGCTAGTATGGCCCGCTCAACGAAGTATTCATCGGGTAAATTCTCAGTATCAACGCCCGGGTACACCGCATCTATCAAGGCGTTGACATTGCGGACTCGTCGGTCTTCTTCAACTTCGTCCAAGTCTCGCTCGTGCTCCTCGTCCGCCGGAGGTAGTAGCCTGAAACTTGGGGGAGGCTCCATATCCGCGTCTTCTTCATCAGAGGTAATTTGTTGTACCCGTCGTTCTGGGATGATACACATGTCGCGTGGAAGGCATATGTCGCCATCACCGATCTCATGGTTGACTGGATAACGGCCTTCTCCGATTTGAAGTAAAAATTCAGAGAACTCTGCTAGCTCAGCCGCACTGGCCGCGTCTGGGGCGGTGCGGACACGCATGTTCTCGGTCAGCCGCACTTGACGCAAATGCTCCCATAGCGGGGAAGACTTAAAGCAAGCTTGAATCGTCTCCGCACGCGTAGCATCCTTCAGTACAGGTAGAATCTGGCGGTGATCACCGCTGAACACCATTACCTTTCCACCGAACGGCTCCAGCTCGTTCTTCATGATATCCCGAAGCGACCTGTCAACAGCCTCAAAGCAAGCTCGGTTCATCATCGGCGCTTCGTCCCAAATGATCAAACTCGCGCTACGAATCAATTCGGCTTTTTGGCTCTGCCATGAAAGGCTGCACGTCGACGTCTCTGTTAGTTTGAGGGGAATCCGGAACGTTGAATGCGCGGTATGACCTCCAGTTAACAGAGTGGCTGCAATCCCACTCGATGCAACCGCGATGGCAACCTTACGTTGCATCCGAACGTGAGCGAGTATTTGCTCGAGTAGAAACGATTTTCCTGTTCCACCCGGACCATCCAAAAAGAAAAGCTTCTCCCCTCCAACCGGTCTGCTCACAGCAGCAATAACTTGGTCAAAAATATCCCTCTGGTTGCTGTTCAAGTGGTCTGCCTGCTCCGCAACATGCTCCAGTTCGTTTTGGGGGTACGCGTCAATCTCTTGCTGGACAACATCAACAGACGCTGAATCCGGGTCGTCTACTTGAGCGGATACATCGTCGTAATCGGCTAGCAGAGGAAGGCCGTACATGTCGAGGGACTTTTGGTTCGAAACCAAGTAATCAGCCAAGTTCTTCAACGCCTTGTACTCCGCCATTCGAAGACGCACCTCCTCTTCGCGTACATTATGCAGGTCTGCGTCTCTTTCCTCAATGCTTCGTGCGTGATCCTCTGACATATCCTTCTTGAACCTATCCCATAGATCTTTGGCATTACCAGGCATCGAGTAAACCAAAATGATGCCGAAGAGTTGGCGTAGCTGGTACGGCATCTTGACCTCGGCGGCTTCGCGTAAGCAATGTATCCACTCGTCGTCATTTTCCAAATACCCAAGCGCCAAAGCGGCTTGCTGATATGTAGGATGTTCCGTACCATCAACCGTTCGAAGATCCGCAAAGGACTTAGGCGAGCGTCGGTTACACAGGAGAAGTCGCAAGTAGAAGCGTTCCGGGTCCTGCGGAGATACGTGTACCAAGCGTCCCAGAGAAGCAACGTACTTCTTGTACGGTTCCCACGTCTTGTGTTCCGTCCACCTGTACTTCCGCGGTACATCCTTGTACAGTAGATTGACCGTAGCTTCTGGGTTACGCGCGCACAGCTTGAAAAAATCCGTCAGCATTGATCTGTCCCCGCGGTTAATCAAGTTGTGAAGATGGGGGGTCGTCGCTTGGTCGCGATAAGCAACCATGCTCATTCTTTCCAAGTGGATAGGTAGCGTCACGACAGAATGTGTTGATCCTTGTGTTGGATGCATGAATAGCCGCATGCAAGCTTCTACCGGAGAAATATACCTCCCAAGGAGATACTGAAGAATTTCGTTCGCCCGAATTTCTTCGCCTTCAATCGTGATTGTCGTCATGTCCGAGCCCTTGTAGACGTACTTGTAGATGTACTTGATGGCCTTGTTCGTGACACAAACCTCGACGTTAATGTGGCAGTTGTATTTCTGCGACAGGAACGGATTGTAGGGGACCACCCATTGATTGATGGTCGCGTTGTCCCATACTTTCCCCTTATGGCACAGAATTCCATCCGGACGGCGACCACGCTTATACGTGGGGTATTTGTCGGGGGTCATCACCGTTTCGTCCGCGAGCGCCTTTGGGAACTTCTTGGAACACCTTCCGTTCTTTATACACGGGCAGCTCGGGTTCTGTTGACCACAGGGTCCATGCAGCATATTAGAAATCACCGTATCGTACAGCTCGGGGTACTTCTCTTTATCCGGGAGCTCCGAGGACACCAGCTTATCGACGTCTTCCTTGGTAGTGGGCTTGTCCTCCGGACGCAGGATAAGGAGTATGTGGGCGTGGGGAAGACCACGCTTCTGATATTCCACTACATGGACTCGAGCGGCTTGAATCCCCAGCACACCCTCATCGAGATCCTTGTTAAGAGCTTTTAGTTTCTCCATGAACACGCGGGCCACGATGTCCGGTCGGTCGGATGCCTTTTCCCCACGGCGTAAGTTTTCCTTGATCTCAGGCCAGTTCGGGTTGCATGTCATCGTAATGAACAGGTTCGGGGCTCCTGTTTCACGGACGATAGCCATGGCATCCAAGAAGCGTTGGTACATGTAGCGGGGACCACCTGTAAACTTCGGAGGTATAATTATCTTGCGTCCAACCTCACCCGCATCTGGCTCCGCCGACTCCTGCTCCGTATAATTCCCACGCCGAGTCCTACGTATGGCCGCCTCGTCGTCAGCTGCCATTCTGTGGATTTCAACAGACTCGCCACGCAACGCGTCCGTGAGTCCCTGGAGGGTTTCCAATCGATACTGGAGCTGGTTCTTCTTGATGAAGCGCAGGCGCTCTTGTTCGCATTTGGCCCATTGGTCAACGCAGTATTGCTGCGTCAGTCGCCCACCGCGCAGGATAAGCGAATTACTAACCGTCCGGTCGTAAAGCAGATACGCCTCATATTCCCGAACGGACATGGTTAAGGGGTCACCGTGGCGATCGACGGGATTACCAACGTAGGGGATATCGTAAGTCCAGCCATTATCCCCGTACGGAAACAGTAGAGGGTACTGCAGCGGGTCGTAGGTAACGCTCGTCTCAAAGATGCGCTTGAAACCTCCTCCTGTCGTGTGTAGGATTATATCCCGATGTTCAGCCGCGTTTGTATCGATCACAACGGCTGCCACCTCCGATGCCGTTGGGGTGTTATGCGTACCCGGATTCGCATTCCGTGTCACGTGCAGACGCAGCTTAAGGTGATCCCCCTCCGGAAGAAAATTACTCAAGGCTAACGACGGGTCATGGTCATCAACGTATTCCCCTGCCGAGCGGCGTCGTTCGTGCTCCCTGATGGCTGCTGCATACGCATCCCAACCACGATCTATCAAAAATCTACGCGCGTTGATAAATTCTTGTGTATACGGGTTGTGCGCCACCATCATCTGGTCAATTGTTTCCATAACGGCGCGATCGAGGCCTTGCGTCATGTTCATACGGCTTCGCACACGTGCATCCATGTCTGGATCGTTAAAGTAAACTTGGGCATACATGGAGCGACCGAAGGTAGGAGGTAGTAACGATCCCATGCGATGACACACTGACCCTTGTACACGGAAGTTGTAGACACCATTCCGTGTCACGCTTTCGTCAACGCTTAGAGGCCGAGACCGCGAAGCTCCCATGGACGTAAAAGCGAATACGTTGTTGTAGGCCCGGATTGACCGCATGAAAGTCGGGTTTTCGAAAAGTGTTAGAAGCGCATCAGGGGCTGTTCGCGAAGTCGGAACGAACACCAGTCCGTTACGACAACAGCATCCGTCTGTCTCTTGCGGAAACTTCCAAGTGTTGCAGTAGTGACAAACTCGCTCGTTCTCCCCGTTGTCGTCAGTGTAACGCGTGAAGTAGTGGCGCCCCCCGGAAACGCTGGAAGGGTCAAAACTTTCGTGGTGTGCGAGGCCCTTCTTATACTGCCGAGACCGCCGGCGGAACCGCTCGTGCTCTTTTCGCTGATCCCTTTGTTCTTCCGTCATGGCTTCTCTTCGAGCTCTGTGCGCGGCTGCGTCCCGATCACGCTCTGCTTGACGCTGCTCATACGTCATGTCCCCTCTGTGGTCTCTCCGTGAAGCCGTATTTTGATCGCGCTCAGATTGGCGCTGCTCATACGCCATGCCCCCTCTGTGGTCTCTCCGTGAAGCCGTATTTTGATCGCGCTCAGATTGACGCTGCTCATCTGACATGCCTTCCCGGCGAGCTTCGTGCTCCACTGCATCGCGAATCCTTGCATTTTGACTGGCCTCCTCTGGTCTTGTGGCTCTGTGGTTGGCTTGCGCGTCGCGGCTATATGCTCGATGAACCGAGAGGTCTTCTGGCTCCAGTCGAATCCGTCGGACCCTCGCTTGTTCGGCATTTCGGCCGCGGTCTCGAATAGCCTGGGATTCGGATCTGTTAGCTCTGCGTATGCGCTTTCTCTCCGCGTCTTTCTCTCGTGCCCGTTGTTTTTGTGAGCTCGTCATAGCAGCTCGCCTGACGCGGGCTCTTTCTGCATCACGCGCACGTGTAGCTGCTGCGCTATCGTCGACCGTAGGTCCTGACATTCCAATCTGAAAGTCGTGGGTATCGTGTTGCCTGTCGCGACGCGTCTCCTCCTCGAATCGTCGTTGATACTCCGCAGGATCGTCTTCTTCCGTTTTCTCCTCACGCTCTACCGCCGGACCAGAAGCTCTCATCTGTCCGGATTCAGTTGGTGCTGGGGTTTTAACTAACTCGAGCTGCTCCAATTCTTGGATTGCCTTGCGGTAGCGGGCCTCTGCGCTACGAAGCCTCTGTTTACGGAGATGTCTTTCACTCTTCGTGGGATTGGGATGCGTTCTCACGCCGGGCTCGTTGTACGCGATCATCTAGTTCCTCGCGGGTAATTCTAATCATTGAACAGAGTTAGTCGAGTTAATTGTACAGCAAAGCCCGCTACTCAGTTGTTGGGAAACCTTTTCCTTTTCCTCGGGGCTCTTGCCATGGCCTCGTATCTTGAGCTGGACTGTCGCCTGATTTAGACAGAACAAAATCACATTGGCTGTTAGACTCGAAAGTCTAAGTGCACTGGGAGCTACTTTACAGCTATTTCATGAATATAAGCACCAGAACATGGACACAGCAGCTTAAGCAACGTGGTATTCGAATAGAACCCCGAACTTTCCTTTCCAGTACTAATCCAGAAGCCCTCTGTGAATAGAACACACCACTGTCATTTCCATCCCGGCTCCTCGGATTACAAACAACTTAGGGGTATCGTCACTCTAGGGGGCTTGTTGGTCCAGTCAGCTTTTGCTTAGGCCCTCCCCTTGGCCGACGTGTTACAGCCCTCAGCTCACGTTCCGCGGGCCCAAATTACCTTGCACCGCTGTGGACCAAGCAGCTGTACATGCTAATTCAGACGCCGCATCGCGCTGTTGCCTCTTGGGTACGTCAAAGCTGTTGCCTCATCCCTGTTGAGTGGTTGCCCAGGTCTGTTCGATACCGTCCAGCCCTTCAGGTCATATCCGTAGTATGCACAGGGTGTCCGAGAACGACCCAGCCCCTCACGGGGCTCACACAGTTCCGAAAATGCTCTAAAACTGTCTATTATGACGCTATGCTATCTAAGTGTACAGGCGCGGGAATCACTCATGCTCTTAAAGTGTTTTTTTGTCTTGATCTCTTGTTCTTGAGCTGTCCTTGCACTTGGTCTTGGGCTCCTTGCTCTTGTGAGACCGACTGCTGCATTCCTTTCCGTCCCGCCAGAAGTGCTCTCGCAAAGTGTGTTTTGATGTGGGAGCTCACACTTTAAGAGCACCTCTGTATTGCGGGACTGTAACGATTCTTCCGCATGTGGCTGCAACTTCGGTTTGGCCAATTGGCAGCACGCGCCACTCGCTTTTGGAGCGTGGACACTCGCGGTGGGTCTAGGACCCCTAGGCGCGTGCATGGTGGTAGACGCTCCCAGTCACACCCACCCCAACCTGATTGCTATCGCTACCAACTGCCATACCACTTTGGAGTCTCGGGGCAAGCCTCAGACTGTATCCTGAGAGGTCTCTCTTGAATATATAGTAGGGCAAGGAGCCCCACGCCCGTACATACATGCATATACATCTAAAACTACCCTACTGCTATTATACAGCCAGCGCACCTTGTCCTCTCCGCGCCGTCGCTCAAAAATCCGATTTTGTGTTTTGAATGAAAAGTGAGTCGAAAAATATTGCCCAATCAGGGCGCGAGTTAATTGTGTCACGCTTTTGGATATAATTGTAATTTTGGCATAGTGAGGTCGAGTCAGAAAGATAGGCGCGGTCGGTACGATGGAAAAAACTCTATTGGAAAGGCCGAGTGTAGCCATGCGAAAAGGCAGGAAAAAGCAGCAAGAAAGGAACCGGACGGACTTATTGACAGACGGACGGACAGACACGCTGCAAGGTTAGGTGGCGGGAAATGGGTAAATTTTGTTGTGGTGTGGCTAAGGCAGGTGTACCATCGAAATGGTACATTTACCAAGCGCATGCCACCCTCAGTAGTACTACGTAGTATTTGTTAAGTGCTCGATTACTATGCGTGCGAATGAAAGGGTGCAAGCTTTGCTCGCCTATGTGCTGCACAATTGTGACTTTCCTTTAGTTATTAATAAGCACCTCAAAGTAGTCATTCTTTCTAAAATTTGTACTTAGGTACTTCATAATTCGAGGGTGGGAATGAGAGTTTTTTTTACATTGGCTTATAAGTAATCGGGAACCGATATTTTAATCTTGTTCCATGCAAGAGCTGGGATTACTGTACTACCGGAGCGGTACCTTGGCAATTGATGCTGTCATTTCACAAAATTTCACAATACCGGTATCCTGGATACTATCCATGGATATTACTGAGACGGCTCGTTCGAGTGTCACAATAATCATGTTCCCTTGAGACGTTTCGGGCGATATCGTCCTTGCATTACAGGAGGTATCATTCACCTATTGTACATGGAGAACGTAGCGCCTAGTGCAAATGCTGTCGAGTACAAGCCCGGAGAATGTTGATTTTGATGACCTTGTACTCAGTCGGAGCACTCTGGCAAATGGTACGATGAGCGACAGAGGGCAGCCAAAACGCGGATATATACATGCCGAGGCAGACGCCCTTAGTAGCGACAACACAGGGCAGAGGGCAGCGTCGGGGCCAATTTCATCGAAGGAGAACTGCACGCTGCTTGAGGACTTGGCCATACTAGTCGATACGGACCAGCCGGTGACACTCGAAACTTTCCGCAGACGATCTTCTACCGGAAGGGGCAGCGTCGACAACATCAAGACGCCGCTGTATTCTCAATTGAGACCGTCGGGGGATGAGGCGGCGCCTGGATCCAGGACATCAGAAGACAGAGGTGACAAAGTGTACGATGGATACAGTGACGTCGATGACAGGGCCTTGGATACCGAATTGCTGGAAGCGTATATTGGTTATTGCAAATCGGTCGATCACGAGCCGAACATCCAGGTCGAACCGGGGGGGATAGCGGATGGAATATTAAATGCTAGAGGAAATCGCTCCAATGCCCCAGACTCGACATACAATCAAGAGAGGTCAAGTGTTCGGGAGCATTCACGTTTTTGGACAAAGTACATTGGCACAAGATACAGCAAACGTCGCGGGTGTACGCAGTTCTGGGCGTGGCTGCTTATCGGTGTCGGTGTGTTACTTTGGTTGGGTATCTCACTCTCTTCCTTGGAGCTCAACGAGGTGCTGCACTTGGATGCATTCACGGTAAAGAACGTCCGAGGTACCGAAGACTTCACGTTCCTCCATTTCCTCGAAGAAGTCGACTTTCACCTTACGTACACCGTCGAAACTCCGAATCCAGCCACTAGTACAAATGCGAACTCTTCGTATTTCAATGCTCTATTACTTAATGAGTATGAATACGAGCACTACGTTGACGGAGAGCCATTCGAGTATATTTCTGCTGGCTCCAAGATACGAACAACGTACGCATACTTGCCCAACACGTACATTGACAACACCATCAAAGAAACAATGTACTTCGTCGTGCAGCCATGCTTTTTGGAGCGAAATCCGACGGTCGATTATTGCAATACTAGGCAATTACCTACCAGTGTGAGCTCGAGTGAGAAAATCTACGATCTCGATCAGAAGAAAAAGATGAAGAGCAGGGCAGTGTGGGGACATTTCAACATCACAAACATGTCGGTAAATCCGATGCCTGTAGCTTGCAGCTCGTCCGGATGGCTCGGTGGGGCCTACCTTCTTCTCTTTTTACCATATTTAGTGATTACGCTATTTGGACTTCGCGTTTTCCAAATGATTCGTCATTGCGAAAACTGGAAGAAAAACATGAGAGAGCCTACGTACACAGTCTGGAGGCGATGAGTCAGCATTTTGTGCAGTCTTACAGAATCACGCACAGTCTTACACAGTCCGGTGTCCTTTGTGGTGGATAGCCTCACCATGTGTTGGATAGCACAACCATGTGAACGTCAGAATTCACTCCAGAGACGAAGCTCTTTGCCAGCCGGCACTCACGTTTCTCTTCATAGACGACGAGGACAGTGCAATAGAGCGTACGGCACGACCAGAAAGGCGCGAGCCCGTGCCTAAAAAACTCGATCTCGTCAAATTGGCAAAGACTTAGGCAAATACAACACAGATCTCCAACGCGGTGATTTTCACGAAGTACGTACACGGCCAACTTAAAATCACATTAGTCAGACTTAGCAGCAATTACACAAATGTGGAACCTGAGCTTACATTGAGCTTAATATATGGCTAATGAAATGTGGAACCTGAGCTTACATTGAGCTTAATATATGGCTAATGAAACGGTATCGGAAGTACTGCATCGCTATGGTAGATTCTGACGCCGATTCGGACCCCACTACAGCGACGTCTAGCAGAAGCATCTCGAAAAACATGATCACGAAGACGCCACAGTTGTAGGAATCGACCTGCGTCATCCATTCGAGTTGCTTGAACCTGTACCGCTTTGGGGACGGGGGCTGTGGTAACAGCGGCACCAAGTCGGCATACAGATACTTTCGAAGGGCCTCGTATCTGTCTCCAGTGCGTTGCGAGTCAAGCACAGTGATCGTGAGGTCGTTGAAATTTACCGCTACTGCACACCAGTGTTCATTTCGGTACAGGATCACGGCAAATAGCCATAATGGTTTCCTCGATCGTCGTATACAGTACTACGAGCGTCATCACTCCACAGCTTTTTCTGATCCGCTGCAGCTCGAATCTGGTGCCAAACTTCTGATTGGGATACTTCCTCTCGATCAAACTCAGGTTATCTTATCAAGTAGGACGGAACAGCAAAAATGTCATGGTCTCCACCATAGCGTTTAACCAGCGACTTTAGAGCCAGGTCCATACACGATAGTTCTACTAAACAGTGACCGCGTAGAGTGGTCACCCAAAAATAGTCGCCAAAAACGTCGATATCCTCTAGACGATTCTCCAATTCATCGGGCAAAAGTAAACCGTTCCTCCAGCTATCATCGGGATTCCACCCCGTCAAGTCTACGTGCATCCTCTTAATGGTCTCTCGGACCTCGTTGAATCGTTGAGCTGCTAAGTGCCACGAGTTCATTGCCTTCAGCATTTGAGAGTCGTATATGACTCCGCCCGTTTTAACTGAAACGGCATCTGCAGGGATTCTTTGATCAAAATCACTGAACCACCTATTCTGGAAAATAGCAATCTGGGCTTGGCATGACTCGATTCTTTTTGTTGGGAGGACAGATCGAATGGTAGTGGCATCTGTGCACGGCATTTTCCTCCCCTCAGCGACTAAAATTTTACTGGAGCGTGTCTGACGTAGCACCGTCATTCCCCTCAGAACTTTGCGATCTTTGAAACGAAAACCTGTGTCTTGGGCGGCCTGCACTTTGGCCATTGAAGGTAATAGTCCACCCGCCACTGCTTCGACCAACATGGACGTCTGATTGAGACATTCTCTGCTGGCTTCCTTGCGAGCTTTTATGGCAGATTTAGCTTGTCCTGCTCTTTTCTTGGAAGGTGCAATCATCCAAGGGGCTGGAGGCGGCTAAGGTTCTTCGGGATCCAACGGAGCCTCAGCGTGCTCACTTGTAGACGTAACCGCCTGTGTAGAGGATTGTACGGTCTTGGGTTGTGCACGTGTATCCGACTGTGTAGCACTCCGAGATTCGGAATGAGATTCTTCATCACGCCGGGATTCAGCGCGCTCGTTCAGGTCTACGCACACGACGTCCTCCTCTTCGCGCTGCTGCAATTCGATGTCTTGGTTTGACAAATCGCGAGTAGTGGCTTCAAACATGTTGATGTGGCCGAGTACAGTCTCAGACTGTACTACGTTTTCAAACTGTGATCCAGGTGTCGAATCAAAACTATTATCTTCGATGGACACCAACTCAGTATTATCATGATGGTGGCTGGTTGACGTCACACGAGGACACTGGCCGATCCGAACAGCATCAAAAACCTTCAGCAATTCCTGCTTCAATTTTTCGTGCGCTGTGGTGCCCCAAGTAGCTCCAACGTCAGCAACCTGCTTGCCTATATGTAGCAGCTCGTTGAACTTTTCGTTCTGCGACTTGGCACGTCCACACGATGGGTTGGGTATTTTTCTGTCTTCGTAAGGGAGCTCCACCGGTTCAGCCGTTTCTTTTCTCAGCTGTTTGTAGTTTTTAACCACCCAACGCGGATGAAGAATGCTTTCAGGAACGATATCGGTGCAGCCAATTGTCTTTCGATAGTATATGATATGGCGACACGGAAGAAGCCTCGTCACGCGAAAAATACACGAGCAAGTCCACGCGTGTGGATTCATCATGTACTCTTCCTGAATGTCCTCCTCAGTATCAGCAGCGTACTGCATCATGATGTAGGGGCCCATGGGATAATAGCGATATTTAGTCGCGGATAGAAGAGCAAAGTCGTACTGTTGCTTAATCAGTTGTACAGCGTGATCCGAAACAGTGTTTGACAAAGCATTCATCTCTGCATCGTATTGCGCATTCATGTTCACGCCAATTTTGTTAACAACCCGCAGCCACATTTTCTCCTTCACAGTTTGCCAAAACAAGACAGAGACGAAGTGCTTTCAGCTTCTGCCAGCTGGACTCAAGTCGATTGTTGGTACGAATTCCCATGTGCGGGACGTTCCCACGATAGATAGAGCTCCACTGATTCTTGCAGTTCGTCCAATTCCGATCGAAATAGTCGAACCTTAGACGCACTTTAGCTTCAGATCGCAATACTACTTTCATCGTTAAGATCACATCGTCGTAGTTCCTTTCCGACCGTGTACTAACCAGCAGCTGTATCAATCGTTTCATTTCCTTTTTCGTGTACGCGTCCAGGTTGTACTTGTCTTTGGCGACCTCCTCTTGTATATACTTAACAACGTGAAAGTGGCACAGCAGAATACGAACGCCAGGAAACTCCTCTTCCAGAACAGCCAGCTCTGTGAAGTCCTTATCCACGATAATGACAGCTAGCGAATCATATGACGGACATGTCTCCTTGAACTGAACACACGCCAATCGCAACGTTTCCTTTCTCTCGTTTTGCAGTAAGCTGTGCTGTGTATAGGCAATTAAAAGTATCAGTGAATAATTCAAAACTGTGCACAGTTTAAGACTGGGTCGCAATTATAGAGAATTCGTTTGATTTTGTACCTGAACATGTTATCCCTTCCCCATAGCGTCGTGAATCATAAAACTGAACAACTTATAGTTTGATGAGTTGGTGTCGTGTGTGGCGTCTATCATCAGCACCTCCGGAAAGTGTCCAAACATTTGCCGCATGTGTGCGGACTTAATGCATATGCACTCGACTATTTCCTGCAAAGACACAGATCCCAAACCATTAACAGCTAAGCGTAATTAGAAATTTAACCTCATTCTCACCTCCTCGTTTGAAAAGACCCGAGCGACATTCCCGGGCTTGGTAGAAAAATCCTCAAAAATGGATTTAATACGCCCCTCCAGAGATGGCAGATTGTGAGACTCTCGCTTCAGCTTAGCAACCAGGTTGTGGACGTCTTTCATCGTCGGTTCAACGGTAGTATTCTCAGTAATGTATTCGAGGATCCTCTTTCTATCAGCCCCGGCTCGATGGAGTGTACGCACAGTTGACAGTACTTCTTCGTCAGAGACTTGTCGAGCCTCGTGGTACGCCTCGTACGACTCTGGGCTGAGATCATGGTTATGCGAAGTGATCTGCTTCGTAATAAAAATTTCCCAGTCTCCTGTATCCCTAACACAGGCATTAATCTAGGCACCACAAGCACCGTTTCAGAGTTACAATCCTCGGCGTCGGCATGAAACAGAACAAATGCCACCTGAGCTGGACAACCAATCTTCCTCGAGTGCTGCTTGGGACGCTTTCCAGCACTTCTGCTGCGCCGTGGACTGCCGTGGTGTGTACACACGAACGTTTTGTTGTATAATTCCCATTCCTCGGGAATCCTTTTGCACGATGTTTGGTTCTTTTTGATCCTGTCGTTCCGCGTCTTAACCGGAGTCGCAGTACGCACGGAGTACAGCTACACAGTACGAAAAGACGTTAGTTATACTCTCGAATTGGCTCAAATTCTGAGCCTGTGGCGCTGTCTGATATGTAAATATGACAAACCTGGTACGTTCGTCTGCTGTAGCTGCTCAAATAGCTTTCCAGCTCTCCCCAACTCGCAAATAGTTTAACGTCCAGCTCGGGAGCCCGTACACTTTCTTGGGAAGGGACGTCTGGCGAGTTGTCCTCGCCAAGATGCGTGCTGACGGAGGCAGCAGATTCCGATTTCTCAGCAGTAACTTCAGATTCTACGTCTGAAGCCATATATAAAGAGTGCCGTCTCGATCGTCTTGACTTGCGCCGCGAATACCTCTTCTTTTGTCTCTTGTTCCTGTGTTTCCGCGGACGGGACCTTCGCTTCTTCCGCTTCTTTGACGCACGTGACGAAGCATCCTCCGAACTTCCCGAGTCATCCTCATCTCGCTCACTGGCTGACGAGTCGTATCCTGAGGTCTCACTGCGTGCCGAGGTGTCTTCGCTGTCCTCGGAGCTTTCTGGGAGCCTGCGGGCGCGGCGGTGGGTTGTTCGGCGCGACATCGCTAGGGAGGAAAATGGAGCAAATGGGGGGATCCGACACAGCCACTGGTTTTCACAGTCAGACGGGGCCCTGGCCCATCTGCGCGGATAGGGGATACACCGGCCCACTGTACGAGTCCCACTCTAGGCTAAAAGTGCCCCTTTTAATTACTGTGTACGTAGCCACTTTCAGAAAAACATCGAGCGTGTTTATTCACGTGAGCTCGACGTTCCGGAGAACGAAGTGGACTACTGGCAACCCATGCCCTGGGACCGCAAGGTACCCAAAACTCGATTATGTGGACCGTGTTGCTGGAAAAAGTTTCGTCGGCCATTTGAGCCTTTCTACACCTGGTGGCGACACGAGAATTACTTTACGTGGGTCTTTTGTCCATACCGAAACGAGCGACTGTCGCGTGGCGAAAGGGCGCTCATTGTGGTGTGATCACTGTATGTGACGTTTTACGTGTTGTTTATCATCGTCATGTTGCGCGATTCGTATGGGTCAAGTATCACGATTTTGACGTCGGTGGTAATGTACGCTGTTCTAACGTCAATTTTACCATCGGCTGGGAAGGCAATATTCAAAGAACTGTTTAAACTGATATTTCGACAGCGACGCAAATATTTCCGCGCCAAGGCAGCGGGTGGAGACCTGACGGGGTTTTCATTTCGATTGGCATTCCTGTTGCAAGTGCTGGTGGTGCTTCTTCTCACACTGGCACAAGCTCCGATTTTCTACATCTGGGCCAAACGGAGCTGTCTCTTTCTCACGAAATTTATCTACTATGGTGTGCTATCTGCAATTTTGAGAATGTCGCTCATGGGGGTCGCTCTGGATTTTGCGTGGTATCTCATCCTTCAGACGTGGGGCTGGAAGGATCTGTGCCCTCTTTGCACGGAGCGTATCGTGCATTGCGATTGCTTTAACGATGAATTACTTGTTCTAGCTGTAGAGCGAGTAGGGCCAAAGTGGGAACTGATTCGAGTGCTTGACGGTCTCATGGCCAAGCAAAACAATTTCAACCCGCAGTTTGCACCATACATCGCTGATCAGCTACGTGAACGCTGAAGTGTCATCGTCGAGCGGGCAGAGAAACACATGGAAAAAGTCGAGAGACTCGGTGCATATCAAGAGAAAAAGAAACAAGAAACTTTGCGTCGTGGTCGAATTCGCCACAATTTTTCGATTTTACTATCACGTCGAGGGTCAACGAACCAGCCGCGTTCTTCGGACGTAGAGAACACAGAAGACAGCTCCGCAGAAACTTGGGATGAATCGTATGAGTCTAACATTCAACTTTGCATTACTCGCGAGAAGAAAATCTTGGAGTTGAACAGCAGGATTAAGCTGGATACGTTCGAGAAACACTACGACTCGAACATCTCCGATGTATTCCATGCACTTACCCGCTCTGTCATGAAACACCGTCGTCAAGAGAAGCAAAGGAGTCGAAGGGAAGAACCTGGTTTACAAGATGAACGGAGCGCAAGATCTCCGCTCACAACGCACCAAACTTCGGATGGAGAAACCATGTGGGTGTTCGATACACCAGAACAGCGTTTGCAGCGTCGTGAGGAGGAGAAACTGCAACGCAAACGAATAGTTCGCGTCTTGAACGACTAAACAATCGAAAATGTGAGTCCAATGATGTCTTGAGGCTCGGAAAACGAGTTTAATGTATCGTCAAAGAAGGAACCGCACCAGGATACGAAGGGGACGCCGCTACTGTCGGCACATGATAAGTATACCGCGAACGGTGATGACCTTGGCGGTTTGGTACCGGTGTCTGCTCACGTAGACGATGGCCACAGCGAGTATCCGAGCGACTTGGAGTGCGGTAGTTACTCTGCATCCGCTGCGCTGTTAGACAGAGGTTATACTGTGAGAATGTAGAAGTGATATTTGCTCTGTTAACCATCTTCCTGTGACAGCCACCCGTGCCACCTCTCCTGTGTGTCCGTATAGTCGGCGGCCGAACCGGTCTTTTCTACCGCCTTGAACCGCAGCTGCTCCAGCCGCACGGTCCAAATCCAACACTCCTCCTCGGTCGTCGCACTCTCGGCAGAACTCGTCACTTCAGCTTGAAGATCTCCCGCAGTTCCGCGATCCTCGGCGCCGGTAACGCCTTCGTAAGAAGATCCGCCATCATCAGGCGTGACTCCACGTACTCGGGCTTCACTATCCCTTTCCTTGCAAAATCACAGATGAACTTCACGCGTATGTCCACGTGCTTCGCACTCGCCATGCTCTCCTCGAGTTCTAGCTCCTTAATCGCCGCCTGGTTGTCCATCCTCATGGGCACTGGCTCCACTACCCGGAAACCCAGCTCACGCACCAGCTCCCGAAGTCCCAGCAGCTCGCGCCCCACCTGCGACGCTGACGTGAACTCGGCCTCCATCGTATAGAGCGACACGCCGGTCTGCTTCTTGCAGATCCACTGCACCACAGCCCCGTCCATCGTCACGACTCCTCCAGTCACCGACTTCCTGTCGCTCTTGTCGGCGGCGAAGTCTGCGTCGCTCCAGCTCTCCAAAGCCATCACGTCGTCCTTCCTCGTCGGCGCCTGCATGATCAGCTTGACGCTCTTCGTCCCCTTCAAGTACCTTGCGACCCTCTTGGCCAGCTTCCAGTCACTCGTGGTCGGCTGGTGTGTCCTCCTCGTGGCCTTATGCACAGCGAAACTAATGTCGGGTCTCGTGCACCGTGCTATCCAAAGCAAACTTCCCACGAGCGACTGGAAACGGCGGATCGTTGGCTCACCCGGCGCACCCACCTTGGTCAACAACTGCGGCTCGTCTACCTCCGCTTTGTTGTGCTCCTCACCAACAGGAACCCGCACACTGTTCGCGTTTGCCAGCCCATGCTGCTCCAGCAGCTCCTCGATCATCGCCTGCTGGTCCAGCGAGTACCCCTCGCTGCTGTCCAGCTCCACGCGCATCCCTTAGAATTTTCTCACCTCGCCCAAGTCTTTCACGGACAACACGCTCATGGAGCAGAAGAAATCGTCCACCAGACTCGGCTTGGACGCGGTGACCAGGAGACCATCCACGTACACGCCCACGAGCGTCATCTCGCCGTCCTCTCGCTTGTAGTATAGGCACATGTCCGTCACGCACCGTGTGAACCCCGCCTCCTCCAGCTTCGCGTGCAGGAGCTGACTCCACAGCCTGCCTGCTTGGCGTAGGCCGTACAGCGACTTCCTCAAGCGCAGCGCCAGCTTACCTTTGACGCTCACTCCGAGCCTGCGCATTACCTCATCTCCGATCACCATTCCCTGTGGGATCTCCAGGTAGATCTCGAGATGCTGCTCCTTGTCGGCCTTCACGTACGCATTGGGGATGTCCCCGTGCCTCGCCGGCACGCCCCAGCGACGAGCAAAAACCAGGATGACCTTCACCGTGCTCAGTTCCATGACCACCACGAACGTGAGCCCGAAGTCCACGCCAAAGATCTGCTCGTTGCCGCACGCAACGAGCCTGGCCTTGAACCTTTCTATGGCTCCGTCTGCATCAGTCTTGATCTTGAATACCCACTTAGTGTGCAGTACGTGGCTGCCGATCGGTGGCACCACCACGACCCACACGCCGTTCTCCTCCAGCGCTTTGAGCTCCTCTGCGATGGCAACCAGCCACTTCCTCCAGAGCTTGCTCCTCTTTGCCTGTCGGTAGTTCTTCGGGTCGGGTTCCCGCACGCTGTTCACCACGTCCGCGGTCTGTTCCACCCGATCCTCATCAGCGCCTCCACTCGCCACCGCCTCAGCGGGCTTCCGCGTAGCCGAGCGCGTCTGATGCCTATCCCGCGTCCAGCGAGATTTCTTTTCGCGACGCTTCGCCTTTTCCTTCGTCTTTGTCCTCGAAGTGTCTGTCTCCAAAGCGCCCGTGCCCTCCGACTCCTCGGAGTCCTCCAGATGCACGCGCTTCAATTGTTCGTTCTGCACGTCTGACAACGTCTCGACGTTGCTCACATGCTGCGTCACTACGACTACCTTATCCTTCGGGAGATACACCCGGTAGCCTTTAATCTCGTCGCTCTTTCCCACGATCATGCCCGCCTTGCCCCTCTCACCCAGGGAAATGGTTTTTGCGTCCACGTTCACCGTACAGGGCGACCCGAAAACCACGATGTCACTCAAATCCGGTGTGTTCTTCGTGAGCATCTGCAGTGGCGACTTCGATCCCGGGTTAGCCTTCGTCGGGCTCCTGTTTAGGATATAGGCTGCATATTCCGCAACGTATCCCCAGAAACTAAGCGGAAGGCCACAGGCGAACACCATGCTCCGCACCATATTCATAACGGTGCGGTGCATTCGTTCCGCCTTGCCGTTACTAGCCTGGTTTCGCGGCTCGCTAATCTGCCGCCTGATTCCGGTATCCTTGCAGAAGAGATCCAGGGTCTTGTATTCCCCACCACCGTCCGTCCTCAACACGTGTATACGGCAGTTGAACTGCCGCTCAAAGTACGCCATGAAATGCTTAAACTTCTGTGCCGCGACGTCCTTAGTCTCTGCCGAGGAGACCCTGCAGTAGTTGGTGCGATGATCAACAAAGTTGACCATGTATCGGTTCCCTAGTCGATCTCTCGGAGTCATCGGCCCCTTTAGGTCGGAGCAGATGACTCCTCCGATCACGTCAATGGGCGAGTTAGCCCCGGTGTCCTTGCGCGACCGCTTCTTCTTGGTCTGTTTGCCCTGGGCACAAGCCAAGCAGTTCGCCCTCACCTCGTCCGTGAGTGCAATCCCGGATGCCGGGTCCTTGGCCATCTTAATGATCGTGTCGTAGTTCAGATGCTCTAACCTAACGTGGAAATGCATGAGCGGCCCGGTATGCACGTCCCTGCCGACATCCGCCTCACCTTCCACCAACACCGACATCAACACGTTGCCCTTCCACCCCGTGCCTCTGGACTCCATTGCACGCACGGTGAGAACGTTGTTTGTCTTCTCGACGTCAAACACCGCCGGCCCGCCGTTGATGCCGGCTACCACGCGGTGCTTCCCTCGGTACGCGAGTCCGTACCCCTTCGCCTCCAACAACCCGTACGATATGATGTTCCTTTCCAAGTTTTCCGCGTACTGCACGTTCAGCAGCCGCCTTTGGTCATCTTCCCCATCGCCGTGGCTACGAGCATTACGCTCCCGTGCTTAGTTACTTTTAGCGCTCCTCCGTCCGCTGCCACGCATTAACTTTCGTAGTCTTCCGCGTCTTCCAGCAGCTCCGGATCATTCACCAGATGACGGCTGGATCCACTGTCCAGGATCCAGTCCTCCGTCTCTGTGGCCGACTCCTCGACCGTGAGCACGAAGTCAGCGTCCGTGCCTTCGCCCCACCTCTTCTTCTTGTTCGGACAGGCCACCCGCAAGTGGCCAGATTTACCACACTTGTAGCACTTGCGGTCGTCCTTCTCGTCCTCGTGCACATCGTTGACCACGTCTCGCCCCAGTTGCTTGCCTCGCAGCTCGATCTCCGTCGACTGGGCGAAGTGCGCCAGCTCTTCCGCTTGGCGCAGGTATTCCGTGCGTGCCATGTTCAGCCTGGACAGCATCGACACTCGCATGTTTGGATCCGCGTAGTGCACGATGTTGTCTAGGACCAGGTTGTCCGCACCGCCGCACGCCTCGCTAACTGCCACGAGGTATAGGTAGTGCTCTGTCCAGCTTCTCTTGGAGCTCTTCAATGCCGTGAACATCTTCATGCTCTGCGCGGGTGTGATCTTCGTGGCGAAGGTGTGCAGCATCCGCTGCATCGCATGCTCGAGCGTTGGCTGTTCTTCCCACCAGCCTTCAACCTGCTGGTTGTAGTACCTCTCGGCCATTCCGCTAAGATGGTGACCGAGGATGTCAACCTTGACGTCCTCGGCCCACTGGAACCTACTAGCACGCTCGGCGAACTGTATCTGGCGCACAAAGCGCTTGCCCCACGCCAGGAAACCGCTCCCTAGCCCATGGTACAGCTCCTTTCCGTCGAACGGCCGGATCCCCAGCTTCCTCTGCCGGGTGTCAGGTACCCCAGCAAATCCTGGTCCTGGTCCTGGCGACGATGGCGGTGGCGCTCGATACGCTTGCGGCGGCACATAGTGCTGCGGCAGTGCCGGCTGTGGCGCCTGAGCCATCTCGACGTTCGCTGCTGCATCTCGGTACTCACGTTGCTTCATCCCGAAGTACGTGGCCGGCGAGACGGCAGGCGACGTGCGCCGCGGTGGCGTCTGGTCCAGAGCCTGCCTGTCCATGGCTCTGCCCAGGCCCAGCGACGACCCGAAAACGCTGCTCTCTCGACCCTTGCGCTCTTTCTCCTCCTGTCGCTCCTGCGACTCCTCCAGGCGTCCCATGCGCACTGCGAGGTCCTTGAGTAGGTCTAGTAGCTTGTCCTGCGTCCCTTTCGGTTCGTCGTCCGCCTTCTTGACTTCATCATCTTCGCCGTACTGGCTGCCTGCCCTTTCGCGACTAGGCTCTGCTTCCGGCTTGCCTTGGACTTCGTCCGTGGCAACAGTATGAACCATTGGGCTCATAACCTGTTAGACAGAGGTTATACTGTGAGAATGTAGAAGTGATATTTGCTCTGTTAACCATCTTCCTGTGGCAGCCACCCGTGCCACCTCTCCTGTGTGTCCGTATAGTCGGCGGCCGAACCGGTCTTTTCTACCGCCTTGAACCGCAGCTGCTCCAGCCGCACGGTCCAAATCCAACATGCGCATCATGCGTACACTGTGACCGAGAAACGGAAGAGCCTCCTTCGGCGAGTGTCAGCGTCAGCTACCACATTCGCTGGGTGGTGTATGGGCTACGACCCGAAAGTTAAATACTAAAACTGATTACTGATATGGATGAATATCATCACTTATCCGACCTCTCTTAAGTTTAGTAACGTTATCATCATTAATGGCCAATCATATATTATTTGTTTGAACAATTAATCATATCCAAGTAATATGTCTATAAATGCAAGAAGGGTTAGGTAGGTCGTCTAAGCGCCACATCGGACGTATCAGGTCCGAGGGGCACGGAAAATATGTGTCTCCTCCTACAAATAGAATCTCACGCATATTTTCAATTTATCCGACCGGTGCAATCATATCGATACATTCTACTAAATTAGCGCTTTCTAATATCTGTTAATTAGCTGCAATTTGTAGAAAGCAAATAAAGTCACCAGGCTGGCAACACCAGCTCTACGGCGAGGGCTGACGACAAAGTGGCGGATCGGCGTTATACCGTATTTCGCATGTAGACCGATACCGCTACTAGTGCGATACACCCACCCAGCAGCGAATCATTGATTAGAACTGAGATCCCAGGAAATCGCATGTCGAGCGATACACGACACTAAAATGAAATAATGACTATCAAATTTCAGAAATCTCACTACAAGCGAATGGTTCGTGTCAAGCCAAAAGGAAGACCCCGACGAGGAGGACGTGGCCGCCACGCGCAGCAATACAAGCTCAATGCTGAATCAGTTGACAAGAAGCTCGCGGTTCGTGTGATGTTAAAGACGACGGGAGCTATGCAAGCCACCATTTCTCACTTCTATCGTAATCTAGCCGTCGCATCGTACAAAAGCAATCAACGTAGTGCTAATGAAAATGCCGAAGAGCGCGACCGCTGTCTCGCAGCCAGCGGATGTCGATGAGCTGCTGGCACAATATACCAGGACCCAGCAGGATCCTGGTATCTGACTGGATTTAGCATGCGTGGAAATCACTTCCTGCTACTACAATTTCTAATGGGTTTAAGCGAAGTAAGCTGGAGCCGAGTGCGAGCTGCATTGCACCGAGTCAGTTGGTGGCCCAACTCGAGAAACTCTCGCTACTAGAAGGGCAACCGGTAGATGAAAGTGATGACTTCGCCGTTCAGGACATCATTGAAGAGACAAGTGTCTAAAAATAACAATTTTGTTTTTTGATCGAAGAGACAGCTGTCCAAAAATAGAGATTTTGTTTAATTAGATTTTTGACATCATTTTTGAAGGGGACCTATCCCTCATAACATGGGGTGTATCGGTCTACATGCGAAATACGGTATTATTAAGTAATTATATTAATACGTACTACGTGTATTAATACATGCAACAGCCTCCGCATATCAGTACCGCCGCTGGAGCTGTACTTCAGTGCAGACTTCTGTGGTGTAGGGATTTCCAGATTCGGCCATACGTCAGCCTACTTTAGATCAAGAATCGGCTCGGTCTGATAACCCAGAGTTTAGAAATCAAGGATCAAGTTAAGTACTCTGCGATCTGTCCGGATGATGCTATCCGGATAGCCGCTGAGTTCAACGGTCGCCTGAGCTCGTAGAGATCCGAAACGACTACATTTCACTAGATATTTGTATGAGAAGCATATGATTAAATAGAGGGAGCCGAAAAGGCTCCCAGAAGATAACATAGCAGAATTTTCCTAGTCCAAGACACGAGTACACTCTTCCGGTAAGTCCCTGCATAGGGCTGGGTTATACTTGCCGTTGATACTCGAGAGGCATAGCTTGTAGGGTATTGACTGGTAGCGCCAAGAGATTAGGTCGGTCCGGGTAGGACAAAAGTCTCGCTACGCGCGGAAGAAAGCCCCGCGAACTTAGCGAGCCGGTACGTCGGATAGCCCGGGTGCCGTGACACTTCTAGCTGAGCAGCCTCTGCGCTCGGTGACCTGTAAAAGCGCTCGCGCGCTGTCGTCCATCCTTTGGTGGAGGGCACAGGGTTTGTGGACGAGCTCGGTCGAGTCAAACTCGGCGGAGTCTCGGAAGTGCTCTGACTTGGTTAGTCGGAACTCAATGAAAGCGAGCCACTCGTCTGTCCCGACTGGGCCGAACCGGGGGGTGGCTACCCTCTGCGCAGGCCATGCAAGCGCCGACCTAACTCGGCAATTTAGGTTTGGTTTGTGTAAGGAATCCACATCTGACGGTATTTGTGTGCTCTACTACACCACACTTCGTACAAGCACCGGTACATGAATTGTATTTTGTTATTTCCACAGTATTATCCTGTACACATAAACACCTCCTGTCGCTCCACCTTGCCTTATCCTCATGCACCAGCATCCGGCTCCTGTTCCGGCCTATGGCCACCTAGCACCGGCTAAGAAAGCTGATGTTTATCCTATATGCAACACTTCCGGCTGGAGCAACGCCACGCTGCTCCGCACGCATCCTTCTTGTCCTTGGCAGTCGCATCCTACTCCCCCACGTCCCGCTCATTGACGTACCCATGTCCCAACCGTGAGCTTCCACACCGATGCACCAGAGCTCCGTCCACACCGTAGCTCTGCTGAGCAACGCGCCGAGCACGTCTATCTTGGTCATCGTCACCGCGCCGCGTCGACCTTCCAGCTCTTCACTGCCATCCACTCGCTTCCGCTATCGCTGCTGTCTCCGGTGTTGATCACCCGCCACCCTTCCACTGTCGTCGCCGTCACCACACTTGGTCACCGCCACCCTTGCGCCCGGTTCACGCTCGCTCGCCGCCGTCTTCTCTGCTGCCGCCCCACCCGCCGCCATCCGTCCGCACGCCGGACTCTTTTTATGATAAGTTTTACCTTTGTGGCTCACAACATCTAAGCTTTAGATTTTATATTTTTAGGGTTATTATTATTCTGTACCATACGTTTGGTACATGTCCGATTAGGTCATCTGGTCCGATAAATTTTGGTATGGATCTGGAGAGCTTAGGTTGCTGGAAACGATATTCTGGATAAAATCGGAATAATTGACGGATAGATTACCAAAATAGTTAATGATTCACTCTTTTGCGTTTTGCAGGTCGGGAAATGTATTCATTTTTGTTCGGATATCTAATATCCACCGCAGCGCGCTACCTCATTGAGCATGACCAACACCCTGTTTCTTTCATAACGACGCCTACTGGGTTGCTTGGTAACAGAGGTCTGAAAATGCATTTCTGTTTTGTATTAGTGGCAAAGCTTTCCCGTAAGGAAAAATTCCAATATGAGCACTTCCAAAAATAATAATTGCCGGTTTTTAAATATACTGGAGCAATATATAACTACGTCTTGCCCTACCGTGTACTTTTGC
Source organism: Phytophthora infestans T30-4 (assembly GCF_000142945.1). NCBI lineage: Eukaryota > Oomycota > Peronosporomycetes > Peronosporales > Peronosporaceae > Phytophthora > Phytophthora infestans. The sequence continues at coordinate 625,492 of NW_003303721.1, read as the reverse complement.
ACCAGCCATGATCCCTGTGAGTATACTGGCCCGATAGTCAGCTGGCCAAGCCACGAAAAGCTCCTTATCATTAAAAGTCGTTTTCATGCTCTGTGTTAGGTCTGAAGACGGCTGCCAGGTTACTTCTTGAAACCCCACCCTAGAAACTAAATAGTAGTCTTGCCCATCTTGATTAGTTTTCTGAGCGTATATTCTATTAATATCTGCAACACATAAGTCGGGGCCATCTTCGAATTCTGAAGTTTCATCTTCGGGGTCCGTGTTATCCTGGAGAGCCTCCAAGAATGGCCGACACCAGGGCAATTCAGCTGCTTCCTTCTCTAGCTCCTTAAAATTTGCTCCAGGTTGTCAGGTAGACTCGTTTTATTCATCTTCTTTTGTCGTTTGGCGTTAGCAAGTGCGTGGAGCAGCGTGTTTCGTTTGCTTTTACGTGGCATTGCCGGCAAGTTTAGAAATGAGTTTGCTGCTTATTATAACGGGTGCACTATGTCAGAGACTGGGCCTACAGCTCTTATCTAGAGGACGACACAACACCTTCATGATGTGAGGTGATTATCCCGACAAGATGACGAGTCAATAATAGTTTTCTTGCCTGGGCATCTTGTCAGAATATTTTTTTAATGACTCATCGGAATGATGTACCGTATTCCTTCTGTGATTAACGACAGCCATGTTCTTAAAGTGAATGATGCCTATCGCTAAACAAAAAATATACCATCGGTAAATTGATCAGGTTCAATCTTGGCTTTGTAAGCTGTCAGTAAGCACTTAAACTGCAACATTATATAATTTAGAGTGCAGATTGGCTATTTCAATTGTCACTAATGAGTGAATCGGCAGTCACATAGGAATACGGTAACAATCAATAATTTTGTGCTTTTATTTCAGCCAAATAAAGGCACTGTATCCAAATTTTTGTATTTATATGTGAGATTAGACACGATATATGGTAGAGCATGGGAAATGGTGTTATGCAAATCGCTACATGTACTACTCTGCCGATACTTAGTTGCTTAGCTCAAGTGAAAGCTTAATACGTAGCCAACAGACCATATTACATTGTTATGTTTTAAATACTCAATGCAAATCGCTCCATTTAGAATTAATTTAAGAATAACAGAGTCCACAAATATCAAAAGGTGTATTAATTGATATTAGAACAAATCAAGCAGATTATTTATTCACTTTGTTCTTAAGTCACATCCGCTACAGCACTTACGTCCCACATATCGCAGCTAGCACGAAGGAACCCCAGCTGCTCAAAGTTGGCGGGGTGCATGGAGCGGCGCTGCGGTGTCAACACTAGTTTGCACTGGGAAAATAACCGCTCAACGATGTTGGAAGTTGGCGGTATCGTATTCATCAAAGGCATGTACCGTGTCATGCCTGGCGTCGCGTTGCGCTTCATTCCTCGGCTTCTTAGAAGCTGCGAAGTGTAGGCTTCTTATTGCTCTACACCCAACAAGTTGAACGCCCAACTTGTTCGTGACTGACTGGTTGGTGTTGCAGCTGTCGCCCACCATTTTCCTTGTCTTGTCATAAACGTCGAGGATATGTGTTTTCAAACAGTTTTACATGTGCGTCTGCTGTTTGAGACCCATCTGCCAGAGGGGACAGACCCAGGAGAGGCACGCGAAGCTTACCATCTGCTTCGTAAACCGCAAAAAGCGCGACATAGTGCACTCCAGCGTGTGACCATCCATCAAACATGTGGCCGAAGTGCGTTCCAATTCCTTCTCAAGCTTGTGACCATCTTTAATTGCCAGTCCTTCGAGATACTTCTTCACAGCCTTCACAATAACTTGCTCATGGCTCTTGTGAGAGCGTCTCAAATAAGTGGATTGTCATGTTCCTCATGATAACCAACTGAATCCACAGGAACAGATGAATAGGTTCTTCAGATACGAAGCCGTATGATTGTAGTGAGCGACCCGAACTGCTCTCGAACGAAGTGTGATACCCCGCATGCTTCGCGTCCAGATGCGACTTGAGATTAGAGTACCCTATCCCTCCAGCTCGTTTCCGCTCGTTGCGGGAAACTGCTCTTGACCAAGCGACGTGTAGAAGTAGCCAGCAGTTTGCATGTTTAGGTCCATCGTTGTACGAAAATGAAGTGAAGTTTGGGCTGTGTCTTGCGTATCGTAGCTTATCAGACACTCTCATAGATACCGGTCTCCTGTTGGCGTGGATATGGTGTGGTGGACAACGAAAATGATGTCATCGGGTCTGACTGGTTATGTCATATCGAAACGATTAGACGGGTCCTACCAGGGAGCCCTCTGCCATACTTATTGTCAATAATGTCCAATACCATATTGTATTCTCAAGGTCAACTACCAATAATAAACATTTTTTGCAACACCCTATTCTTTATAGAATCGCAATTTGATCAGACCTCTGGTTGGTAACACCGGAAGTTTTCCCGAGACCGGTTAGACCACCAAGACCGGCTTGACCAACAAGACCAGTTTCTGCCGGCCGGGTTTATTGGAGATATGGGGGCTGCCAGGCTCCCGTTTCTCCGACGGCTGTCCAGCTAAGTCCGGTTTCCAAAACGCCACACTAAGCAAAAGACGCATAGGAGACGCAGTACAAGCCGACATTGCCGCTAGCCACGTGGGCGGCATTCCTTCAGAGGAGCGGGGTCGATTAGTGAAGCACGCGATGGAAAAGAATATGTTTCCACATCAGATTAGCTCCCCTGGACATAAATTCTCAGAAACAAGTCTGGTTTCTCTATTCTCTCAGCCTGTACTCATTTGGACTCCTAGAACTTTGAAACCCAGCGGGAAACCATTTTGTGTCGTTTCTGGTTGTACATCCGCACCTCGGGTGAAAAAATACGAGCAACGGGCTGTAGAGGATGTGGAATTCATGAACAACTTACAATACGTCAATTATTAATGCAGCTCTAACAATTTTACAGCTTTTTCAACGTTGAGCCCATGCTACACCGAGCGTAACTCGGATGTAATAATTAATCTGCCTTATGTTTCTTGTAAGACGATCGGTCTTTCTAGCCGACTAGTGGAGCACATTCACGAGAGTATTATGTTGCCGAATGGGCTCGCAAGTACATTTCTCAGATAGAACGAAGGCGTCAAAATCGGTATTACCACTTGCTATCGTTATTTGCTTACGGGGTGCCTCGAAACCATGATCGCAACCCAACTTATATAGCGCCAACAGCCCCTATCTTGACGAGCTATCTCGTGAGAATAAAGTGCTCTCTCATGAATTACTTACGGACGCATGGTTGAAGTCCACTGAGCTGTATGACTCGCTGTATGAAAAAGTGATGAGGCAACTTGTGGTGAAGAAAGTTTTTAGAATGGACCATTCTGTCAACTTCTGCAAGCGTTTAAAAGTCTGTTGCGCACAAGGCCAGCACGAGAACTTTGTTGACGCTAAGATGTCGCTCTTGTTGCAAAATGAAATTGGTCAGATAGTGGGTCGTCGTTTGGCGCGTTCGGAGAATCACGAGGAGAAATTAGTTCTTGATGTAAAGACTGAGTTTGCACCGGATGGTGATCGTTTTGCTGTTAGTGATAATGCTACCGCTGTTCGAAAGCTCATTGAAAAGAGCTACGGTGACTCAGTGTGTGTCAAACGGGATCCGTTTCATGTGATTACTCGGTTTAGCGAGAAAGTGAAATCGAAATCTATTCGTAAGCTCTTGTGCAAGCAGTTGAAGACAGCAATGTACGATGTAAACCGGGAGCTGAGAACGCCGATTGATATGGAGTCCACCTTACGGGATGTATTTTCCAACATTGGTGTGAACGAGCTGCCGTGTACGGAGATCGAGTGGAAAGGATGTATTGAGTGTAATGTCGGTTAGACAGCTAGAGGAGATCTCCACGTTAGCTCAAATGTGTATTCGGAAGGCGGTCCTCCTGTGTGGATAGCATCAACAACCCAGCTGGAAGGATTTCATTCTGGATTAAAGAAGCTGCTAGCGCGAGATGTTCGGGGTGAAATTAAGCGGCGCATTCTCGATGTACACGTTGTTCAGCCTAATCTCACGGTAGGATTACGATCCGGCAGGAATCCAGAGCTTGGTCAGGTAGATCTAATTTCCGCATGTCGCTCAGTCCTGTTCCTCAGCCGTAATGGCATAGGACTACTCGCAGCTTTTGCTGACCAGGAATTCAGGAATCGACTCATGTCCGCCCCCGTTAGACCCCACAGTATCGATCTGCTTCTCCACTGGACTTCTCGCTCAGGACGTGGCAAATTATTTACCAAAGCGCACGTGTACATCCTGACGTCTTTAAAGTAAATTTTGCACAGTCAAGAAGGCAAGCCGCTTCTATCAAAGAGCTCCTGATGAAAAACGCAACGGCACTTCAAACCGCTACAGTTGATCGGCGTGTATTCATGCATTCACTTCGTCTAAATGACAGCGCAGGCGAAGGAGCAATCGGGTTTTCCACAGAAGAATTTGAGTTACTAAGGTAGCTTCGAAGAGAGCAAAAGTGTCCTGGTCGTGCTTGGACCGATTCAGGTCCTGTCACAACTATCATGTATAATCTAATAGTGTCGACCAATAGTAACTCGGAGCTGAAACTACGACGCCGCAGAATTCGAACATTAGAATTTTCTCTAGAGATCGTGCGGCCGCCGATAGAACGGGTCTAATCAAAGCCCGCATCATCGGCAACTGTGTGTTAGCTCCGCAGTCAAACTGAAGAAGCCAAAACAGATCAGCTGTTCACCAACGAACAAAGTCAGCAAATTGACCTCTTCACAGCAATCCGCATCGCCAAGAATATCTCTAAGCCGAAGCGGATAAGATTGGTATGCATGCTTCTCGATTTTGCAGCCTGTGTCTGCGACGGAATTCGTCCTTTCACTGAGAAAGAAGTGCGAACACGCTGGGAAGCAACAAAAAATCGAGTGGAGCTGGAAAACGCTGAAAACCAATTTGAACTTATTGCATGTTGTAGCAAACGACACTCCACGTAAATACCGTCTTACCCCGTATATAAGGCATATGTGTTCTAAATAAAATACGGGATTCGCTCGACATCGAGCTTCAAATCTCAATTTGACCACCTACCTAATTAGAGCACATGTGGCTGAAACCTACTTGAAACACAAGGCTGTACGAACCAATGAATATTCTAGAGAGCTCCCAACCAACCACCCTGATGAACAAACTTGTCGGTGCTGCTGTTACTTGGCTTTAAATCTCTTATTTTATAATTTACACAGCCATGCGTACCGAGCGACGTAGCTATAGTATCACGAGAAACTCGCTGTTCTAGCAAGCTATCGGAAAGGCGTGAAAGGTCACGGCTTTGCTGCTCTTAGCAAGAAGCACAGCGTGGCGGTTGAGACAATTCGCGGGTGGCATCACGTCGAAGAAAAACGCATAGCCACCCTCAAGGACCGTCAAGTGGCTACACGTGTTTCTCGAAAGCTGCGGCTAAGAGGAGGCGGCCGTAAACCTGCCCACTCAGATATGGAAGAGCGGCTTTTTGACTGGGTAACGGCTCGTAATGCTATAGGCCTACGCGTCATACATTCGTCTACAAGCTAAGAGCATATATCGGGCGTTGAATGAAGATAACGCAGCGGACTCTGAGGCAGCTAACCAGGTTCAAGCGTCGTAGAAACCTCGTCTCACGTCGTCAGACAACTTCAAGATCACTTCCCGCGAATGCATCACAGATTTGCCGCGATTTCATTGAACAGGCTCAGCATCTCATCGAAAAGCACAGTATTCAGAGCAAGAATATCATAAATATGGACCAGGCTCCGCGGTACTTCGAGACGGAGCCAAAGTCAACAATAACGAGTCGAGGCTCCCGTGAGGTTCTGCTTCGAAAAGGAAGGTCAAGTCATCGTCGCTTTACGACCACCTTTACGATTACTGGAGATGGAAAGATGTTGACTCCTCATCTTCTCATTTTCAAAGCTAAAAAAAACAAGCCTACATGTCCTCCTGGTGTTATGGTCGACGTTAACCATACTGAAATGTGGAGTACCTAAATTCTCTTGCAACATGCCTGCAAGGTGGTGTGCGGTCGAAGAGAGACGCAGCTTTACCGCGATCCCGTGCTATACCTCATCGACCCTTACGCGTGCCACGTGAAGCTCGCTGATTCCAAGAAACTTGAAGCGTACAACGTTTTTGTACTTATCGTACCACCAAATCTGACGAATCTTCTACAACCGCTCGACGTGGCAGTCAACCGTAGCTATCAAGAGTACTACAGAGGTCGGTATGATATCTATTTAGGGTAGGCGTTGGTGGAAGCTCCAGACCAAGGCCGGCAACCCGAAGGTCCCTGTTATATGACATGGTGGCGCAGTGGACGCTGGACTGGATTGCTACAAGAGATGCTTCTAGCATCGTGAGAGCGTTCGCGCTCTGTGGCCTTGCTCGCAAAGAAGACTTCAACGTGAAGGTACTCCATGCACCTCTGCGTGATTTATTTGCTGCAGATGTAGACATGGATCGTTGGAACCAGCAGTACAGCGACCTTGTTGCCGCTGACGACAGGGAGCAACTAAATATAGCAGCACCAACCTGGTATTTTCCGGACGACAGTACGTCCAGCTTATTCTGCTGCCTTCTACACGGCATTGGGACACATCTTTTGTACTGCACAGAGCAACACATGATGTACATGAAGACACTTAAAGATATGGAAGGTGTTTTTGATGACCACTACTTGGATAGAATTCGAAACGGGGCGGAGGAACCAGGTGAACTGGAGATCTATGCTGCTGCACATATGCACAGCTGGGACATTGAGGTAAGTACTGTTGGCAAGAACAATAGGCTGATGTCCAAATTCTCGTACACGGTTGAAAATCCTCTGAAAACGCTGTGCTTGGTTCGCTCTGGATCATATTTCGCAGTGAAAGTAGATGGATAGATAGTATAATACACGTGATTACATGAAATGCATTTGTGCAAACGATTCTGATAAAAAGAAGAAAAAAACAATAATAGAATTTATAATATAAAACCTCGTATACAACGCAGCCACAACAGAAAGAAAAGACCCTTTACTAATCACAACATCATGTGAACTGCACGCAGGCGGGTTTGAGCCCACGGCGATCGCGTAGGAGGGTCAAGCCTAAGCGACCAAGCCAGATTCCAGGACCCACAAACTTGTTTCTTCAAAGTCAAACAATTTGTTCGTTGTACAACACATAGGCTTTCTAAAAGAAAATAACACACAAGCAGTGTTGTATTCATTTACAGCACATATGTATTATATGTGGGGTAAGACGGTAGGCCGAGCCAGTACATCCACATCCATCTTCCTTAGTAGCCGATGTCGCTCAATCCGATACCATAGCGCGTCATGGTCCTGCTTTGCCACCATCTACCACTTCAACATGTCCATCATACGAGTCGTCAACGGCCGAGGAGGGAGTAGCCTCTGACCAGCTTGAAATATCACTTGCAACACGTGCTCCCTCTGTCTGGATAACAGAAAAGCACGTCGAAAAACTGCAAAAGCTGTCGGTGAGCTTACACGGTGTCCGAGGAAAATGGACCCATGTCTTGAGAGGTTTCCTGCAAGCACCACACGCAGTTCTTTTCCATTTCTTTGGCTGCTCTACCTCTACAACGGATGGTGGCGGCTCGGTGTGAGGTAGGGGCGTCTTTGAGCTCTGGTTACAAATTCTTAAGCGCATCTTAAGTGTGTTCTCATTCATGGTGGCCCCCGTGTGGTGCTTGCCGGAAGCCACTCAAGACATGGGACCATTTTTCTTCGGACACCGTGTAAGATCACCGACAGCTTTCGCAGTTTTTCGACGTGCTCTTCTGTTATCCAGACATAGGGAGGACGCGTTGCAAGTGATATTTCAAGCTGGTCAGAGGCTACTCCTTCCTCGGCCGTTGACGACTCGTATGATGGACATGTTAAAGTGGTAGATGGTGGCAACGCAGGACCATGGTATCGGATTAAGCGACATCGGCTTCTAAGGAAGATGGATGTGGATGTACTGGCTCAGCCTAGTTACGTGCAGTGTCGTTTGCTACAACGTGCAATAAGTTCAAATTGGTTTTCAGCGTTTTCCAGCTCCACTCGATTTTTTGTTGCTTCCCAGCGTGTTCGCACTTCTTTCTCAGTGAAAGGACGAATTCCGTCGCAGACACAGGCTGCAAAATCGAGAAGCATGCATACCAATCTTATCAGCTTCGGCTTAGAGATATTCTTGGCGATGCGGATTGCTGTGAAGAGGTCAATTTGCTGACTTTGTTCGTTGGTGAACAGCTGATCTGTGTTGGCTTCTTCAGTTTGACTGCGGAGCTAACACACAGTTGCCGATGATGCGGGCTTTGATTAGACCCGTTCTATCGGCGGCCGCACGATCTCTAGAGAAAATTCTAATGTTCGAATTCTGCGGCGTCGTAGTTTCAGCTCCGAGTTACTATTGGTCGACACTATTAGATTATACATGATAGTTGTGACAGGACCTGAATCGGTCCAAGCACGACCAGGACACTTTTGCTCTCTTCGAAGCTACCTTAGTAACTCAAATTCTTCTGTGGAAAACCCGATTGCTCCTTCGCCTGCGCTGTCATTTAGACGAAGTGAATGCATGAATACACGCCGATCAACTGTAGCGGTTTGAAGTGCCGTTGCGTTTTTCATCAGGAGCTCTTTGATAGAAGCGGCTTGCCTTCTTGACTGTGCAAAATTTACTTTAAAGACGTCAGGATGTACACGTGCGCTTTGGTAAATAATTTGCCACGTCCTGAGCGAGAAGTCCAGTGGAGAAGCAGATCGATACTGTGGGGTCTAACGGGGGCGGACATGAGTCGATTCCTGAATTCCTGGTCAGCAAAAGCTGCGAGTAGTCCTATGCCATTACGGCTGAGGAACAGGACTGAGCGACATGCGGAAATTAGATCTACCTGACCAAGCTCTGGATTCCTGCCGGATCGTAATCCTACCGTGAGATTAGGCTGAACAACGTGTACATCGAGAATGCGCCGCTTAATTTCACCCCGAACATCTCGCGCTAGCAGCTTCTTTAATCCAGAATGAAATTCTTCCAGCTGGGTTGTTGAAGCTATCCACACAGGAGGACCGCCTTCCGAATACACATTTGAGCTAACGTGGAGATCTCCTCTAGCTGTCTAACCGACATTACACTCAATACATCCTTTCCACTCGATCTCCGTACACGGCAGCTCGTTCACACCAATGTTGGAAAATGCATCCCGTAAGGTGGACTCCATATCAATCGGCGTTCTCAGCTCCCGGTTTACATCGTACATTGCTGTCTTCAACTGCTTGCACAAGAGCTTACGAATAAAATTCGATTTCACTTTCTCGCTAAACCGAGTAATCACATGAAACGGATCCCGTTTGACACACACTGAGTCACCGTAGCTCTTTTCAATGAGCTTTCGAACAGCGGTAGCATTATCACTAACAGCAAAACGATCACCATCCGGTGCAAACTCAGTCTTTACATCAAGAACTAATTTCTCCTCGTGATTCTCCGAACGCGCCAAACGACGACCCACTATCTGACCAATTTCATTTTGCAACAAGAGCGACATCTTAGCGTCAACAAAGTTCTCGTGCTGGCCTTGTGCGCAACAGACTTTTAAACGCTTGCAGAAGTTGACAGAATGGTCCATTCTAAAAACTTTCTTCACCACAACTTGCCTCATCACTTTTTCATACAGCAAGTCATACAGTGTACAGCTCAGTGGACTTCAACCATGCGTCCGTAAGTAATTCATGAGAGAGCACTTTATTCTCACGAGATAGCTCGTCAAGATAGGGGCTGTTGGCGCTATATAAGTTGGGTTGCGATCATGGTTTCGAGGCACCCCGTAAGCAAATAACGATAGCAAGTGGTAATACCGATTTTGACGCCTTCGTTCTATCTGAGAAATGTACTTGCGAGCCCATTCGGCAACATAATACTCTCGTGAATGTGCTCCACTAGTCGGCTAGAAAGACCGATCTTCTTACAAGAAACATAAGGCAGAATAATTATTACATCCGGGTTACGCTCGGTGTAGCATGGGCTCAACGTTGAAAAACCTGTAAAATTGTCAGAGCTGCATTGGGGAAAGCCGACTTCTTCTAAAACGTGCAGGAGCGTGTAATCCTGCGTCACTTGCACGTTCTGGACGGTGAACGCGTCCAGATGCAACACCTCGTTTAACTGCAACGAAGAGAGTAGAGAACGCACAAAGGCCGCATCTTTTGCCTTGGAACTGGCGTCGGACTAGCCCGAGGGACTGATACAAGTACCAGTCGAAGAAGAAGCCGTGTAGAGAAGTCTGTAGCGGCAGCGGGACGTTATCGCCTTCCCCAGAGGAAGAAATCGCAGAGACGTTCGTCAAAGCGCAGCGTATCGTCGTGATAGCTAGTGAACGTGCATGTGAGCACAAGTACAGTAGACGTAAGGATCCGTCATCTAGGCAGACGTTGGCGTGCTCAGACCCCCACAGAGTCCCTCAGCTCACCTCAGCGTCCCAACAGTGAGCAAAGTTGATTTCGACATCTGGTTTTGGCTCTTCGGTTTTAAAAATTGTGCTGCGGACGAGCTGTCCCACGTGGCTCTTCTTTAGCGCTTGGCAGATCTTCATCACCAATGAATCACCGGACGCTTTGTTCAGAGACATGTTCTCCGAATCGTCCTGCGTCCGATTTGCATCGGACAATCATGAAGAGATATATATCCCGACCGAGCCGCATACTGCGAGACGACCACGTTTCGCTGAGTTGACTCTCGCAAGATACCGACAGATTTCAACTGGCGCGAGTTCAGCATCCAGCCTTCTCTGTTACGTAACCGTTAACTCAGCTCGTGCACCAGCGTCTTCTTGTGCACCGACAACAACGGCGAGCATGCCTTCTCACTCGCACAGCCCGAGGCACCTCTTGCACGACCGCCCACGGGCAGAATTTTGTTTCTTCTGTGTGAATAGCCGGCAAAATCTCCCTCGTGTGCGCGATGGCTAGATGCAGTGTTCGGGCCGTCGAGCTCTCCACGCCGTCGTTCCAGATCTCATCTTCTTGTGTCTCCGCAACGTAGAGCGGCGTGCCATCACAGCGTGCACGACCATGTACAGAACGTGTACTTGGTTGGTCTTAGCCAGAGTTCAGCCTGCCCACGTTGTTGCCGTCGAGCGTTCAGGCATATATCCACGTACGAAGAGTACAGGGCTCAATATCGGTATGACTTTAGGTTAGGGCGTACTTGGTGTGCCACTCGCTCGTAGCGTCGATAGCATCGTCCTCTCCAGCTACGTCGACACGCGGAGCACCACATGGGCAGCAGCATGAACAAGTTGACTTCAACGTGTGCGTGACACAACCGTACGGTCCCGTATGTATTAACGCGCTGGTTTTCGAGCCGTTACTCAGTCCTTTCGTGTTCGCCACCGCCAGGAGGTAATACACGAACTTGTCACAATCAGAGCACAGTGTCGTCCGGTGTGGCCACGACCGCACCCGTTCAGCTGCAGACCCGTGAGGACTTCAACGAGATACTGACCAGGCATTGTGGGCGAGGGCCAGATGGTTAATGGTGATCTTCGCTCCAGCAGTGTCGTGGTCTCCGACTTGTATCTCGGGGCTGTGCAGTCTAGAACAACAAGTCGTAGCATCGAGTCATACTGGTAGTAGCAGGTAGATTCACACAGACAAGGGCAACGCACTCGATGGCATCGCCGTCGTCATATACTCTACCGGCCTTGGCAAGTTGGACGCCTCACTAGTGGACGTATCATAGTGCACTCAGTAGGCTGGTCATTATTGCTTCGTAGTCTCCGACGCTGGCTCTTGTGATTCTTGAGTCATGGCGGATGGGGCTCGGAAGAACTCGCCATACTGTAGCACAGTAGACCACGCCACACGATCACGTTGACTGGCAGCAAGTTAAACCGAATTCATTGATGAGTCGCACAGTCGCCACAGGCTTGGGAACTTTGAGCGGCGTGATAGTGGATGTGGTTGACAGGCCAGTGAAGACGCAAGACCATCGAACATCAAAGGGCACAGGTACTGATGTGAAGCAAGCAGTCGGCCGCAGTGTTTACTTGGGCGACACGCAATTGGGAGGACTTGAGGATGTTGGAGCCCTCCAACTGACTGGTTGCTGAAGAAAGATAGCCTTCAGGTCGTTGGTCGATGTTGAGTCTAAACGTGACAAAACCACACGGACAATTAGGGTGTGTAAAGTGTGTGTGGCACGATGTACAGTACTCACCGAGCGCGGAGCTAGGACGACAGTGTACCGATATTTCTGGTAGACGACAGAGTACCGGTACCTCCAGTACTTCCGGTAAACAGGTCCAGTAATACGAAGGGAGGAAAACCTTGGGGGATGAAGCTACGCCATCAGTCAAAGGCAGCGATCCGAGGCGCTTGCTGTCTCCGAGGCCGATTCGCGAATGAAGTCGAATGATCAAACGGCAGCTGTGCGCGAGTGAACGCCGACCACCCACTCAAACACTGTGTTTTTCACAACTCGCCAGGCATCCCATCCGGGTTTGTGCTTGTGGTTCTATCTATCGGTAGCACGGGCTCGCCGATCGCACTCACATTGGGGGTTCCTCCCTACTTTATACCTTGATAGCTATAATTTTCTGTTGTATCAGTTTTGACAGAGCGTTGGAATAGAAATGTGGTTGTAATAGAAATGTGAGGGCAACCTAGATAAGCAGATTTGGTCCAGTCTGTAATCCCATCTCGGTTTGTATCCTGCGTCCGACTTCGCACCCGTGGTGGGTTCCGATTACAGCAAAACCCGGGTTTTGAAAAAACATTCAACGTTGTAGACCACAATAATGTGTGAGACACACCCAAGTTGAAGCTCTCAATAAAATTAGGGAGAATAAAAAGTCCTAACACGTCCTTTTTGTCCTAAACTTAGACTTGTTACTACGTAATATGAGATTTTTCACCCCTATTGGAAGCGATAATGGGCTATGGGTCAAAGCCAAGAATATATTCCCAAGCTTTGTAAATAATCTTTTCATGACAAGGAGTGGGCATTGAACACCGTCGTTTTTCGTATGTATTGGCAAAACCCTCACGAAAAGTCTGATCGCTCCACGTTTAAACGCAGCTTTTATTCCGCGGGTAGGAGTATTTTAATTATGTAACCGATACATATACCCCCAAAACCACCATTAAAAAGACGGGAGGGACGAAAGGCCGCACGGCATATCACAAGTTACTTGGACGTGATCGGATCTTCAAGGAAGTGGGAAGGCCATGGCGGATAGCGCTGAGTGGGTGGCACTTACCGAACTTGTAGCTACGAGAATGCGCATGTCTGCTACGCTTCGCGACCTGCGTCGTCGTCTCTATCTGGAGTACTTGCGTTTTGAGAGGGAACGTCTGTTGCGCGTTCGCCACTATCTGACGGTCGGGAGTCTGTCACAACCCGTGTGGGCGCATTGGATGAATCTGTGGCACCACGGTAACGATCTCAACCTCATCAATATGACCAGTCTGAGCCAGTAAGTCGTAAAACGTCTTGGGATGCCATCGCTGGACTAATTTGAGTATTTGACCATAGTCGATCCTTCATGCTACTCATGGAAAGTTTTTCGCTCTTCTACATTATTTCCACGCACTACCCTAAAGGGGGCCGACAGCGTAAACTCCAGAAGATTCACTAAGTGCTGGGGCTGTTGCTCTCTTTTTATGTTGGATCTATGCAGAGTAATGCTCTTTGTATGATTTTTGGAGTTCCGCCGTCAACCCTCAGTCGCATTTTAAAGGAAGCGGAAAGGGCTCTGGCGCGGGCTCTCGTGGGTTTCTGCTGGCTCGTATAACGTGGCCCTCTTTAGACCGTCAGAAAGCGTGTGCCGAGCTCATAGCTCGTAGACAGCCGCTCTTGAGGTACTCTTGGGGGTTTATAGATGACAAAAACTTTAAAGTGAGTAATTCCAGCTTCCAATTAACCTATCCTGTTTAATACCGAATCTGTGATGTACCTGCAGGTGTTGCAGCCTTCCAACCCGGACGTTTAAAATGCTCATTATAATGGCTGATTACACGGCGTTTTTGTTACTGGAATTCTTTGTTTTTCTGCGGATGGCCTTATCATGTGGGCTAAGCATAACAACCCGGGAGGTTGGAATGATGGGGACATGAGTCTAGCATTTCGAGAGTGCCTACTCAATGATGGCTTATGTCCTGATCCCCGCTACGGGGTTGTGGCTGATAGCGCTTTGGCAAGCGGCGGAACCATTACTGGGAAAATTCTAACTCCACTGAAAGAAGGAGACTTACGCAAACTATTGCCGTCCGTGCGGCCAGTAGCGAAGAGGTTGTCTCTGGCGATTACGCTCGTTAGACAGGCCGCAGAGTGGGGAATGGGCTCCGTTGCTAAAGTTGCTACCATCGCCTATATCTACCCCTTCCTTCTGACAAAGAAGATAGGTCGATTCGCCTCGACAATCTCTTTAGATTGTCGAACTACAGGGTACGCACTGTGGGGATCAGTCAGATCCGCACTACGCATGCTCACGGCTGCGAGGATAGCGCTTAACAGAAGTAAATAAGATACGTATTAAAAGAAGTACGTACTTAAAGATCGTTCGTTAAAGAAGCTCTAAAACACAGTAGGCGTTGTTGCTTCCCACACTTGTTTATCTCATCCTTCATCTCTCTCATCAGCTTCTTCATCTCTTTCCTCGAGCTCACCTACTTTTGGCAAGTGGCATCATCATTTTGGAATGGCATTCTCGAGCTTCTGCACGTTCAAGCTCCATGCGATCGTCGAACTGACGGCGTCTTTCTTCTTTGTCATTCTGCCACTTTTCGGTTTGTGCCAACCGCACCGCCCTCTCTTCGCGCAGTCGGTCAAGTTCTTCTTGCCTCGCACGCTCTCTTTTCTCTGTCGCGTTTCTGAGCTTCGTCACGGGCTGCTCTGTCCTCGTGACGCCTCTGTTCATCAGTCTCTGCCTTTCGATCACTCTCTTCACGATAGAATACAAGAAGGCTCGTAATGTCGTTTGCGCCAGAAGTGTTGTGCTCCGCTTTGATGTTATTGATTTACTGGCCTATCGAGTCAATACGCTTGGCAGTCTTGTAGCGTTTAACTTGAGTGAATGTGTCGAATCCGAGATCGTCGGACAAGGTCGAGCGTTTGCTCAATTCACGCATGTTGTCTCCGACGACGCCAAGGTCGTGGCCTCCAAGGCGGCTACTGACACTGGAAAGCCTCGGGTTGCGGGCTTTCTCGCGCGCGTCAGCGACGGCGCGATTTGAGTCTCGGAATAGCATCGCCCCATCTACAGAAGTTACCGGTGTCGGAGTTGGCGTCGTCCTGCGCGGTCTACCTGCCACGCGTGTTGATATCTCCTGTGTGTTTGGCGCACCAGGGAGTTTAATACTAGATGGAACATCGTTTCGTGGTGGGTGTCCGTCTGAGTCTCCAGGATTCAGGTGTGCTTAAATGTCATGATTGCTATTCGCACTGACTACTTCCTCGCCGTTCACCTCATCCGCATAGGAGACGCCGTTGTCTTCTTCATCCAGTGCCTCATCCGAGTCGGAGAGCTCTAGTGCAGCAGTTAGCGTAGCATCAAACGTGCCTGAGCTCGTAACGGCGACGCCCAGAAAGCTCGAGTCCATGCGAGGGGACTGTGATATCTGCCTCAGTTGCGAAATAGCGTCTTGTTCTTGCGTGGCAGGCGAAGCCTCGTTCTCTTCGTCCGCACTCGCTGGAGTGTTTTGCCCTGATCCCCCGTCGTTTATAGTTGTAAATGGACAGTCATTGCTCATCTTGGAGAAGCCTCCGTGGAGTTGCGAAACTGGAGAAACGAAACTCGGCCTTGCGTGACCTGCGATGCTCGATCCAGGATCACCGTCATTGTTCGAATCACGACGAACACCGGCGCCGTCTGGGTCAGGCATTGCACCAGTGTTCGAGGAAGGCGGAGTGTAGATGGTCGAGCCAGGGAGACAGCTTGAGGCACCAGTGCCAGTCTCAGCGCCGTTATTAGAGCCAGAATTACCTCTGTTTCCCGAGTCCTCGTCTTCATCAGCACCGTCAAAGGTAGTGTGAGACCCCACCTTCTCTTCAATCTCCATCTGGATGCATATGGCCCACAGTATCGCCTTGTGGGCAGGTTTCACCTCCCCGTTGCCCGACGGCTTCGGCTTGTTATATAGGGTTTTGAATTTGCGACGCAGCGATTCTAAATTCTCTCGAGAGAGCTCCTTCCACGACGTGAGTTGTAGTGGATAGTTGTCCGCTCCCACTCGTTCCTTCCAATCGGAACGATTTTCTCAACATTGCACACAGCAACAGTTGCTCACGCACTGAGTAGTTGCTGTAGCCTGTTCTGCGGCCGCGCTGTGTAGCGGTTTGTAGCAGTATTTGTTAGCAACTACGCTAAAGAAAAATTCCTGGTGGATTTGCACGTACCGCCATATTGCCGTTCCGATGCCTTGTGTCCTTCACAGAAGATCGCGAAATGACAAGCACATCTTCATAGATACTAATATAACCTTAAACACTGAGATTTGAAAAAAATATATGTTGAGCTTTGTATTAACATCTGCAAGTGAAATACAGCTTAAAAAACCTAAATCACGGTGAGAACTTGGCTACAGGTCAGGAAGATGCTGGATACTTCTGTGTTGGCAGCCATCCCAGCCACAGCGGCAAATAAACCAAAGCGCATCACCATAAGAGACTGTGATCTCGTCTCCAGGGAACACGTCTCTGTCAGTGACAACGGCAACAGTGACATAGCGCCCGATTTGTACCTCGTGAAACGCAGCACAGGGATTACAGGCGTGGTTGGCGAGTCGAAATAGACCGCCAGCCACGCTGGCATCGATCCCGTATCGCTTTCCAGACTCGGAAGGCGTCTTCAAGTGCAGTATGTAGTCATTGTTTGGATACCCATTCGCACGCGGAGGACCGAACAGCTCGATGTTGCCAAAGTACTCACCAATTATTGTGTCCCTCGGTATTGCACGTGAGGCCACTAAGCCGAGCCCTCCTTTATAAGGACTCTTGCAAATAGTGATTCGTTTGCTCTCTTTTAGTGCGTTTCCACACATACCAGCGAACGAGCAGTTGTTGCGACAACAGAATCGGTTATTCTTTGCGTTCTCACAAGAGGCCGTAGTACACGATTGTTTGCAGCGGCACATTCCACCCATCGAAACCGAAGGAAACTTGCAATAGATCGGCTTGATCTGTGTATGTAGGCGCTCAACATCACGGGGCCAGCTGGCCGGTTCCCACGAGTTCGGGTCTTTCGGTGGGTATTTCATCTGGAGGATCTCAAAACCCGGTGAGCTGCACGTGGCTGAACTATCCAACGAGGCGACAGGCCTTGCGTCACATGGTGAAGCCGCTTGAGATGATTGGGAGCACCAATAACTCTGGGAGAAGGCCAAATACGAGTCGACACTGACGTCAAGCTCACCAGCCGCTTTAGCGTCACGTGGTGGCTGGAACCGTGTCGCATTCAGTGGAGAGGACAAAGAGAGGACCACTGACGCGTCTGAGTCGGAGCCGTCGTCCTGCCACATTTCCACGGTGGAAGCGATAGAACCCTCGTCCTATTGCATCGAGTTAGACGAGCTCACCTGACCCACCCTGACTGCCGCGGGAGACGTGCTCACGCCAGGCGCTCTTACTCGAGTGTTATCTTCACGAGAATCGGACAGCGATGCTTTCTTCGTTTGCATTGTACCAGCGATAAAGATGCCAGGTATGCTAACGTTTTGGTTCTCTGCCGCTGCTGAATCCGCCTCCCGTTGAAATGTTTTTGGGCGCTAGGCAGGATTCCTTTTTTTCTCGCGACCATCGCCATGATCTCCAGCGGTGGGAGATCCTTTGCGTTTAGCCCTCGCGTACATATCCACCGCTCAGAAATCCTGTATTATCGATCAGGAGTGGAGGGAATAACGTTAGCAAATTGATATGGTAGCCACACAAGGAAGTCAAAGAAATCACCACTAGGAAAGTCGATATAAAGCCGGCCTCGACTTGAGCAGCATCCAGGTTATTCCAAAATGAAGACTTCTCGTTTAGGCGGGGATTCGCTGAGCCGAAACCACGCGCACGCGCGCGCGTCCATGGCTTTTTAAGATCTACCACCATACAATTTGATACTTCTCGGTTGCAGCTTCAGGGCGTTGAAGATGACCGATACAGTTTACCATACGTACATTGATGCTGTTTCCACAAGAGGGTCACTTTTAAACGGTTCGATTTTTCTTGAAAAAAAAACGACGACCAAACAGAATTGTTTGGTCTGACCATTTTTTTGGTTAATCCAAAAATTCCCCGCTTTATCAGCTTTTTAATCGCGTTTAATACCACCTAACCCATCTATCAAACCAGTTTTATGTAGGTTTTGGAAGGCGTCCATTGTACCATTAGAGGCATTCAGAAGCACCGTTCAATGAAATCACGTAGCTAAAAACCCGTAGCGTCGATACCGCGTTTTGCTACGTGTTTTGAAAATAGTATTGCTGCTTCAGAACTACCGTTCAAGTAAAAACACGTAATAGAAACACGTATCTAGCCAGAGTGAATGTTCACGTATCTAGCCAGAGTGAATGTTCAACTCACAATAGCAACTTCAACGTTGATACCCGAACTAAGGCACTCAAGCTAATGAAGAGGCCCCGGTCTGCTGACGACGACGATGAAGTTTTGCTACTCTGGTTGATGCGACCAGCGTCCCTGCCGTACCGAGAGCGCATCCTTGTCCCTGAGTTTCGCCTGAACATCCTTGCAATGTCTGACAAGGAAGCGAAAGACCAGTTTCGCTTCACTGTGGGGGAACTACATCTACTTGCGCGCCATCTGAAGCTTCCAAATATCCTTCGTACACGGGAGGGAGTACGCACTAACTCCCTCGAGGCGCTGACCGTTTGCTTACGCCGCCTGGCATACCCACAGCGCTGGCTGGATATGGCTGGAATGTTTGGCAGGGCCCCGTCGACCTTGTGCCACATTTTCTACTTTGTTGTCGAGTTCATCGACAAGAATTTAGGAGATATGATCTACTGGGACGAAGAGCGAATTATCAGCAACTTGGATCGATACTGTGCGGCGATATCTGCCAAGGAGCCATTGGGGATCGAAGGTGTTTGGGGCTTTATTGACGGCACTATTCGCTCAATTTGTCGGCCGAGCAAAGGTCAACAAGCTATGTACAATGGTCACAAAAGAGTTCACGCACTCAAGTTCCAGACTGTTGTCACCCCGGATGGACTTATTTCGCATCTTTTTGGTCCCGTTGATGGCCGTCGCCATGATTTGTTCATGTTGAACGAGAGCGGATTCAAGGATGTACTCGAGAAGAACTCGAATTTCCACAACAAGCTGATCTATGGTGACCCAGCGTACGGATGTACAAACGTGTTCTGCTGTCCGTTTAAAGGCTGCCGTGTTGACGTCCCCCAACACGAACTGAATAAGGCGATGAGCGCTATTAGAGTGTCGGTTGAGTGGTCATATGGAGAAGTAACCAAATACTTTTCGTTCCTCGACTTCAAGCGCCATCAGCAAATTGCAACAACACCAACCGCCACCCTCTACAAGCTCGAAGTTCTATTCACAAACTGCATCACAATTGCTCGAGGAGGAAACAACAACTCAAAGTATTTTTCGTGCAAGCCACCAACATTCGACGAGTATTTTTGCTCTTATCAAAATGCAGACCAGTAGTTACTCCACGCGTAAGGAAATCCAACTAGTAACGACCAGGATCACAGCAATAGATCCACGTAAAAAAGCTGCGGCCTTACACCAGCGTTTGCGTAATGATATCCCCGGAGGTCTTCTGGGCATCAAGTTGAAGTTTCAGAAGAGCAAGCTCTTCTTTACGTAGCTCCATATCAGCTCGCCGTAGCGCAACCTCTTCACTCCATTTTTTATCACTCCTATCAGCTTCAGCTTTGCGGAAATCAAACTCTTTCTTCCATCGCTGCTCTTCATTCTCCGCCTTTACTCGCTTAAAAGCGAGCTCTTGTTGCAGCAACTCGTGTTCATCCTTATGGCGCTTGCGCTGTCTCTCAATGAACTTGACTGTTGCTGCGTTGACTTGAGCAGTTGTGACACCACCACCAGATTTAGTAGAGTCTGTCGAAGACCGATTAACTGATTCTTCTTCATCTAACGATGATTCATCCGCACTCTCCTCACAGTCACTGCGTTCATCTTGCATTGTCTGGGCTCGCTGGCAACGGCGGTTTATAGCTTGGTGTCGAAGCCTTTCACCTGCGGATTCAAGCCTATCCGACTTATCTTGAACTGCTTTCTTCTTTTTCGTTTTTTCATCTTGAAGATCACGCATAGCATCAGTGATGTCTTGAAGTAGTTGTTTATGCTCGGTGTACTCCTCCGCCACCCCCGACTTCCTCCGATATTGATTGTCTGTCGTTTTGAAATCCTTGAGGAGAAGAAAAAACGTTCTTTGATAGTTCTCGAGCTCAACTCCTCGCCCAAATGCTCGTTAAAATTGTCTGCCACGTCTTGGTAACGAGCCGTGACGGATCCGTGCTTTGCGGCATAAGGCTGGACGCTCAAAATCTCCCTAAGCAATGCCAAGTCATCTCCAGTCGTAAAATGAAACTTTTTCGCCTGATTGAACTCCTTCTTGTTGCTGTTGGGAGCGCTGGTCTTCTTTTTACCCTTGCTACTCTTCCGTGGGGTCTTTCCATGCGCTCTAGCGCCGCCAGTGAGTTGATTATCACTCGTAGAAGCAGCAGAAGAAGTCCACAAAGTGCGCGACTGCGTCGGCAAGCCAA
Organism: Phytophthora infestans T30-4; assembly: GCF_000142945.1. Lineage (NCBI taxonomy): Eukaryota > Oomycota > Peronosporomycetes > Peronosporales > Peronosporaceae > Phytophthora > Phytophthora infestans. The sequence continues at coordinate 604,742 of NW_003303721.1, read as the reverse complement.
GGGCAATCACGCAGTTGTGCGAGCACACTCGCACGGAGAGATCTCCTTCGTAGATGGCGTTAGAGCATATATGATGGACCTTCTTAGAGCAGGATGAACACTTGGTGACGTCTACGTCGTCCTCTTCCGTGAAAGCGCAGTCTGAGAACGAGCATTTGCCTCGCATTGGCAGGATCTGCAGCGCGGTCGTCTGCGTTGCTTTGGAATCTGAAGGACGGTAAGAGAGCCCTCAGCTACCGCTCGACGGAAGCCAAAAACACGTACGTTGCGCTGAAAATTTCAGCGTGGACCACACTCCGTGGTTTTCAATACCGAATTTTTAAAATAACGGTGCTTCTGAATGCCTCTATTATTTTACCGAAACCTTTAACAAGACACATCCTCACAATAGTGAAATAGTGATCCATGTCATTCGAGTACACTGGTTGCATGAGAAGAGTGTACAACAAGAGCTATGGACTACAGTACGCAGCCGTCCTCGACCGGGTTAAATGGCTACGTTCGAATCGATCTGAGGTGTGTGTGTGTGATGGATAAAGCAGCAGCACTTGGGCATCTGCATGTTGTGGGAATGGCTACATGTCAATGGAGCGGAAGGTTGCACTGATGAAACCGCGGGAAAATGGACAGTAGAAAGTTTTGCAGCTTGTTCTAAATTAGGAAATCGAAGCCAGGTCCTAATACTTTACGTTTGGGTCGTAGTTGAGTGCCCAGGCGGCAAAGGCGGAGGCTGAAGCAGACACACGCCTGAGCAAAGTCTGAGGCCGCTCCGTGACGGAATACACACGAGTTGAGCTTGATGGCGGTTGGTCCGCACCGGAAAGAGGTTGACGCTCGCCACGCTCCAAGTCGCTCGGGTACTCGTCGTCTTCATCGTCGTTGTAGTCCTCCACACAGCCACTGGCCAGCTCATCGAGGTTCACTTTGTCCTTCTCCTTACTTTGATGTCCATCCGGCACCAGAACCACCAGGTCTTCACTACGAGGTGTGCTCGGTCGATGGCGAGTCGACAGCAACGGTCTCTTCTTCGTGTCTTGACTGACTCGACTCGTGGACAATGGCGCTGCACCAGACATGGAGCCTTGACGCGACAGAATTGGAGACAACATCGAAGCAGCTGGAGCTCTTCCAGGCTCTGAATCCAGATGATCCACACTCTCGATCTTGTAATTATTCAGCACTCGGAACGCTCGTTTCCGCTGCAATTTCTCTTCTTGCCGTCGCTCGAGACGCTGCGCCGGCGTGTCCAACACCCACATCGTCTCGCCATTGGTGCTTTTGCTATCAATCTGCGTGCGAGATCTCGAGTCTTCATGCTCCTTCGCGCTCTGATCCTCTTCCGGAATCTGTTCCAGACCAGAACTCGTCGACTTGGACTTCGCCTGACGCTTCCTCTTGCCATGACGTCGCAGCTTCTGCACAGAGTGCGTGAGTGCATGGAAAACCTCCGAGATGTTCGAGTCGTAGTGCTTCTCAAACGTGTCCAGCTTGATCTTGTCGTTGAGCTCCAAGACCTTCTTCTCCCGCAGACTACACACGTGGATATCCACAACCGAGTCGCAAACACGGTTCTCCTCAGTGCTGCTACTCGTGCTGCCTACGTCCGAAGATCTCCGCTGCGTCGTGTCGTCTTCGCCCCCCAACTGTTTGCCCGATCCAGGCGGATCCGACTGCGTGCCATGGAACGACAAGAAGCTCGTCAGACTGCGACGTACGCGGTCGTGACGCAGCGCTTCGAGACGCTTCTTCTCCTGATACGCACAGAGCTTCTCCATCTTGTCCATGTGCTTCTCTGCTCGCTCCACCAGCACTTCCCACCGTTCACGTAGTTGCTCGGCTGTATAGAGCTCAAACTGGGGGTCATAGTGATGCTGCCTGGCTATAAGGCCATCCAAGACTCGGATCAGTTCCCATTTGGGCCCCACACGCTCCACTGCAAGCACCAGCAGCTCATCGTTAAAGCAGTCGCAGTGTTTGATCCGCTCGGTGCAATACGGACACAGGTCCTTCCAGCCCCACGTCTTGATGATCAGATACCACGCAAAGTCCAGCACCAGGCCCAGCAGAGACATCCGCATGATCGCAGCCAAGACGCCGAACCACATGAACTTCTTGAGGAAGAGGCAGCTGCGATAGGCCCAAATGTAGAAGATCGGCGCCTGAGCTAACGTCAGCAGGACCACGACCAACACCTGCAAGATAAACGCCAATCGGAAGGAAAAGCCGCTCAGATCGCCGCCACCTGTGGCCTTGGCGCGGAAATATTTGCGTCGTTGGCGGAAAATGAGCTTGAAGAGCTCCTTGAAGATGGCCTTGCCAGCCGACGGAAGGATGGAGATGAGGATGGCATACAGCACCACGGACGTGAAGATGGTGAGGTTCGCACCCCACGAATCGCGCAGCATGACGATGATGAACAGCACGTAGAACGTGATGTAGAGGGAACATACCACAATTAACGCCCGTTCACCGCGGGAAAGCCGTTCGTTGCGGTATGGGCAAAAGATCCACGTGAAGTAGTTTTCATGGCGCCACCACGTGTAGAACGGCTCGAAAGGCCGACGGAATTTCGTCCAACAGCACGGTCCGCAGAGCTTCGTCTTGGGCACTTTACGGTCCCAGGGCATGGGCTGCCAATAGTCCACTTCGTTCTCAGGCACATTCAGCTCTCGCGAGTAAATTCTCTCGATATTCTTCTGCCAACTTTCGCAATGAACAATCATCTGGAACACGCGTAGGCCAAACAGAGTGATGATCACGTAGGGCAAAAACAGCAACAAGTAGCCGCCACCGAGCCATCCAGACGAGCTGCAAGCCACTGGCATGGGGTTCACCGACATGTACGTGACGTTGAACGCTTCCCACGCTTCTTTCTGGGCCATTTTCTTCTTCTGGTCCAGATTGTAGATCTTCTCACTGGAATACACACTCGAAGGCAGTTGACCGAGTTGGCAATAGTCTGCTGTTGGGTTACGCTCGAGACGACACGGCTGCACGACGAAGTACATGGTCTCCTTGATCGTATTGTCGATATACGTGTGCGCGAGATACGCATACGTCGTGCGCAGTGTCGACCCTGCTGGGATGAACTCATACGGCTCACCGTCGACGTAGTGTTCGTACTCGTACTCGTTAAGCAGCAGCGCGTTAAAATACGAAGAGTTCGGGTTGCTGCGTGTGTCTGGACTGGGTGTTTCTATCGTGTATGTGAGGTGGAAGTCGACTTCTTCTAAAAAGTGCAGGAACGTGTAATCCTGCGTCACTTGCACGTTCTGGACGGTGAACGCGTCCAGATGCAACACCTCGTTAAGTTGCAAGGAAGAAAGTGAAATGCCCAGCCATAGCAGAACGCCAACTCCAATTAACAGCCACGTCCAGAACTGCACACAACCTCGACGCTTGCTGTATCTTGTACCCAAAAATCCGGTCCACGCGTGCTCGTGCTCTTTGACTACAGGTCGCTCCTGGATATACGACGCTCGTGGGGCAATGTGCGGCTCTTCATCCTCACTGTCGTCTCTGTCAACGTGACTGTCTCTAGGCTTGTCATCACGTCCAAGAGGGATCATGGCTGGGGTCAGCTGGATATTTGGTTCGTGCCCAATTGACTTGGAATAGGCAATATAGGCCTCCAACAGCTCTGTGTTGATCAACTCGTCTTCCATCTCTTCGTCGCTCGTCTCACTATCCGATGAGCTGAATTCTGACACATCGTGTGTCTCCGCTGACCCTGAGCGTCGAAGCTGAGCACTCAGCGACTTGTTACCGCTTCTTGACCGGCCATTCTTCCTCAATGACCTCTGTTTAAAGGCGTCAAACTGTACCGGTTGGTGCGTGTTGGCCAAGTGCACTAGCTCCTCAAATAGTACGCGGTTCTCTCTTCGTCTCGCCTTTTCGACGGGCGTCTCGTTCTCTCTATTCGGGGAGTCGATGGGCAGCGACAATTGCTGTCTCAAACTTCTCCTCTGTTCCCGTGTTTGCGCTACCCCGTCTTCTTCTTCTGTAGCGCTGGTCAAGGCCGACTCGGACGCTGTTCTGTGTCTAAATACGCGTCGGAGCAGCCCTTCTCCGCTGCCTTGTCGTCTTCGTTTCCGTCTGTTGCCTCTGTCACTGCTCATGGTACTACCAATGCTGCGTTGACTAGTGGGCTCCTGCTCGTCGTCTGTCTCGATGATCGCACCCGTAGCGTTGGACATGGGTCCAAAAAAGGTGTTGGCAATGACATGGCGATGCAGTTCGCGCGTGCTGCTGTTGTAGCTGCTGATACTCGGGTTGCTTCGTTCGCTCCACAAGTCATCGGACTCGGCGAAGCTGTGCTGGGCTTCCAGAGACCGCTGGAAAAAGCTTGAGGGCTCAAATGACGCGGAATTTGAAGGCGCAGGCAGAGCAGACGTTGCCGCTGCTGCATTCGCTGCTGCGATCGCGTCAGGCGATGGTGGAGGCCTTCCGCGCGATGTCATAGTGGGCGTCCCGGCTAATGTTGGAGAATGACACAAGGTCGCGTAATCTGTGGACATACGCGTTTTAGGGTTCTGAGGAATGGTCTTCCTCTGCCATCTTGTTGCTCTTTGATTTGAAAATTGTATGGACTTGTAGAGCCTTTCAAAAGAACACAAGAACTCCAAGAACCGCCAATCAGAGTCGGTTGAGAAAGGCACTTGATGAGAGTCACGGATTACGTACTAATGCACGATTACGCCATGTCATACTGTAGAATAAGCTCATTATTGAGGTACACATGTAAATGGGTACAGTACATATTTTTTGTTATTTAGCATGTTACTTGTACGTATTGTCAAGGAGGTCATTAAAAAAGAGATTATGAGATGACTGAAAGCTGGCTGAAGAAAAGAGATCATCCATGATATGCCACGTGAGACTTGTACATGTACTTGTACTGAACAACTTAGCTCGGTGTTGACACATTTCTACAAAAAGGTATTTGTACCGAATCGATGATGGGATGGAGCGAGATTTGGCGTAAGCTGAAGATCGGTCGCTTGGCGTTACGGTACGTAACAGACCGCACGTAATTAATTAATTAACTACATGTACACCTTCAGAACCGTGTAGAGCCACCCGTGATGGTTGCCAGTGGCAAACTGCCAATTTGCCACCATCGAGTGGATATTGCTCTGGATTTGCCGTTATTGGCTTTGTTCAGTGAGTGGCTACAGTATCGGCGTTCACGGCAACGGAGGTGTCACATACGATGTTCGTGTACATCTTCTCACCTTCAAAATGGCAATAATGTGGCAAAATGTAAATTCTAAGAATTCCCCATTTTTAAGGTGATAAGGTGTATTGTGGTTTCAGCCTTTTTGCCGCCTGTTTCAGCTACGCATCTCTGAGGGGGTCCGATTTGTAAACTGACCTCTTATAGGGATAGGTTGAATTATTTTGGAGGGCCAACTGAGTGACATCCTCACTGGCCACGGAGACAGCAAAGCAGCGGAGCAGGCAGCGAGGTAACCAGTGGCGCACGCCGTCGATAAGCTATAAGCGCATTACTTGGCGGGAAATGCACATTCATAACTACACCTAGCCTGTACAGAATGCTGGATAAGACGAAGGCCAGAGAAGACCCGAGGAGCCCACGGACATCGAGGGTTGGCAGCCGCAGGAGAAGGAAATACGCGTGAAGCTGCTTGGGACGCCGTGCTCACGAGGCCTGCACGCTAACGCACAGGTACGGTCCCTTTACTGCTTTTGATCAATGCTAACTGACGGACTTCGTACTGCTCAGAATGGCGCACAGAATGCGAAGGAAGTATATCAATCTTGTCGGTAAATTTATAGGTAAGTTGCAGTTGCATTGTAAGTCGTCGGCTATTGAGTAGCAGGCTTGAAGGATCGCTGTGCTAATTATGATTCTGGTCTAATGCCTAGATAAAAAGCGAAGGCCCTCATACACTACGGACATCATATTGGTCTGCGTAAAGCCTTTTACCGAGGATGAGCAAGCACTGTAATAATTTGTATGGACAACTTGAATTCGTATCGCCTAGCAGGTGAATATTTAAAGTTATCTGCCATGTCGACTAGCGGTTTCGATGGATCGAGCGACAGCAGTATCGTGCCTGGTGCCGGTGCGTCTACGGGGGCTACGTCGTCCTCCGCTCCATGGGCAGTCGATGCTCTCGGGCCGCCCGATGTTGGCCCTGCGCCGTTGCCAAGTCGAGCTGATGCAATACTGACTATACGAGTGGGAGAACCGCTTGGCCGCGCTCGTGGTGGCTGGAAGAGTGATGTCAATTTCGAAGTTTCTGAAGGCTATGCTGTTTTTAAGCTGAAGTGTATTGCAAAATATACTGCGCTCGTGGCGTCTCCTGAAGTATCGAACAAGCCTCTCGTACTACCAGACAACTCATCCGTTTACTCGCGGCGTGCGAGGAACGATGCTCAAGCCAAGTATATCGAGCTGACGTCTGATAACTTTTTGACAACACTTCAATACCGATGGAAACTACTCACAACCGATGATCTCCGCCACATTGGAGACTTTCGCTTTGAGGCGCTCCTCTACGTCAAGCGGGCAGCTCAACCAGAGCAATATCACCGTGCTACCGCGCGTCGCATTACCAATGCTCGAGTACAAAGGATATCTTACGATACAGCCAATGCAGTGCAGTTTGGAGCAATTACTTTACACCATCTTGATGTTGTGCATGCAAGAAGACCGGAGTCGGCTCCATTTGAAGTTCCTGAGGATATCACAACTACACAAGCAATGGAATTAGGCCGACAGCGAGAGGCTCTGCAGCAGCATGAAGCCGATTAACAGGCCATACCGGATACAGCAATTGTGAGCATTAGGGTCAATAGTTTATGGATGCCTCTGGAGGTCGACATTCTGTCACTTCGGCGTGCATTACGACTGCCAGACCACGATATATTCTCTCGCGGTATCTACCATGAATTCACACCCACTCAGCCAGCCAATTGAATGATGAACGACGAGAACCATGCCGATGACGAGCCCATGAACTAGAAGAAAACGCGAGCTTAGTGCAGTACGAGATGCATCTATCGAATATTATTCATCATTACAAAATTAAGCTACTCATCGTCTGCACTTCTTCGAATTAGATCGTCAGAAACTTGGTCTCTTATTCCAGTAGCCATGTAACCACAGTGACGAAAAGTGCCAAAGCAACCTTTATCTTCGAGACGCGTACACGCTCACATTGCGACTTCCAGAACCTGATCTGGATACAATGGAAAAACGAGATTAGCACGCCTTTGAAGCCAACGTTTTAGAAGGCCAAAGCACGGCTCTATCGGGTTGAGCTGTGGCCAATAGAGCGGTAAAAATATTAGTCTAGCTCCACACTGGTGTATGGCTTCTTGGAGCTCTGGGTAGGCATGGATTTTGGCGTTATCCATCACAACAATTGAGCGAGGAAGAGGCCACGGGTTCAAAGTTGGAATAATATGCTCCACTAACGCCTCGTGGAACTTTTCTCGCGTGAATGTTCCTTCAGTCCACTTTCATGCAAAAAGTTCTTGCACATCAAGCGCGGCTAGAATTGATAGCTGTGTTCCTCTTCGAAACGGTATTTTCGCAATTGCTTGGGTATTTCGTTTCGACCACCCATAGCGTCGTTGAGAATGGCGTCCGTCTTTAGCAGTCTCGTCCCAAAATACGAGCTGCTCTGCAAAAGAGAAAAGTGGAAGAAGCTTGGCGCGGTAGGCTTCAATTTCCGCAGGGACGGCTTCTCGTGCGGCCTTGAACAACACCTTTCGGCTGAGCTTGAGATCAAAATTGAGTACGCGACAAATTGTCGCTGTCGAGACTGTAGTTATTGCTGGAAAATGCGTGACAATGTGCTCACGTAGCTCTTCGATGAAAAAACGTGGGGTGAACTTGTACGTAAGCTTCGACAGCGGCAAGTACGTCAGGTGACCAGCGTGTGCAGGTCTGACGAGGCTGCTTTTCATCGACAATGCCTTTCTGGAGGAACAGGGCGTACCATCGGCGAAGGGTGCGCTGCTTAGGACCGAATAGATCAGATACGTATACAGTTGGCACGTCGTAGACATGCATCAGTGCCACCGCACGCCAGCGAAAGTCATCGCCAAAGGTCATAAAGGAACTTGCAATTATCAAACGTGTCTTTTGGCAGCTGTAAGAACTGCAATGCCGGGGGAGGGCTGAGGCTGAGGATGAGGCTGAGGCCGCAAGGCGCTCACTTATACCGTTTTGAAACGGCAAAATGAAGACTTCTCTACTTAACTGGCCTGAATTCGTTCTCTTCACCTATTCGCCTAACACATTTTGCACCATCGTGCTTGCCATATCGGAGCTGCTCGCTATTTCGGACCCCTTATCTCGGGAGAAGAGACCTCCGGTTTGCCAAAATGGATGAAAACCACAATACATGTAGTACATGATGTACTAAGACTTAGTACATCGTGGTCAGCATGAAGCCACGCGGAATTGTGGTCATCGTCTCCCGACGAGCACAAAGTACCCCGGGAGGCTCCACTCTTGAAGGCATTAAAAATGTCCATTCGTAGGTACACAAATTAAAATATTTCGCACGCATTATTTATCAGAATACACTGTTTCTATTGGTATAATCTTAAGTAGAATTCGTTGATTGGCTATATTGATTATGATTACTACACTGCCACATCAACATCGATAGAGGGAGTCAGCTCTCTAATCCCAAAGGCACTCGGTTCCTCGTTACGACCATTCGCCAATCGCTTTTGTATCGATGCCGTCTCCCCCGTCTTCCCGGCCGCGAGACGCTCAATTCATAAGCGCCGACGAGTTCGACGCAGTGAGCCAACGAAGCTTGGGAGCCATAGCCAGTAGCGACAGAGGGAGTCGACGGCGCAGACGACGCAGAGACACAGCGACAGAGCCAGAAACGCTCTCTAGCGCCGAGTTCCGCCGCAGAGCCGCATCGGAATCCGTCCCTTCAGACACAGAGGGCGCTGCAGCTCGCCTTCGGTCACTAACGAAGGAGAATTGCGCGCTATTTGATGACTTAACGCGACTAGCCGACAAGAATGAGCCTGTGCATTTTGACACATTCCGACAAAGTTCCACTCGACGCAACAGCAGAGTCAGTGAGGCATTGTATAGAGACAAAGAGGAGGAGAAACACGAAGAGAGTGATGAAGAGGAAAGTATTCAAAATGAAAAACTAGACACCGAGTTGCTGGAAGCCTATCTGGCTTACTGCAAGTCTATCGGACACGAACCCAATATCAAGATTAACGACGCGGAAGATGAGGATGACAGCGAAGCAGGTAAAGTGGCGGCGGCGTATATACCCGAACGGCCAGCTGTACCGGAGCACAAACACTTTTGGACGGATTTTATTGGGACCAGATACAGCAAACGCCGAGGTTGCGTACAGTTCTGGGCGTGGCTCGGTATCGGCGTGGGTGTCGTCATGTGGCTGGGCTTCTCGCTTTCCTCGCTTCATTTGAACGAGGTTCTACACTTGGATGCATTCACAGAACAGAACGTGCAGGTTACGCAAGACTACACGTATCTTCACCTCCTAGAGGAGGTCGACTTCCATCTCACATACACCATCGAGACACCGAGACCCAACGCCAATGCGAATCCCAATTCTTCGTACTTTAACGCATTACTTCTCGATGAAGACGAGTACGAACACTACGTCAATGGTGAACCCTTTGAGTACATCCAAGAGGGGTCGACACTGCGGACAACGTATGCTTACTTACCGCGTACGTATATTGAGAACAGGATCGAGGAGAGTATGTATTTCGTCATCCAACCATGTTATCTCGCACGGGACCCTACAAGCGACTATTGCCAAACTTCGCAATTGCCTTCAAGTGTGGATTCCGATGAGAAAATTTTCGATCTGGACAAGCAGGGCAAGCCTAGTGACAGGGCGGCGTGGGAACACTTTAACGTCACGTACATCTCGGTAAATCCCATGCCGGTGGCGTGTAGCTCGTCGGGGATTGTGGGTGGAGCATATTTGCTATTATTTCTCCCCTACGTCATCATCACACTCTTTGGGTTGCGAGTGTTCCAGATGATCACCCACTGTGAGAGTTTCCAAAAGAACATTGAACGTATTTACGCTCGTGAGCTCAATGTCCCCGAGGACGAAGTGGACTACTGGCAGCCTATGCCATGGGATCGCAAGGTTCCAAAAACGAGATTGTGTGGTCCGTGTTGCTGGAAGAAGTTTCGTCGACCTTTTGAACCCTTTTACACGTGGTGGCGCCATGAAAACTACTTCACGTGGGTGTTTTGCCCATACCGCAACGAACAGCTTTCCCGCGGTGAACGGGCGTTAATTGTGGTATGTTCACTCTACATCACGTTCTACGTGCTGTTCATCATCGTGATGTTGCGCGATTCGTGGGGTGCAGACATCACGATCTTCACGTCCGTCGTGCTGTATGCCATCATGGTTTCTGTGTTGCCGGCAGCTGGCAAGGCAATATTTAAGGAGCTCTTCAAGCTCATTTTCCGTCAACGACGCAAGTACTTCCGTGCCAAGGCTGCGGGTGGAGATCTGAGTGGCTTTTCCTTCCGATTGGCGTTTATTTTGCAAATATTCGTGGTGGTTCTCCTCACGTTGGCACAGGGACCCATTTTCTACATTTGGGCCTATCGCAGTTGCCTTTTTCTCAAGCAGTTCATTTACTATGGCGTATTAGCTGCAATTGCACGGATGTCGCTCATGGGTCTTATGCAAGACCTCGCGTGGTACGCGATCATCAAGACGTGGGGCTGGAAGGATCTGTGTCCATATTGTACCGAGCGCATCAAGCACTGCGACTGCTTTAACGACGAAGTGCTGGTGCTTGCGGTGCAACATGTCGGGCCCAAATGGGAACTTATTCGGGTTCTCGATACTTTGCTCGCGAAACAAAATAGTTACGAACCGCAATTTGCATTGTACACGTCGGAGCAACTGCGCGAACGCTGGGACGTTATCGTCGACAGAGCGGAAAAACACATGGACAAGGTTGAAAAGCTTCGAGCGTACCGCGAAAAGAAACGGCAAGAGGCGCTGCGACATGACCCTATTCGACGCAGCTTCACGAGTTTCATATCGTTCCATGGCACAACGCAAGCAGTTCACCCTGACGCGGAAGAAAACGAAAATGACAAAAAGCGTAGACACTCGGATGCAACAAGTGAAGAAGAGGCCTACAAGGATTCTTTTGACTCTGAAGACCAGTTGTGCAATCTCCGGGAAAAGAAAATCTTGGCACTAAATAGCAAAATTCAGCTGGACGAGTTCGAGAAACACTACGACTCGAGCATTTCCGACGTCTTCCACGCTCTCGCGCGCTCTGTCACCAAGCGCCGTCACCACGACAAACACGAGCATGGAGACGACTCAGAGCATGAAGAAGATACAGACAAACACAGTCCGAGATCGACCTTTACAACGCGCCAGAGCAGCGACAGTAGTGACGGAGAGACCATGTGGGTCTTCGACACTCCAGCGCAGCGTCTTGAACGTCGTGAAGAGGAGAAATTGCAACGTAAACGCGCGTTCCGTGTGCTGAAAGACTACAACATTGAGAGTGTTGGCGCGTCGTCAGAGCCAACCTCTGCACCTTCAGCATTGTCTCCTTCAGGCCCACAACTAAGACGACAAGACACGAGACGCATACCGCTGATACCGTCAAGGAATAAACCCGAGACGCCACGAGAAGAGGACTTTGTGATCCTCATGCCAGATGAACACAGCAAGAGTGACAGGAACAATAAGGATAACCTGGATACGGTGGCCAATGCTCGAGTGGAGGGCGACAACGACGACCAGCAGGACAGCGACTACTTCCCGAGTGACTTGGAGCGTGGCCACTCACGCTCTGCTTCCTCGTCCCAGGCAGTTGGTGGTAACCGCGTCTATGCAGTCACAGAGCGACGCAAGACGCTACTCCGGCGCGTGTCCACGTCGGCCGAGGCATTTGCAGCGTGGGCATTGGACTATGATCCAAAGGCCGCACAACAATTGTAAATACACAAGCGTTTTCAGAAATGCAGTGAAAAGACATCAGAACTTTGTTTAACAAAACCAGCCAATCAGAGCGCACAAGAATGATTGTTTCGCTTCACTTTTTAAAAAAAGCGTAACCTGTGTTTAAACTTGGCTTTATTAAGAACACTTAAGCGCTTTTTTCAAAAAAGCAAAAAAGCCGCTCTTTTTCCTCCACACAGAAGAAGCTGCTCGAAGCGTTAGTAGATCATAACCCGAGATGCAGGTTCTGCGCACCTTATCAAGCTCCGCGCGCGGCCTGCACATGCGCGCCCAGGCAGCCACTTCAGTGCGCGCCTTCGCGACAGACAAGCGCTACACGCCTGTGAACGAGGTGCCCGCCAGCGTGTTGGCGAATGTCAACTCGGAGACAATCTTCTCCCCCGGATTCGCTGTGCGCGGCGAGCACGCACCGGTTAAAGGCGCTAAGCCCGCATATCTGGATGTACAGGCTACGTCGCCCATGGACCCACGTGTGCTGGACGCCATGCTGCCATATATGACCCACGCGTATGGCAACCCGCACTCGACGACGCACGAGTTCGGCTGGGACGCCGACAAGGCCGTAGAGCACGCTCGCGGCAGCGTGGCCGATCTGATTGGCGCAAACTCGAAGGAAATTATCTTTACGTCGGGCGCTACGGAGTGCAACAACGCTATCCTCAAGGGTATCGCCCACTTCACAAAGGCCAAGAAGAAGCACATCATCACCACTCAGATCGAGCACAAGTGCGTGCTGGACTCGTGCCGTGTGCTGGAGACCGAGGGCTTCGACGTCACATACCTGCCTGTGGACACGAATGGCCTCATCGATTTGGAGCAACTTAAGGCTGCGATTCGTCCAGACACGGCGCTGGTGTCTATCATCGCCGTGCATAACGAGATCGGGGTGTTGCAGCCACTCAAGGAGATTGGCCAGATTTGCCGTGAGCGTAAGGTGTTCTTCCACACAGATGCCGCTCAGATGCTGGGCAAGTTGCCGATCGACGTGAACGACATGAACATTGACGTAATGTCCATGTCAGGCCACAAAGTGTACGGTCCTAAGGGTGTTGGCGCCATGTACGTGCGTCGTCGTCCACGCGTGCGCCTTGAACCCATTATCTCGGGTGGCGGACAGGAACGTGGTCTGCGTAGTGGTACTCTAGCGCCGCCATTGGTTGTGGGCTTCGGTAAGGCCTGTGAGGTCGCTGCGCTCGAGATGGAGAACGATCACCGCTGGGTGAGCTATCTGTCTGACAAGCTCTATCGCGGGATCACGGACCGTATCGAACACGTTGTTCTTAACGGTGATCTTGAGAAACGATACCCGGGTAACCTTAACCTTTCTTTCGCGTATGTGGAGGGTGAGAGTTTGCTGATGGCGCTCAAGAACATTGCCGTGTCCTCGGGCAGTGCGTGCACGAGTGCGTCGCTTGAGCCGTCGTACGTGCTGCGTGCTATTGGCGTGGGCGAGGACTTGGCACACACGTCCATCCGCTTCGGCATTGGCCGCTTCACAACGGAGACGGAGATCGACTACGCCGTGGACTTGTGTGTCAAGCACGTGACGCGTCTGCGTGAGATGAGCCCGCTGTGGGAAATGGTGCAGGAGGGCATCGACCCCAACACGATCCAGTGGAGCCAGGACGCGCACTAAAGAGGCAAAAAGTGGTGAAGAAAGCGAGCTGCACTAGGCGATTGAAACGGCAACGAACGACAAGACACAGCGTAGCTTAATAAACCGTTTTGCTAGTTGTCACATGTAGCAGCTCATCTCTTTGTAGCCATGTTCTGCGCGTCGTTCAGGTTGCAATACTTTTTTTTCATTACCCTCTAGCAGTGATGGAAGGCATTGTAAAGAACAAATTTGTATTGGAGTAAGCCATCACGTAGCCTCAAAATATAATTTAAATGGAATAGATGCCTGCATCCAGCGAAAATTCCGAAGAAGAAATTTACAAGATCCATTTTTTTCTTCAGCTATTTTCTTTTATTTTCAGTAAATATTTTTGTAGGATCCCTGCGTATTAATAGCATGCAATACTCACCGAGCGTGCAATATTGATTGCAATATCTGGCACAGCCTGCGCAACCATGTCAGCGTACCTGTCATGCTTCAAAACCAGCAACTTCTCGAAGTTGATGCGGGCTAACCCCAACAGCCCCTTTTGGTAGGACAAAAAATAGGACCAATTCTCACTTCTGTTGCTTGCCACAAGCAAATAAAAAAACAGCAATTAGATGCTAGGCATGGCCACCCAACACGTTAAGCAGCAATATAAACCCGTTTGTGATGAAAGCAACTGAAATCTTGCTTCGTGCATACCGACTGAAAGTTGGCGTCGTGAAGAGCTACGCAACGACGATTTGTCCTACATACCAGGCCAAAAATTTGTCCTTTTCCATAGGACAAAGTTTAAGGAGCACTTATTCCTGCTCCTGTAAGCTCAGTGATCGCCTACGCTTCTTGCTTTGCAAGCGCACACTCGGAGCACGCTGCTTTGAGGTATTCAGCGAGTTCCGCTGACGGTTTGGTGCGGTTCTAACCCGCGAGTTTTGTCTTGTACTCGGGAGAAGCTGCTCGGGTGCTTCACACGGCTTTGATAACTCTTGATCAGTGTGAAATCTGGTGTAGCACGACAGTTGACCGACCCAGCGCTCGGTACGACACAGAGCAACCCCACAGTCACTGCACTGATACCGCGTTTTAAAACCTTTCCGAGTATGTCTGGCATTTTCTTGGTCGTGCTTCAGCTGGCAGCATAGAACACAGTATAATTGTGTAGATTCACCTTCAATTAATATCTGGTACGAAGTCCACGGGTTAGAGCGTACATATATCAAAATGTTTCCAGATCAAATAGCCTTACGTGGTCGTGTTTCAATCGCCCTGATAGCCGTCGATTTATCCACTCCGGATCTCTGTCGTAGTGATCTCTCTTTTTGTAAGCAAAACCTCGCCTCGACCCCAGCTTATGTGTGTCATTTTCATTATCTATCGGAAGATTTTCCAGCGATCGCAGAACGCGCGTTGTGTCGGAGGTGGCAGGGGCTCCGAGGGAAAGAGCTGCATCACGGCAAAAAACCTTTAAAACTGGAGAGATTGTGTTTGTAGCTTTGGTACGAGGTATACGACAAACACCGCGTGTTGTCGCGCAGGTGGTCTTCCGCCTAGTCGTGTATACACTATGATGAAAAGGAATCAAGAAAAGAATTGTAAAGATCACATTACCTGAAAGAGTTGGTGTGACTTGTACGCATTATATACGAGTGTCATGAGCATTCGTAGCCAAATTGCCGCCGTCGGCGGCAGTGATAAATGGCAAGCCTTGGCGTTTTTAAGATACCGAGAATAAACGTCGATACCTCCCTTAATCCGATTCCAGTATGCAACCAACGATGGTAGGATATGCTTTGCAGGTGGCAAAGGACACCCTTTTTCATCTACCATCCGTACGAGAGCTCTCCACAAGTCCGAATTCTGTGCCAAGGTATCGAAATCAATACAGTGACCTAAGTCGCGCGAGGAAAACGATGGAATTGGCACAGATTCATCGTAGATCCACCTCATGTATGCTTCACGAATTACCAGCATCGCCTCATGGTATGTTCCACACATATCGTCTCCAACTGAAATATGAACCACACGAATGATCTTTGTCGGTGAGGCATAAACAATAAAGCCATCGCGAAGCCCACTGCAAACGATCCCATGGAGAATTTGACATCTGTGACTTGTATCTGGTATCAATTCTTTGAACGTCGTAGTACCGTACCAGCTTGCAGCCACCTCTACAGAGGTAAACACTCCAAACTTTTCCGCCAGCTCGTTTTCTTTCTCTTTTGTTCGCTCTACCACCCGTGTCTTATATTCCATCACAGCAAAAAATCTGCCTCGATTAGTGCAGAGAATCGATCCTATGTCATCTGGTGAAAAGGCAGCGTGAGGAGCTTCACGTCTAGAAGAATAACAAAAGCTTTATCCAGTAACAAATTCAATTGTTAGCAGGGACAACCCACTTACCCGCACAGTAGACCGTAATCTTTCAGTCGCTCGACATGGTAACGAGAATGTTTGTCGAAAAACTGTTGAATGTGATCTGAAATACTTGCTTCATTGTGTGAGCCAATTTTCATCGCAGCTGACGACGTTGGCGACATGAACCAAGACGACAAAAGTTCCCCACCAGAGGCGTTTTGATCCGTAGTGTCGGTCAAATTCCCATTACAAAGCGTTTCAACAAGCTCCTTTTTTCTGCCGGTAATTGGGAGGCCACCATCACGACAAAGCGACTTCAATTCTTCACATGTTTTGGCTTCTAGCTCTTGTCTAGAGAGGAGAACAGGGGCAACTACTTCCCCATTAGACACGCCACGAGAGCATTAAATTGACAGCAGCAATAACACCGTTTTCACGTGGGGATCAGTTACGGGGTCTTGCACTAGTTGTGGATCCGGTGAAGAACGAGCAATATGGTGAAAAATTCGACTAGCTGTCGAGCCTGTAATCCGAAACTTTCGCATAAGAAACCAGTCCGGAGTACGTTGTGTCTCCGTTAGCTTCTAGATGCCACATTCGAAAGCTTCAAACAAGTTGTCAATATTTGACACACTTTGCGTTTTGGTTGGGGTGCAAATATATGACCAGCGCCCCGGTCCAAAAGCTCGATCTGTAGTATAGCATGTGGCCACTTTACCAAGACCGGATCGATACGCTAGAGCATACGCAGTTCCCGCCGCAGTATCTGTCGCTTTTACAGCAGGAAGTTTTTTTGACGCCCAATACGCTGTTTTTACACCCTTCTCTGCAATTTCTCGTTGGTCTTTACCAGCTTTCTTTCCGTAGGTAAACGGAAAGTTACCAGTTCGCTTGTGTGTGCCAACTATTTTACCACCAACGTTATGGATGTGCTGGTTTACTGCAATGGATTGATAACCCCGGTCCAATGCATGAACTATACCAGGGAGTTTAATCCGGCTTTCAGTAGCGGCACCGCATAAAGACCGTTGTAAAAGCTTCACAACGTCTACAGTCTGCTCCCCACGAGTGGCAACATGCCCTCCGAGAAACAGTCCCGTTGTAAGAGAAACAATCCCATGCTGAACGGGTCCATACCTGTATACATCACCGATTTAAGCATTGATGAAGACGCAATATATTCACGGCATAATGTGCTTACCCCTTTTTTGGGTTTCGAACATGTGTCAGCCCCACGTCATCAACCAAATTAGACCGAAGGCGAATCATATCATCATCAAGCGAGGCAATTGATGTGCCTTCTACGAATCCGATTTCTCCACACAACTGTCTAATGAGTCCAGCCACATGAGAAATATCTCTATCAGGACTCATCGGAGCGGTCCATTGCTCTGTCATACCATCACTACGAGCTCTTTCCACTCCCAACGCATTCAATATTGCCATGTATCGCGTTTGCGGCATCGCGCTTTGTGCCGGGGGAAAGTAATTACGATTGTCTCGGTGGTAGAAGAATGTCGGCGTGACGGCATAGTAGCTCAGCCAAAGCTCCACCTCCACAAACTGCAGCAACTCTTTCACGCACACATGCCACTCCGGCTCCATGCTTCTATTCACGACGTTCTTGATTGCAGATAGTATGGATTCACCCATCCACGCACTTACTAGATCACCGACACTAGCTCGCCCAGACGACGACGATCCAAACATGCGCCGTCGAAGACGCGCCAAAACCGCGCCCGCTTCAGTACGAGACTTGATCAGCAGCGTGCGCTCAACATCGTTCACTTGCAGCTGCACTTCGCAGCTCTCCACGTCTCGCCATGTCGTTGCCTCAGTAGCGGTGTTCTCGTCGCTATCAGACGAAGAGCTGCTAGATGAGTCTCTCTCAAGCATCTCCTTGTAACGTTAAGGGCCTTGTAGCTGCACTAGCGCGCGCCAAGAGTGCGGTTGAAGTTTCCCTTCAGAGTGTCAAAAACGTCTTAAGTACGATTGTTTTTGTCCTTCAAAAGGACAAAATTCCCCAGAAGGCGGCAAACACTGACCAAATTTTGGTCCTTTCTCCAAGGACAAAATATGTTGGGGCTAAGCGCTTTCGGATCGGTTAGAGGTATTTTAAACATGTACCGGTACCGGTACCACTCTGGCCCACTTAATTTGGTTTTCAAGCATATCGTCCAAATTGTTTGAGAGTGACTATTACCAAAATGAGTTACTTGCGATTTGTAAGCCGACGGGTTTTCCCTTTAAAGTACGAAATAGGGAAAAAGGGGTGAAGGCCGACTTGCTCAACAGCACAAATCCATGCCTGTAGTTTCAGATACGTGTACGAAGCACGCGGGCTTAAACCCGTGACCAAACATGGCTAAACTTCGCTCGGCCCAATGGCTAATGTCCCGAAAGGTCTGGCTTTGGGTTTAGGAGGGTGATAAATTCACGCGAAGTCCTCCCCTTTTGGAGATTTAAAGTCTCATGACCCCCCCCCCCTTGTGGCAATAGTCTCTGTTTGTTTCGGAGCTGCCATACCTCGAACAAAAAAAAATATGTTTCACGTGTTATAATTGGCTGTTAATAGCAGCCGAAATTGTGAATGCAAAGGTTCCTTCCACGTCGACGATTTTGGGTAGCATTAGTTTTTCGGAACTGTTACTGGCCAGGATTATAATCATGGTGGTGTACAGGATTGAGTCCTGTATGCATCCAGGATTATGTAATTTAAAATTACTTTCCATCCCTTCTAATTCCAACTTTTATTATTTCCGGTCGAGGGAGAAATGGGTTCTCATTTTGGTTTCGCGGTCGAGAATGAAATGTGTCTCAAGCGGCGGAGGCGGCAGCGCCGGAAGCGACCGCGCCGGCAGCAGCAGCGGTGAGGCGAGCGCAGGAGGATCAACGCGTGTGTCGGGCGCGTCTGGTGGTAGGCGAGTGTCTTCGCTCCCGCGTCGTGGCCCGGGATTGTCAGCAATGGAGACGGAAATAACTGGTGGTGAAGAATCAGATATTTCGAGCAATTGTGGGGGCGGGACCGGCAGTGAAGACGTGGAGGGAGGTGAAGAAACCGTGGCCGTCGGTAGTGATGCCTCTGCGGACGATACAGAAGCATCTGATAGAGCGATCGTTGACGAAACGGTGCACGTGGAGGTGCCGCTGATTTGGCGTTCGGATTGGGCAGCGTGGCAGGCGTACTTCACGCAGTACTGCGACAGGACAATGCAGGTCTTACCTGTAAAGGAAACAATGTCACGAAACTGCACAAGGTGAGGAGATGGAGGACAAGATGGCTGTACCAAGCACTACTGAAGATCAAACAGGAGACGATGTTCCACCAACTCAAGTTTTGCTGAAGGTACACACAATAGCTTAAACTTGATGAATACACCTAGCTTTGTGTTTCAAGCGCATCCAGTGTTGGCTTTCATTCACGTGTTTGACAGTCAGTATCTTGATCTCGAAAGGACTTTTAGATTTGTCCAGTCCGCAGTTAAAAGCAGGATTTTACCATGATATTTCATTATAATCATGTATATAATATGGATCAGGTTTTTTACTGTATTTTTCAGTATCTTCTCGTATATTTCCGTATTTTTCCAGGAAGGGTACTGAGTTAACTGTGGTGCTGGAAATCCCACGTGAACTCTAGCTACAAATGTAGTTAGGATGCTCCCACAACAATACGTCTACTAGGATAGTAAACGATCGTTCGGGCGGACCTGAAGACCCCAGTTCTGCCCTTGCACCGGGACAAACTGGACCTTGTAAACTACTTATATGGGCCAACCAGTAAAAATAAGAACACGCTACTAGCATGAGCAAAGCTAGCAGGTGTTTTGAATCCTCGTGGTCCCAACAGCGGAAGGGTACCAGGCACGGGTAAGCCTTTTACGAGATCACCGAGCGTTCAACACTCGGCTGGAAGAAAAAAAAGGGAGGCAATTAAAGCACTCCCAGTCGTGCAAATAGGCAACAATAAGCCGTCACGTAAAACCTCCCGATAGTAATCGGCCAAAATACACAGTCTCTTGGCCTTGCCGGATGAACCCTCGCTACAGAGCTTCGAGTTCACCGACAGGCATAACACACTCAAACAAGCTTGACCTGACGCTTACCTTGAAGCCGGACGTCGCTCTGTGTGCTTGAGTGGAAATTCTGTTCTGTATTTAAGCTTACCCTTTCGGGTCTATTCCTAATAAAAGTCCTAATCAAGTATACAAATATCAAGTGAACAATGATCCGTTATGGATCTTCTTGCATGCCAAGCGTCGTCTGCACCGTCGCATGAGCATCTTTAACGGTCCGCGCCCTGTCCCAGACGGTGAACGTGCCTTCCAAGGGTCGGTGAGTCTTCCGCGAACTCATCCCAACCGCCACTGAGGGTTCGTACCGTAGATGGTCCGCTGAATGCGAATCCGGCGAGTCCATTATTAATAATAAGGACAGCCTGGATTCAGTGACATATGCCCGTATCCAATGCTCGTTGAATGTTCGGAGGTGACGCCGTCGAGTCCCTTGCACCTTGGCGTCTCCGTACATCACCTGACCGAGGGTTCGTCGCTTGAACAACTTGGGCGGTGTCACGCCTTTGTCGACGGGTGATAATCCGCAACTACGGAGAAATCACTACACCACAACTGCCCCTGTCGCAATGGAAGCCACGGTACTGGTGCCCGTTGTGACATTTCTTCATTCTTCAATTCACCATCTCGCCACCGTATGTCCAAGCGTCTGAATCGAGCCGTGTCCGACGCTTTTCAGCGTCTCAATCCTCGTAGACGTCGCGAACGTGAGCAGCTGGAGGTACGTAAGCCCATCCTTCTCCTGAATCATCGGTACTTTGCTCATCACTTCGTATTACTCGACTTGGTTCTCAGGAGGGCAAGACCGAGGGTTCGAACGCCCCTCAGTCTGCTGCACTTCCTCCGACAGCAGCGTCATCAACCGACGTTCCGGCGCCCGCTGCCCCGGACTCTTCACTCCCTGTGGTAGCTCCTGCAGCACTCCCCGTCGTCGCTGAACCCGCGGAGATGGCTCCTGCTGCTCCTCCTGCCCCAGCTGGTGGTCCGCCACCACTCACCGAAGATTCGCTGCGCGCCATGCTGGCTGAAAATACGGAAGCATCGGTCGATCACATGATAATCTCGATAATCCCGTATTTGACTGCAATGACTCGTCACCAAGTGCAGATCAGCGTTATGCCTCCTCTCCACGGCGACATACACACTCAGCGTCGCCTCGAGACTGCCGTTGGTTTCGATGATGTCCTCGCTGCGATACAACCTGTTCCTGACGCGCTGTCGGCTTTACCAGAACAAGTTGCCGACTTGGAGCGTCAGTTGCGGTTTGCTCAGTCCGAGGCTGCTGCCGCCGTACGTTCGGTGGCGCCCCACATCATGGCCCGTGAGAACGCGGAGACGTTCCTCAAGGCTACCAACGCTGAGATTGAAGCCTTACATCACAACATCAAGATTCTCCGCGAGTCGAACGCCAAGAACGACGCCATGCTCGCAAGTGTTCAAGCCACTATGGAGCGACACGCAGAGGATCTGAGTCGTCTTCACTGCGAGGTCCAAGCTCGGGACGTCTTCATCAGCACTTTGCAAAAGAAGCTGGCTCGCGAACGCGAGGTGTACAAGTCTTCTATTGGAGCGAATACCGAGCAGACTCGGAAGCTTCACCTTCTTCTGGTAAAGCTTGCCCAGGGCATGTACGCTGATAACGACACGCTCAAGGTCCTCGAAAACCAGCAAGACCGTAACACTCGCCTCCTCCAAGCGAATCGTACCCTCCGTGCACACGTGAGTCTGGCAGGGATGGATCCCGAGGTACTTCGTCTGGCTGTTGAAGGTACGCTCTTAATGTCGCTCCTTCCACCGTGTGTTCAGCAACTAACGTTCGTTCACAATCCTTCGTGATAGGTCTGACTGCGGGTGAGCTGGACCTGTACGCGCTGGACTTGGATCAGGAGACGTTAGTCGCTTTGCGTCGCATTCAGTCTGCCACCGCGTCTTCGGACGATCCTCAAGCCCTTCCTGCAGCTTTGGCCAAAGCCGCTCACCAAGTGGCCCATGGGAAGTCCCATAAGCGTCTTAGACCAGGTGGCGGGGATTCAGACGACGAGTCGGAAGACTCTGACGAAGACAAGGCTTCAATCCCAACGGACAAGGCCAGTACTTCGATGGCAGCTGCCGGTCTCGGTGATGCGCCACCTGCCGATACTTCAACGCCCAAGTCTGCTCGTAGATCGCTGTTCGGCCCGAAGGCGTGGAAGAAGGCGGCCCAGAAGAAGCGCAAGAAATCTCACCCTTATTCTCCTGCTAAGTCGCCCCGACGTCATATGAAGACTTGGTCCCAGTCTGTACCGTCTTCTCCAAGCTCATGGACGCCACCTCCTTCAACGTCTTCTTCTACTCCCGCCGTAGTCGACCTCAGCGGCGACCAGAGTGACGTGGACATGGGGACTGCTGACCCAAGTAGCGTCCCTTCGGTTCAAGAAACTGCTACAGAACCTTCGGGTAAAGATGTGACCCCTGGGGATCACGACGATGTTCCCAATTCTTCTGACGCGCATTTGCCGCCGCCTCAGGGTCCACACGATGTGGCCAAGCCACCAGCATCCACGATTTCACCTTCTCCAGCCGACATACGTGCTGCTGAAGAAGCCCTGCGCGAGGCCGAGCAAATGCGGCTCATGTTTGGCTCAAGTGACGAAGGTGAAGAGTCGGACCAAACTGTCCCACAAGGCAAGTCTGCTTCGGCGTCTGCCGCGACGTCCAAGGCAGTTGAAGTCTCGGGAGTGGTTTCTACAGCAGGGTCTGCCCCTGTTGAAGCTGCTTCACTAGCTTCTGTGTCTTCGAAGTCGGCTCCGACTGTCCCCACGGCTGATGTACCAAGCGTGTCTTCGCCCGACGTTTCTATGGAGATTGATGACGATGGACATGCTGATGACGATCGTGGAGATGACGTGGATGACAACGAACTTTCGGTGGATGAATCTCCTGATGCTAGCAGTGGTGGCGATGATGTTTCGCCACCTACCGATCATTCATGCGCACTCGATGACGAAGATAATGGAAGATTCCGAGAGAAAATTGGAGCAATCTTGGTCCAGCTCGTCTTCCGACTCCACCTCAGCCTAATCCTTCACCGATGATGACTTCCCGAATCATCGCTGGCGATCCGCCTCCTTCGCCACCAGCAAGTCCCCTGGCACCAGCATCTTCTCCTCCTGTTTCAGTGTCTCCTCGTCCGCCTATTTAGACTCTCGATGCTGGACCTGGATGCATGATTACGGCAACCTACACTTCGGTGCCACGTCGTGGTGGTGCACCGTCGGTTAAGCCGTTGCCTCACCGAGTGTTGTCTGGTGCTCGCTCTACGGTGGCCGGCTTCGTCCACCCTGCCACGTGGGTTCTTCCGTATGTGGACATGGAGTTTACCGATGCAGGCGCCAAGAAGTGTTTCGAGCGACTCTTAAGCTTAACGCTCCCCAAACCAGCTGGTGAGGTGACCGTGCGTACAGCGTTGGAGGGTCTCCAAGCGTTCTTTGATTACTCGCATCCTGTTCACCCGTACCAGCAACTTCGGCAGCTCTATCCTCTTCAAGCTTGTCTCTTTGACTCTGTCGACTTCAATTCAAGCGTCCCCATCTCCAAGCGTGCTCCGATTGAGACCCGTCTCAAGATGATCTGGGCGAACCTTCGGGGTGACGGCGGTAAGCAAGGTGACCTCGGGTTCGCATTGTGGGAGCGTCTCCACTGGCTTCCGTTAGCTGGTATTGAACGAGGTCTCGCTGAAGAAGCTAAAAAGGTTGGCCACGACAAGGAACGCTTGAAGGAACTGAGAGCTGTGTTGAAGAAGCTCTTCAGTGAGCGCGACCGTCGTGCCGATCGTCTTCGTAACAAGTACCGTGAGCAGTACATGGCGTGGAGTCGTGACTCGGTTTCCTCTGGTACTTCTGGCGCGTCGTTCATTCGTCCCGAGTTGCTCTTGGAGCCGTCGAAGCCGTGGTACCCCATTGAAAACTTGTCATTCGCACCTCGGACATCTGACTGGCTTTCCGAAGTTCCGGCTCTCGACGCTTCGTCAGCCATGGCGTACTGGATGGATGAATGCACCGCATCAGCACCCGTACAACACTACGTACTTCCCGTGCCAGCGTAATCCGGAGCTCTTCAATCCTCGTGGTACGCGTTTCGTGAATGTGTACCGAAGCGTAGTCGTTGACCCGTCTCTGGATTCTACCGAACTTATTCCGACCTGGCGCTCGTTGTTTGACTCGCCACCGGGTACTCCACGTCCCGCTCTGGCTGCTGCTTCTGTTGAAGCTGGTACCGAGGATTCGCAGGGTCCGGCTGTAGCTCCAGCTGTCGAGGCTCAGGTTCCTGATGAAGAGGAGAAGGAGAGTGGTGAGTCGACTTCGTTGACACTCTTGGCCACCGCGGCCAGACACTTGGAATCGATTTGAATCCTCGCTGCACGTTCTACGACGTTCTCCAGCATCTCAGCTAACTGTTGAGGTGTCCCGCGTGACTTCGTTTTCAGTGGTCGCTCCGCGGTCGGCATTCATGTTTTCTTATTCTTAATCCACTTCCACAGCGTAATCATGTTCATGTTGTTCTTCAAATGCATATACAATTTGTTGTTGCAGTAACGTTTTTCGTCTGTTACCACAGGCTGCATCGCCCTGTGGACAGTTCACACGTGATCCAGTCACGCTAGTCTTCGTCCGCCACTTGCGCCATCTGCAGCCGATTCTCGCTCTTCTTGACTCGCAAATAGTCGTACAGCAGACCTCCACATGATAAGTTGGATGATGGTTCCCAAGTTGTATCTTCATAGCCCACCCACTTGACTTTGAACTCGCGTACAGCACGCTCCGTGCTCGTCGTCAGTGGCGTTCTGTCGTCGAGGATGGCCTCGACTTCATATTCGCCGGCAACTTGATCTGATTCCCAGCTGTCTTCAGGCAGTAGTTCCTCATCGAAGTCGAGTCTTGCTTCATTAGTCGCGTCTAGTACCAACCGAGTGTTCGGTCGACTGCTGAACTCGTTGACAGCCTTGAGTCTCGACACATGCACTACTGGGTAGAAGCGATACCCACTTCGGTCAGGCAGTTCCAGCTCGTACGCAAACGCTTCCACCTTGCGCTTGATCAGAAAAGGTCCGTGCCATCGATGAGCTAATTTCTTTGTCAAGCCCGGTTTGACGCGTTCCATGTACAACCACGCCCGGCTCCCAATCTCGAAAAGAGATCTCGGTGGGGCTCTTGCAGGATCTTCCATCTCTTCTGAAGCTTCTAGGGGGTCCGCCGAGTGTTCGTTTCCACTTGGTTGAGGTACAGCAGCTTTTTCCAGTCGACTCAGAGCATCATTATGCTTTTTAGCCCTTCGCTCCTTTTCTACAGCCTGATAATCTTTGGCCATAGTGAGGGCGACCTCATGTTGTCGATTGATCTCGCGCCGCCACGCCAGTGCGTCAGACTGCTTGCCGAGTCCTCGTTTGAGTGATGACGACATTGCCCGCAACGTCGACTGCGCATCCCAACCATGAACGAGGTAGAACGGCGTTATCTTCCTCCTTGTGTCTTGAGAAGTATTGATAGCAAATACTAGCTTCTCCGCGATTTCGTCCCAGTCTTGCTGTAGAGGGTCTTCCGCGTACACCCGTACGTAACCCATCACCGACTTCACCGAGCGTTCCTGCTGTCCATTAGCCTGTGGCCGATAGCTCAAAGTCGCTCGTGATCTTGACTGCATCATCTCTGCAAATGCTTGGAAAACCTCGCTCATGAAGCGTGGGTCGCGGTCATGCCTTATTAATGATGGGGCTCCGAATCGTCGGTACACACATTCTTCGAACACTTGGGCAACACTCAGTGCAGTCGTATCTGACATAGCCTTGGCAATAACGAATCCCGTAAACGATCACTGAAATAGGAGCAACGCCGTGTTGCCCCTGCGAGATTTCGGTAGTGGGATCACAAAATCCATCGAGACGATCTGGAGCGGTCGTACGGCTAATACATTGCCAGGCGAGTATCCACGAAGCTGCGGACGGCTTTTACTCGAGCTGCAATCTAGACATGATTTCACATGCTTCTCCACGTCAGCGTACAAGCCGATCCAATAATAATCGGACTTAACGCGATGGAACGTTCTCACCACACCTTGATGTCCTCCTTCCAGCGAGTCGTGACAGTTCTGCAAGACCTCTTGAATCATCGTTGTCGGTACCACAAGCCGCAGCTTGGTCTCCTCTTGCCAACCGTGGTCGTACCGACGATTGAATCCAAGAGAGTGAAGCACGCCGTCTTCTGATAACACGAACTGGTCAGCGTATTTCCAGGCATCTCGAGCTTCTTTGTAACTCAGATCTTCTGCTTGGCCCTGAAGCACCTTCTTGATGTTAAACCACTTCTGCTCCTCGTCTTGTGCCACCTGTATCCGTCTGCGTCGTTCCCGCTGTATCGCTACCGGGTCAACATCTTCCGCATCGGGAAATGCCGCTGGTACAGTCTTGTGAGAATGGTCTGGCAAATCTTCGCCGATTGAATCTTCGGTGGACGTTTCTCGTCGTTCTTCATTCTGTTCTTGAGCTTTTGAGACATCCTCCGAGTGTTCATCTGCAAACCTGACGCGTTTCTTGGCTTTCGTCTGTCGCCGAGTCATCACTGCCATATTACCATAATCGCACTTTGGTGAGCTGTGATCAACCACGAAATTTTCGCAAGTTTTCCACTTTGAAGATTTGCGCCTGACAGTACATGTACTTGACGCTCTGTTCCACTTGACCAAACATCTACCGAGTCTTCATCCGGTTCGTAGATCATTTCCTGGATGCGATTCAGCGATGCCAATTCCGACTTGCGAGTTCAGCCAAGATTACCCGACTGACCTTCGATTCCAGCGCTTCAGTGGCTAACGAATCCGCGGCAGCGCTGTATTCTCGTACAACGTGAAGATATTCTACTGATCGAAGCTTGGCCGTGAGTTCCTTGTGAGTATTCAGCAGCGCTAGCAAAGTTTCCTTCCTGCATGCGATCACCCCTAGTAATTGTTGAATCGCGAGCCTTGAGTCACCCGCGATGACTAAATCCTCGGCACCGTGCGCAATAGCAGCCTTGACACCGTTTATCATACCTGTATACTCTGCCTCATTCACCGTGGTAGCCGAGAGGTAAGCGTTTGCAGCAATCACTACCTTCCACTCAGGAAGGCTCCACAGCACCCATGAACAACTCTTGTAGCCACCGTACTTCTCTGTCTTCGCTGATCCGTCAAAAGACATGACGAATCCGCTGTAATTACGGGAAAGCTTGGCGTACAGCAACGCGGGGTCCATTCGAATAGTCGGGGAACCCTTGTGTGGAGGTGCCACCGGCGCGAGCGAGTCTTCCAGGTCGACGAAGCTCGTGATGCTTGACTGGAGGAGCTGTGCGAAGGCGACATCCTTCTCCTTCACGCGCTGCACCTTCAGGTGCCACTGCGATAGCAGCACTGCGAACTGGACCGCGCGTCCGAAGAGAGACTTCGACTTATGCACCCACTCTAACGTCGAGAATCGTGTATAGACATGTAGCGTCTTTCCTGCCAGCTGGACGTAACAGATCTTCAACAGCAGAAGTAACGCCAAAACTTCCTTCTCAGCAGAATGGCAGTTTATCTCGGCCTCCTTGAGCACCCGACCGAGGAACCGTACGGGGTGTAACTTGCCTTCATGTTCTTGCATTAGCGTAGTGCTCAACGCCCATTTATTCGCAAAGAGCATGACGTGAACTGCTTTCGACCGATCGAAATGCCTGAGGATGGGTGAATGTGAAACACTCGTCTTCAATTTTTCGAAGGAACGACAGCCACAGATAGGCCGCCTTCAACGGCAAAGTCTTCATCCTTGAGCTGGTACAGCGCTGCACCGTAGACCGCGAAGTCTTGAATGAAGCGACTGTAGTAATTAACCGCTCCAAGAAACGACTGCATGCCCTTCTTACTCGTTGGAAACGAAAGCTCGGTGATGGCCGCAAGCTTCTTGGGGTCAGCTCTGATACCTTCTGGCGAAATTTTATGCGACAGAAAGTCCACCTTGGGTTGGCAGAAGATGCTCTTGGTGAAGCTAATGCTGATTCGACACTGTGCAAATCTTGCCAGCAATCGGTCCAGCGTCGCCAGGCAGCTGTCGAAATCCTCGCCACCGAAGCAAATGTCATCCACAAACGACCGTCGACCAAATACAGGTACCAGCGATGATTTGTCTGGTTCCCCGCTCGTAAACATGTCAGCGACGGGGCTGTTGACGAGTTGTAGTACAGGGTCGGTCTCTACCGGTGCTTCGCGGTCTGCCGCGAACTTCGTTTGAAACGAGCCCTCGGCGCTTGGCCCACGACGTTCCTTGGCCTGTTCTTCAGCTAAACGCATTCTCTCCGAGTATTCAAACCAACCTCCTTTAGGTTGAACGAACCCCCAGAGTGCGTTGTCAATCATACGCTGGTAGATCATCGGCGCGTTGCCAGTATAGTGCGCGATTTTGGGCTCGTTGAAAAAGACCAATTGCCAATATGAGAGAGGCCCAGATCTTAATTTGACTGTTGGGGCGCATAGAGGAATCACTGACGACCCAAAGGCCTATTTTTGAATTAAGAAAATATGCTTTTTGAGCAACGTGATTGATTGTCAAAAATGAGGGCTAGAATAGAGTTAATCAGTTTCGTGCACGGGGTGGCTACCATCTACATTTCGCCTTGAAGCAACATTTCCTTTGATATAAGTCGACCTTCAAAGTCCACAGTAACGCGTGGTCTTTTTTTCCTTTAGCACAGGGCGCCGGAGGCAACAGTAAAATACTGTATCTGACTTCAACTTGAATTGAGCGCCTTCGCTTAGGCCATGCAGCTTACCAACACCTCCGCGTGCTCCATCACTCGCAAAAAGCCGGAGACGCAATCGCATGTTCACCAATGATGGTGGAAACTGCCCGGCGGTACGGGAGTCATTCACAGCGTTGTTGGGACTCTTCCTTATGCTATTCCGGTACGCTTCACACGTAATATCAATTGCATCGGATTTTGAAACCGTACGAGCCGAGTCATCAAGCAACTTGCCATGCAAAGCAGCCTTCGCTATATTTTTAAATGGCTTGAAGATAGCGACGTCAAGAGGCTGGTTCAAATGTGTGGCATTCGACGGAAGTCTGGCGAGCAGCATCTTTTTTGCACCTTGTCAGGTAAGCGTCAAATATCTTTAGCCACAATTTAAAGATGCCCGCGTTGCTGAAACCCTTCGGCGCGCCAGTCACAGACGTGTTGGCAATTGAAATCATTCCAATTTCTTCACTTGTGCTTT
This sequence comes from Phytophthora infestans T30-4, assembly GCF_000142945.1. Classification (NCBI taxonomy): domain Eukaryota; phylum Oomycota; class Peronosporomycetes; order Peronosporales; family Peronosporaceae; genus Phytophthora; species Phytophthora infestans. The sequence continues at coordinate 575,448 of NW_003303721.1, read as the reverse complement.
CGGCTCTTGGGTCCACACGCTAGACGATCCTTTCAGGGCAACCACTTTCCGAGACGATGACTTCGGCATAAAAGATGCCTTGTCCATATTATAGACGCGACTCTTGTCGAGTTTGTGCTCGATAACAAGACGCGCCATCACGCAGAATAGACCACGTGCTGCCTCCGGTTCAACACGGTTGCGGACGCGAGCAATCTGCTGAGCAACTCGTGGAGCCAGGATCGGGTGTCTTTCAATAAAGCAGCGGTACCAACTCGTCGTAAGCGGTTTTGGAGGTGATGTGTGCTGAGTTGACATGGGCTGCATCGCAAGGTATACTTTGTTGGCGTTGGTAGGAATACCTGAAGGACCAACGGGTACACCAACCCGCTGCATATCAGCAACCCACTATACTAAGTCTGCCTCAAACTCCGGCGGCAGAGTTGGTTTGGTGCCACGGCGGCCTCCCACCAGAGACTTGCCCTCTTTCCTGTCCTTAGCTTTCCTAAACAGCGTCCTAACAGGAATGTTTGTAATGCGCGCTACGACAACGTACATCTCCTTGTTGTACTCTAGTAAGAGCTATCTTCAGGTCTTGAACCGTGTAGGCACTACCGCGCCGCAGCGTTACTTTCCCATAACCAGTCTCTTCCTCTTCGCTTCCATGGCTCAGTGTGTGGCTATAGATGACAAAAGGGAATACCTGTCAAAACCGTTAGTGACCAAATCGATTATGTTACCGAGGAAAGCACGCAAAAAGCTGGAAATGACATCGTTAGCCAATAAAATTAGACTTTTTTATTTCAAGCTATTTTATTGGCAAAAATGCTGCACCGTGCATAAGCTGGCAAATTGCGTTAGGTTTGGTGTGACTCACACCCACACTGTGAGGGCTTTATAATACAGTGCTGCACCCCGTTTTCGCGCCCTTGGACCTTTGATAAACTTCCGGATGTGATGATCCTAAATCCAAATGAACTGTAATTTGTTAGGTAAATTCTGATTTATTTGCAAATCCTATATGGTCCACCCCCACGAAAACGGGGTGCAGTACTGTAGGACTAATTGCAGAATCGTAGTACAGTATTGATCAATGCCAAAACTATGGTACATGTAGAAGTACATTAGTACTACGTAGTAGAAAATAAGACCACGGGTCAGCGCTGGTCACACCACGAAGCCTCACATGGAATCCACGGTGGATATTGTAACGCTGGTTGAAGTGCTGACAAACAAGCTCTGTCAGTACGTTTGCTGTCCACACCGCAAAGTCACCCTTGCCCTCTCTTGCCAGATGCGGTGGACGTTGAAGTGCTATGTATTATAACAGCACCCCGATTTCGCGTCGAACAGACTAAACGGGTTTGTAACGTGTACTCAAGCTCCATGCTTTCGCACAGCACCGAACCCGACTGCTCTGCTCTCTCTCTGTTCCTGCACTCTCTTTCTCTCACGTTCGACCTTAAATTGAAATGATCCTCCCTAGGAATCCTAGTAGGATACCATCGGTGCACTACCGGTAGTATTTTTCGTACATGTACAGTACACGTACATACCCCGTCCGGTAATCGTACATTAATTTGCTGTCTTGACAAGCGTCACCACAACTTGGCTCGCGCAAGCAAACGACGAGCAAATTGAAGTTGCGTGTCTCTTGGAGATTGAGACATACCCTGTTGTTTGGACCCCAGTATGCGGCGCTGATGGCACATGAGTCATGACCGCTGCCGCACACGTATTACTAGCGCTGAAGGTGAAATGACCACGGTCAATGGTCCTGGACCATTGGTCCATGCATTTTCTAGCCCAACATTCTCGTTACTTTCCCTGGGCGCGGCTATCGCGGCGATGATCGGAGCACTGAAGTCCAGCAGTTAAACTGCACGGAATCCGGTCAAACTTTGCTGGCGACTATCTCGCCGTGACACTCCCTTTTCACTTGCGTTTTGTAAGTGGCAGCCCATCCTTCGTGTCAGAAGGTGGCTCATCCCAGCCGTCTGATTGGTCCATTGACCATCAGATGGCGGTGGAGCAGCGCTATCGCGTCATGGAGCGCGTGGCTCGGAGCTCAAGCTCGATATCCGTTGCCTTGGGCCCTTTACGCAGATCGGCAGCCGTGCCGCTTAGCCTCGCCTTGCCTTGCCGCCCAGGAGCTGCAAGCGCTCTCGGTGCAGTGGCAACAGATAAGAGCCGCAGGCAGGGAGCGGCGGTTACGCAAAAACTCAGGGCAGCAGCGACCTTTAGGGTTCGCGTTTCATCAACCGAGTAGAATCGACACACCTTGAACGACGGCAATAACCTCAACAACAGAGCTCGTGCATGCTTCATCGACGTCGCTGGAAGATCGCAAGCGTCTCGCTTGTTAGCGGCGGATCCTCTTCCGACGCTGGCTGCAACAGGACAACGGGAGGGAGCCGAGTGAGCCAGATGCTGCAAAGCCGATCAGCCGTTACGCCTTCGTTGGTAATCTATTTTAAATAAAATTCATGGACTGGCTTTCTCGAATGAGGCGTCCATCCTAACGCTCTTACAAACGCAAGTGTTTATTACAAAACAAAGAAAAGCAGAAATAGACCGTCCTTTCTTCCTCCCTTTTTTGATTTTTAAAATAAAAAACGGTAAAATTACCCGACACCAGCGCTCGACTGCACCTGCCATTCCCGAAAAAGCCACGCGCAGACCAAGCCGAAGCATACAAAACTCCAGTACAATGTACGCTAACTCCCGGTATTCCCGACACCAGACGCAGTACACGTCGTCGCCCTCCAAGTACAGCCACCCGCAGTACTCGTCCCCGACCAAGTACAGCGCATACGACGGGTACTCATCGCCGGTCAAGTCTACGTCGTACCAACAGCGCAGCTATGCCGAGTACTATTCATCTCCCAGCAGTCCCACTTACTACAACCAGCAGGAGTACTACAACTCGGGCGCGTCCACGGCTTCCTCGTCTTCCCAGGAGGGTCCATTCTACGCAGATGAACTCGACGAACTCGATGATTACACTATGGGCCTTGCCAGCCCTGACATGACCACGATCCCCACCGTCCCGACGCCGGTAAAGCTCAGCAAATACGAGCTCGGCAAGACTCCATCCGGTAGAGTCATGATGACGGCAGGCAATCAAACCATCGAGTTCTTCTCATGCGCAGTCAACGCACCGCTCTCGCGGTGTATGATTGTGCAGGAGTAAAGCAAAGTGCGAGAGAGAGTCTGATACTCCACACGGTAGAACGAGCCGTACCTCCTTCTTTGCAACTGCTCATAGCGTTTGCCGCGGGTGTTCCCAGAGATGTTTTTTATTTAAATTACCTCGCCCTCCTTCTGGAGGAGCCTCAGTCAGCCACAAAGTGTACCATTACGAAGGCTGCTGGGCTCCTCCCTGTACAAGAGATGAAGATGAAGAAGGAGTCGAGTAGTTCAAGCCCCACCCACCTCAGCCCAAACCCCCACCTCAACCGCCGCCCCCAGTCAAAGTCGGCAGCTCGCCCTCTTGTGTGATCGTCAGGCTCTAAAGAATACGCCTCCGCTTTTGTTGTAGAACTACCAAGTATATAGTACTATGATTGCCACTGATGAATATGAAGAACAAAGTCGTCATATTGTCCCCTCATACCCCTCCCTACTTAGGCGTTCTGGGTCTGTTTATGGAGACGTTCTTCTGTGGCAACACGTTCAAGCTCATCAGCCACAGCGATAGCTTTGATCAAAGCAGCGATCCAGCCGTTCATCTCCTCGAGACTTGAAGCTGCAAAGTGCAACGTCTTCTTGGGGCTGCCTCCTTTACTACTATGCGTGAGGCGGAATTGATGCGGTTGCTTGGGTTGCGACCTGATTCGCAGCGTGTAGCCACTGAGTTTAAATACTGCAGCTGGAGGTTCACTGCCTGCCAGATGCTCGGCTTGGGACGCAAACATACCCAACGAGCCTTTACGTACAAGTAGGACGAAGAAGAAGGAGCTCCACGTCTTTCTGTAGACTTTCGAGCCTTGTCCGTACGCTCCCTGGAGGAAGTCCAGTGTACCCAAGTGAATCGCGGGCGACGACGTTAGTGCCTCAGACGAAGCCTCGCCATTGTCTGTCTCCTGTTCCTCGACTGGAATGGGTACAGTAGCTTCACGCACTTGCTCGCTAGTGCTGGTAAAAGAACCACGACGAGCAGCCTCGCCAATCTCATCGAAGCAAGTCGCACATACTCGTTGACGTTTGCCCACAGGCTCCGAGAACACTCGAAGCGGAACTGTGTGCGGAGAACACACAGCACACACGAGATTCAAACAACGGCGACACTTTATGACGAAAAATTCATTAGCACATGAGACGGTGAAGAGATATTCCACTGGAAACTTACATGGTGACGGCGATTTAAGAAGGTGAAGACCTCGTGACACACAGAGCAGCGGTCGCTACAGTCGTCTGGTGTCCAGGTGCGCTGGAAACACACCAAACGGCATTAAATCCAGTGTATTTTCTAGAACTTTTGAAGAGCTAGCTTGTACCAATAAGGCTCCATCCCAACTCGGAGGCGACTGCCATTGAGGCAGCACGTCTTCTACGACGCGGATGTATTCGCGTTGAGCTTCCTCCGCCGACATATCGCCGAGCTTCTGCCACATTTTCCTGTATATTCATAACACGAACATGAACACTGAAATACTGCCAAAAAGACGCACTTTGTCCTACAATTTCGAGTCGTCTCCAGCGACAAATTGGCAGCAGTGGAAGCCTAGTAGCCCTGTGGCGTTTCTCTGCGGGTTCAGCTCCTCGTATTTCCTCGAGCCACGGGAAACATCGCACGAGCCCACCAGCGCTTGCTGCTTGAAGGCCCACAGTCGATTCGCTGTAGGCTGCTGTTGGAAGGCCCAGAGGCGTGGAGACACCGACATGGGGTCTTTTTCCAGTCGGGAGAGCACGACAGTAACGAAATGCTCAGCCTGAAGGAACCTCTCCTCCGTGGTGCTGATCCCTGGAGCCTGCATTGGCGACGTGTTCACGCTCAGCATGCTGTGTGAGATTTGGCATGCGACCTTCAAAGATCATTTTTTTTAAATATCGATATTTAAAAAAAATCACTTCAGTAATATTTATTTAAGTTGCTCAATCAGCAAATTCCAAGCTAAGTTGCACAATTAGCAGCGTATCAAATCAAGTTGCACAGTTAAACTCCCGCGCTTTTTTGCCAATCCAAAACGACCAATGCAAGCCGCAAGTAGCTCCAATGGCGGGGCGGGCGTGGGCGCCAAGCGCGGCCGTGGCGGCGCCCCCACGCTCAATGCCAGCGCCGCACCCGTCGATCTTCTAGTCGACTCTACTGCTGAGGCTGTGAAGACGCGCTTCCTGCAGTTTTTATGCGGCTACGGGCAGCAAGAGGACGCGGACGAGGTTATGGGTCCTGCCAAGATCAATTACAGCCAACAGGCCGAGGTTATGCGCAATACAGAGACATCATCGCTGTTTGTGGACTTTTCGCACGTCCTGGAGTTCGATCCTGACCTTGCACAGGCGCTACAAGCCCAGTATTACCGCTGGGAACCGTACTTAAGACGCAGTGTCTTCGAGTTCATTCGACTCGAAGACGCGGCGTACACAGTCAACGAGGACGCCAACAAGACGCAACGCGAGTTCTTCGTCAACTTCTACAACTTCCAACATGTATCACAGTACGAATTTTCTCGTTAAAAATATTATTTTTAGGATAGAAATTAATATTTATTTAACATTTGTCGTGCAGTATTCGGGACCTCAGGACCAGAAGCATCGGAGAATTGCTATCGTTCTCCGGTACAGTAACACGGACGTCCGAAGTGCGTCCAGAGCTTCTGTTCGGGGCCTTCACATGTGGAGATTGTGGCGGAGACACCACCGGCGTGGAACAGCAATTCCGATACAGCGAACCCGCCAAGTGTCAGAACCCGTACTGCGTCAACACGTTCGCATGGGAGCTTAACACTGAGAAATCCGTCTTCGTGGACTGGCAGCGGGTCAAAGTACAGGAGAATAGCGACGAGATCCCGGCTGGGAGTATGCCTCGATCCATCGACGTCATTCTGCGACACGAGAACGTCGAACAGGCCAAAGCCGGCGACCGTGTGGTGTTTACCGGCACTTTAATCGTTGTACCGGATGTGTCCAAGTTCGCGAAAGCTGGTGGCGAGACTGCGGTGGCTACGCGGACCAATAGTCAGCGACGTGGAGGAGAGAACAGCACACAGGGAATGCAGGGCGAAGGCGTGCGTGGTCTCAAGGCTCTGGGTGTTCGAGAACTCACATACAAGACGTGCTTCCTGGCGTGCAGTGTACAGACAATGGAGCAACGTTTCAATAGCATTTCGATCCGCAGTGAGTTCAACGAAGACGGCGCCGAAGAAGACGCTGGCGAGGCTGCGCTACAAGAATTCAGTGACGAGGAGTTGGCTGCAATCCGAGACATGCAGCAAGATCCCGATCGATATCTCAAGATGGCCAAGTCGATCTGTCCGTCGGTGTATGGCCACGACGAGATCCGCAAGGGTATTCTACTCATGCTCTTCGGTGGTGTCCACAAGAAGACGATGGAGGCCATTAAACTGCGTGGAGATATCAACGTTTGTATCGTGGGAGACCCGTCCACAGCCAAGTCGCAGTTCTTAAAGTACATTGTCGGCTTCCTGCCTCGAGCCATCTACGCGTCCGGCAAAGTGAGTTCCGCTGCGGGTCTCACGGCCTCGGTGACTCGAGACGCAGACAGTGGCGACTATTGCGTCGAAGCCGGTGCGCTGATGCTGGCAGATAACGGTATTTGCTGTATTGACGAGTTTGACAAGATGGATCCGATGGACCAAGTCGCTATCCACGAAGCGATGGAGCAACAGACGATCTCGATTACGAAAGCAGGTATCCAAGCCACGTTGAACGCTCGGACGAGTATCTTGGCCGCTGCGAACCCGTACAATGGTCGGTACGACAAGACCAAGACGCTCAAGTACAACGTCAACATCTCGGCGCCGATTATGTCTCGCTTCGACCTGTTTTTCGTCATTTTGGACGACGGCGACGAAGTGACGGACCTCAAGATTGCAGAACATATCGTCAACATCCACATGCCCACTGAGCTGCAGACCGAAGCGACCGAGAATGGCGCGTACAGTGAAGAAGACCTCAAGCGGTACATCAAGTTCGCACGGACGTTGAACCCCGTGATCACACCGGAAGCCAAGCGCATGATGGTGGCGTGTTACCGAAGTCTGCGTGAGAACGACGTGGTGAGCAATGGACAGACCAACATCGCGTACCGTATTACAGTACGACAACTGGAGTCGATGATCCGATTGTCCGAGGGCTTGGCGAGACTCGATCTGAGCGAGACCGTGCTGGTCTCGCACGTACAAGAAGCGTATCGACTGCTCAGCAAGTCGATCATCCATGTGGATACGCAGAATGTAGAGCTCGAGTTGCCTGTGCCTGCTGTTGAAGGTGACGACGATGATCACAGTCGGGGTGGTGGCGGTGGAGACGAGGGCGATGACGACGACGATGGCAACGGTGGTGGTCACAACGGGATGAATGGGGCGTCCGCGGCTTCGAACGACACGCCTTCCAAGTCCAAGTCGTCTTCGCTCTCCTTTGAGCGCTTTGCGAGGATCCAGAAGGCTATCGGGCGGTTTATCCGCGAGAAAGAAGAGGAAGCGTTGAGTGCCAAACTCGCTCGTGACGCCATCCGAGCGCAGACTGAACAGAAGGAAGAAGACGAGGACGAGGACGACGCGACTGGAGTGCTGCAAGGTGAGCTGGTGACGTGGTACTTGTCCTCGCAGGATATCACGTCGGAGGCGCAGCTCTCGCGTGAGAAGCAAATGATCTGCTCGGTCATTGACAAGTTGCTGCAAGATAAAATCTTGTCGGTGGTGGAGATGGAGGACGAAGAAGACGAGACGATGGACAAGGACGGGAAGGAAAACACCCAGAAATTGACCCCTGAAGAGAAAGACGTTAAGAACCAGCAGAGGTATTTAACAGTGCACCCCAACTACGCCTTCGAGTAGAGGCAGACAAACAACACAAAAAGGATTGACAGTAATTGTCAATTATTGGGCTAGTTGAAGTGACCTCTGATTTGGAATAATCAAGCATGATAAAGAGTTAAAAGAGTTAGGAAGTGGATAAAGTCACACAATAATTGTCGGTAAGAAAAAAAAATCCTGACCGGATAAAATCTCGACAAATCAGTCAGCATCAAAAGTAGAAAAACACCCCCTCCCCCCTTTCACCCCTCCCAACTTATTCTGGGCCTTTCATTTCAAAAGAGGCGCGAAAAGCAGGACAAGCAGCATGGCGAGCGTCGCGTCGGCATCCGAGCCCGACGCCGAGACCACTGAAGCTAAATCCCCGGAGGTCCACGTCCCCACATCTGCCGCCGTTGTCGCCCGAGCCCCACGTATGGATGAGGAGACGTTCGGGAGTTGGGGTGCGTTTTTCGAGTATTTTGACGCATATCAGCACAAAACCCACCAGATATTCAAGAAGAGGACCTCTACAAGCGCCACGGCGAGGAACGCGGATCTCCGAGACCGTGGTAAGGACACCCCGCAGACCATTATATCAGACGCTTTCGACAAGTACTACCGAAAGTTGGTGTGCACGCATAGTCGGTCAAGGCCCAGCCGTTCGAAGGGCAAGAGGCATAACTACTTCGTGAAGTCTACCGGATGTCAAGCGCAGATGACGGTCGTGAAGTCTACCGGATGTCAAGCGCAGATGACGGTCGTTGTAATTTGGGATGCTGCTCAGGGTTTTCAAGTGAAGGTTACGCACCAGGAGACAGCGCACAACCACTCACTAAGCTTAGGATCTTATGGAAATCACCCCTCAAATCGACGCGTTGCAGACGAAGACGTGATTGACTTCGTGGATGAGCTTCAAGCTGCCGGGGCGAAGAAAAAGCTGATTCTGCAGTTTCTGAGGATGAAAACTGGTACGCTACATGATTGTATCCTTGTTATTATGCTTGTTTTGGTTCTAATGCCTGGTTAATAGGCAAGCATGTTACCCTGCGTGATGTGCACAATATTGTGGCGAAGCTGAAAGAGGCGCGGCGTGGAGCTACAACCGTCGAGACAAGACTGGAGTCTGGTTTGCGCGATTTCTGCTCTCGAAAGCTTAATACGGCGACCATTTATGTGGATGACGAGAAGCTAGCGCAGACGATCACTTTTCAAACCCACCAGATGCGAAGGTTCTTTGAGGCGTTCCCACAGGTGTTGATGGTGGACGCCACTCACAACACCAACGATGCTCGATACAAGCTCTTCAGTTTCATGATTCACGATGTCTTCGGCCATGTAAGTACTCTCTTGGTGGCTGTGTCGATTGTGTGACTCTAATTGTACCTCTGTGTTGGTTTGGGTGACTCTACTGTGCCCGTGTGTCCCGCTACATTTGTGTGCCTCTATGTGACTTTACTGTGATTGTGTGCCATTGCTACAATTGTGTACCTCGTTGTGGCTGCTTGTGTACAGGGGCAATACGTGCAGCATGCACTCATGGAGAACGAAAGTGCTGATTGTTTGGGGGATGCAGTGAAATCGTTCAAATCATTTAACTCAACCTGGGACCAAGTTCGAGTGATTATCGTTGACAAAGACTTTGGAGAAATTGCGCTTCTGCAGAAGGCTTTTCCTGCAGCAAGAATTCTGCTCTGTGTCTTTCATGTGGTGAAGTATCTTCGGGGAGAAATGGCAAAGAGGGAGTATAATATTGAAGATCGGGATAAGGTTGAGGACGCCGTTCACATGATGGTGGACGCCTAGACGGAACTTGAGTACGAAACGAGTCGTAGATATCTGTACTACGTGGTTGACGGAAAGCAAATTACACTCGAAGAAGATATTCTAGAGGACTCAACACACCCATTTCTGAAGTACTTCCACGAGAATTGGCACAATTGCAGACACATGTGGAGTGGATTTGGTCGTGTAGACGTCCCTCATTTGGGAAACACGACAAACAACAGGTACTGAGGCGTTTTTGTGCTGTCTTAAGTTCTAATTGCTAACTGTTGACTTATATAACGACTTAGGTTGGAGGCGGCATGGGGCCACTTGAAGGACGTGCTGAAGTCTACGATGGCGCTCGATGAGTGCGTGGATACTCTGCAGTTCTTGCAGTCTATTGCGGAGATGGAGTATGCGAAGAAAATGACAGACGTTGGACACATGCGTTACGCTGGAGCTGATGCTGAGTTGACGAAGCTATCAAAAGAGGTTAGCCAGCACGCCTACGAGCTGGTGGAAAAGCAGTATCGCGTTGCTAATGATCGCGAGACTACGTATACAACGCGCGAACTACAATCTTACATGATCGAGATGGTGTCAGCAGCTGACACGAGTCGAAAGTACCATCTTGATACTAGGGTGCGTAAATTGTTTTGTCCATAATGGGTGAATGGTATCAATACTTATTGAATGGTTATTCTGACTTGACAGACGTATCACTGTTCGTGTATTTTCATGAGGACAGAGCTGCTTCCCTGTCGTCATGCTATATACTGGCGTTTACTTTGTGGAAAAAGCCCCATTCCAGTCAAGCACATCCACCCTCGTTGGAGTCTGTCATCCTCGCTGAACATTCCCGTTGAAGAAGATGAGGATGCAGAAGACGGAGAAGCAACGAGTGGATCATTTCGGGTGCGAGATTCCGCTTTGACAGCGGTACGCCACAAAGTGCTCAACGGGACTAACAAGTTCCGAACATCACACGCTGTAGCGACGCGAATTGCAGATATCATGAGCCGAAATGGAACTCCCGTGTTTATCCAGATGTTGGAAAGTCTTAAGCGCTTTGAGTCCATTGCAACGGATGGAGAGGCACCTTTCGTTTCTGTATGGCCAGATCGACTCTCTCAACTGAATCCTCTTTTGCAGATTTCTGAGATACGTGATGGTGCAGCAAATTCCGATGACACCAGTGAGCCTCCAACTGCAATCGCCGACGCCACTATCTACAACAACGAGGATGAGATACAGCGTGAGGGCCTTGAGGAACCTGAGGATGCTTCGGGTCGCGGTGGGCCTATGGTGGCTCAATCACGAAGTCACTCACGTGGTGTGTCACCTTGTTCAAGTCACACGGGTCACACGATAGAGGTGACGGATAGCAACAGTCACTCTGGAGGCGCCAGTCACTCCGACGAAGTGACGAGTATTGCGCAAGGTTTCCCCGATCAATCTGAGATGCGGGACGAGCGGAGTATTGTGGGGCTATCACATTCGAGCTATGACGAGACAAAACAAGTAGCACCTCCAGCAAAGAGAGCGCTTTCAGATGGCGGACATCCCAGTTCCAGCTCAAGTGAGGAATGCTCATTCTTCCTCTCGAAAAGCACCAAAAACCGCGGTCGGCCCAAGATACGAAAGAACCAGAAACAACAAGTGAAGAAGCAACGATTGGTGAACTCTCTGAAGGAAGCCAAACAGCTTGTGCAAGGGACGTTGACGCCGGTTATCACGCTAAGCAATGTGGCCACAGTGTTAAAGTCGACATACAGTTACGAATCCGCATACGAGTTCCTCTCCAAATTATCGGTAAAGACGCTGGGCCCCAGGAAACAAGTAATAGCGAAGATGGTAGCCCCCAGTGAGGCCCTAAGCAGCGTCAAGTTCGTGTTCACCGAGCAATTCACGCATAAATGCAGAAATGTTTTGGAAATGTACAGAGAGGCACTACCAGACCCGAAGTCACCCGTAGGTGTTCGTCTCGCTAAGATCGGGTTCATCAGCGAGGACCAAGTGCAAGTAATGGTGGAGTACCATCACACGATGAAGTCTTTGGAGGCAGTGTCTGATACAATTGAGTGGATGGAAGCTACGTCGCTAAACAGACTGGATATTCCAGAAGGTCTCAATGAGTATGTTGAACTAGATAAGACCAAGGCTACCACAGCGCTGCAGCAGATTGTCTTGCCAATCTCACGCTTGACACCGTTCGGAATGGTCTCGAATGAATCCGTTCTGCTGCTAAGAGAAGACCTATGGCTGAACGACGACTGCATGATGCACGTAATGACGACGATCCAAGAAGAGCATGCACACGTTGGTATTATTTCGCCAGGCGTTACCGGTACGGATGACCCTGAAACGCAGGAGAAGGTCATCAGTGGCTCCGATCCATTCCAAGAGCACAACACGCATGTGTTGCTGCCAATTCATATCAACAGAAACCACTGGTGCGGTGCAGTCTTTGACTTCAAGTCCACACCAAACCGGATCACAGTATTTGACCCCCAACAGAAGCCAAAGCAACTTGAAACGTGTGAAGACATTGTCAAGAAAATCTTTCCAGAGATAGTAGCCAAAATGGATTGGAAACGAGAAGTGTGGCTGAAGCAGACAGATGGACACAATTGCGGACCTCTTGTTCTCCTGTTTTTTGAGAGCATTGTGCGTGACGTCGTTCTCCCGAAGTCGCCATCGAAGGCGCTCCTTCGGTACTACAGGATGAGATATCTACTGAAGTCACTGCATGTTTAGGAGAGACGTTAGCACACTGCAAAAGTTGCGTAATTCATTCAGTTCATGCATCAACCGGGTTTCTTTACGATGTTCAACACTTTCTGGTACATGAAGCTATACATCAGAATGTCTTTAGGGCCTCCGTTGATCTCATTACTTCCCCATCGGACTCACGGACTCACGTTGATTTCCTTACTTCCACATCGGACTCACGGACTCACTTGCGAAAAAATGCTTAGTCATGTGTACAATCTGGCAACACGCAGACTTCATCGTATTCCTTCGACATTCGCACGACATTTGACGATTGCGCAACCACGTTCACACACTTGGATGGCCTCAATAATGTCTACAAACGATGAAATTTTGGAAATATATTCGGTATTTTATTCTCTATGTGTGGCTTTGTGCCTTTGTCGTAGGTACACAACCGAATATGGTGACATTTATACGCACTTAAGTACGAAGTCACATAACCATCTAACATCGATCAAAGAGTTAAGTACGGTTATCTGGATTTTAGCAACCACATTAGCTGTGCGTCTATCTTTTGACCGAGACTTTTTTACGTGGTGGATCAAGGCGGAGCAGGTTGGCTGGGCTTGCTAGCCCGTTCTCTCTTAGACCAAGAGTCTTTTTTTTAATGTGCGCCTCGGTTTAGTGCACGCCAACCAAGTTTTGGTTACCAACGCAGTTTCGTCAACCTTTGCTGCTCAGTGCAAGTCACCAAATCCACTGTAATACATCGCCCTGGCTATCATTCCTCGGTGGGTACGTATCCAACAAGATCGTCCTGAACGAACGGGGTGGCGGCGGGCATCGCACGAATGCTGGCTGCGTCCATATGGCTCAATTGAACTTATTCAGTCAGTTTTGTGAAGTTCTTCAGCATCTCGGTGGTTGCTATCGGTGCCAGCTGGAGTAACTCGAAATGACCCGAGAAATCAACCTTGGTGGAGTGCTGATGCCCCAGTGACAGACTGTCAAGCGTGGTCGCTGTTTCCAATCCTGCGGATCTCTTGTCGTTTCTCTCGACCTGTACGCCAGCGTGTCGGAGACGCGCCTCGCCTTGAAGTCTCTCACCGGCTCATTCTCGGCAAAAATGACAAAGGTTTCCGCGTCGCCGAATCGACGCCAATGCTCGTTGCTACTTGTATATAGGAACAATCGTATCCTGTAGCTCTACAAAAGCAAGCAATGCAAGGGCTTAGAAAAGCGAGATAAAGCCGAGTTATCATATCAATCCGCTGTGCATGTACATGTGCTTGGCGCCACGATGGTCAGTGCTCGTCTGTCCTCTCTTTGCTGATAAGTCATCAGAGCATGTGTGCGGAGCTTTTATTCGAGCTGCAGACGGCGGAGTGGCACCGCCTCCAAAAACGCTGCACGACACTTGCACCCTGTCACCTCTGCTTGCAGCTCGGCGTCTCGACACGGATCGCCACAACGCCGCACCATCCACCAGCGCCTGTCCCTTTCTGTCTTCCTCTCGGTGTCGCCGGTGCGTGCTATGCACTCGCGCGCGCCCGTGTGATGAGACTGCCAGTCGTCTTGATGCGACCTAAGTCGTCAATCCGGACAAGAGAGGCAGGAACACCCCAACCATTTAAAAAAATCTGCACTCGCAGCAAGAAGAGCAGCAGCACACACATACGCTGCAAACCCGTTAGTTATGGGAGGTAGGAAGCGCTACGTGATGAACCCGTTCCCGTCGATGGAACTGTCGGCGGGGGACAAGGTGCAGATGCAAAAGACTGCCAGCGGCTTTCTCGCGGAATGTCTGTACTCGTACGAGACGTTTCTCAAGGAAGGCGGCCACAACGTGGACGAGCGTCGCTGGAAGCCGCTCAAGACGAGAGAAAACCTGCGACTGTTTCTAGAGCGGGAGGTGCGTACGACCACGGACGGGAGCCACTACATGATGAACGAGGCGTCGGAACAGGCTGGTACGCCCGTGTCGCTGTGTATCGGCAAGATGCAGGGCACGCTGGACGACGTCGTGTTCGGCACAGTGAGCACGACGTCGGAGGACATGTGCTTCAATGCGACGTACGTGGACGACCTCACCGGTGCAGCGGTACTGGCTACCGTCGTGGAACCTACGATCGAGGACCCGTTGACGACGCTCGCGCTGAAATGGCAGGAACTGGACCTGCTGCTACACTCGAACAAGCGCGACTTTGTGTTCATGGAGGCTACGGGTTTCACGCAACTGGGCAACGGCGAACGCGTCGGGTACCGGTTGATGTATTCGATCGGGTTTCCGCAGACGCCGGAGCTGCCGAACCGCGTTCGCGCCAGCGTCAACGTCTTCTTCCTGTACCGCCAGGAGCACGACCAGTGCGTCGAGATGTACTCGTCCGGCGTCGTCGCGAACGGCTCCAGCGTCGAATCGTTCCTGGTCACGGCGTCGGCTATGAAGTTTTTCACGGCGTTAAAGTTCGCACACTGCGGTGAGATGAAGAAGCTCACGTGGCTCATACACCGCCGCTATGCGCTGGACAAGCAGCGCGGCGCGCCTATCAACGAGGGCGAGTGCGTGAGCTGCGGTATCCCCATCAGCTCCAAGATCTTCGGCAAGTTCGGCCGCTCTCGGGACTCTTGCAAGCTCTGCCATCGTCTCGTATGCGGCACGTGCCGTGTCAAGAAGCGTCTGAACTTCGTGACGCTTGAAATGACGTTCGAGGAGCGCAAGACGTCGTTCTGCCCCTCGTGCATCAAGGAAGCTTTTGAAATTAACACAGCAGACGCCGCCCGCGCACAAATTGCGGGCAATAATTCGCAGTACGCCTTCCATTCCGGTACGGACTACTCCTTCGCGTCCTCCTCTGACTCGGAGCGTACCGTGTAAAGGTCTACCGTACTCGAATAACAATTCTCATCCTGTTGGAAAATGTGTGTTGATAAGTAAAATATAAAGTTGCCGTCCCCCCCCCAACTTCAACTTTGCTTCTTTAATAATAGTAATAGAATTATAACTGTAAAATAAAAAAGCACCAGTTTATTAAGAAAGGGGACACTACGGTACTTAAACACTACTACTAGGAAAGTAGTACTACTGCAATATTAGTACTACATTGGCTGATTATTTTTAACGAGTCAAACTCTTTGAGTTTATGATAACCCGGAGGACGATCGATACTTGGTCGGTGTTACCAACGTGCTGCGTTCCCCGTATCGACTTCCGACTCCCACGCAGCATTCCGCCCCGCCACGAACCACACATACAAGAAGAACCAGCCACTAGCCACCTTGTGCTTTTATTATAACGGCTTTGACAGCTACAACTTGTCAAGCGCTCAAATTTGACTTTTAGACGTATTCAGTTGACAAATTTTCGGAATAAGATACCATGCCGACGTGGGGTCCCAGTCCGTTCGAACCGCTGCAGCTCTCAGTGGACGATGCGTCCCAGCTAGGCGAGATCGCTCGAGTATTCGTCCAAGACAGTGTGCACAGCTATGAAAAATATCTGTACGAGGACCAGCGTCGACTGGATGAGCGGCAGTGGAAATTAACCAAGCAACGCGCGGGCGTGCACGTGTACGTGGAGCAGCCACTCAAAGAGCGACGTAAAGTCGGTGGCGCTACACAAGACGAGCTGGAGAGAGAGTACCGCCATCAGCGTCCATGCCCCTCAGCGGGAGAGAAGGTGACGGCCGCTGCCGCCGCGTCATTGGCGGATCTCCCGCTTCTTCTGGCCGTCGGGACCATTGCCGGTACGCTGGACGACGCCATGTACGGGGCCGTGAACTCAACAATAGATACCATGATGATCAAGTCGTCGTATGTAGGGGACAATATGGCGGATGGGGCCGTTCTAGCTACCATAGTGGAGCCGTCTCCAAACGATCCGTTCCATTCTTTGACAGTCAAATGGATGGAGAACGAACAGCTACATGTCTTGAAACCCGTGGTGAAAAACCGGGATTTCGTGTATTTAGAAGTCACGGGACTCGCAGAACTGGACACGGGCGAACGCGTCGGGTACCACTTACTTCATTCCGTGAATTTCCCGCAGACCCCTGAGTTAGAAGGTCGTGTACGCGCGAACTTATCGGTGGGGGCGGTGTACAGACAGGAGCGCGAAGGACTTGTGGATGTCTATGTACGCGCTATCTTGAACCCGTGTGGGAGTATTATCCGCTCGCTGGTAGTGAGATCTGTGGCGGACGCGATCATTTCAGTCACGGAGATCGCAGAGTGTGCGCAGAAGAAGAAACTGGCGTGGCTGGCCAAGACGTCGCGGGAGAAAAGACGTCTGAGGGCCATGCAGAGCGCTGTAGCGGCGGTAGTGGAAGCCAATAGGATCCACTCTCCCACTGCCCAGTCCAATGCCACCAGCACAACGTCCAGCTCTGCTACGACTCGACCCAGTGTTCCCATTCCAGCTTCGGAAACTCCAGCGGCTGCGAACGGGATGGAGAAATGCACGTCGTGTCAAAAGCGTTCGGTACACAGAACCCCGTCCGGCAACCTGGTGAATACGTACGGCAAACGTTCGGATCGAGACCAATGCAAACTCTGCTACAAATACGTCTGCTCTTCTTGTCGAGTGAAGCACAGACTGACCTTTATGAAGCCTCAAGGAGGTCTCGTGCGTCCAGATCTCCGCTTCTGTGGACGATGTATAGATCGAGCTAGAGCAGCCGACACGGCGGCGATTGCTAGTGAAGAGCTGGCGTCAGGAGAGGAGTTTTTAGAGTTCTACCAGAGTTTAAGTTCACGAAGCAGACGACGAGCCAGTATGGCAGTGTAGGGGGCGAAGCAAGGTGATATCTATTTTTTCTACGTCATTGAGAGATTTCTTAATAACTCGAGCAGATAGCTTCGGCTGGTTTATTGCATGATGCTGGGTTGATGCCTACCGTTGCCGGCAAGCTCGTGAACGTGAACGGGTTGTCACCGACTGTACTGGAGATCTGCAGCTTGTAGGACCCGTACGAGCCGCGCGCGCGGCAGGTGTAGAGCTCAGGCGGGTAGTCAGCCTTTGTCTTGCCAATACGAGCGTCTTCCTCACTTGCGCCTGTTGGTGCAACGGCGAGAGTGTAGGATCCTTGCTTAAGGAACGTTCGTTTATACGGATCTCGGTAGCTGACAGATCCGTCCTGGGTCGCGTCATCACCTGGACTGTCGTCCACGGTGAAGACGGCTGCGGAGTCTCCTTCTGCGAAGAGATATATCATCGCATCCAAGTACGAAGCGCGACAGTCGCCGTTCAGATCGTAGAAGGTGTCGTTGTCTGCGATCTCAACTGATAGCACGTCGAACGAGATGTCTGCGTCGCTGCTCAGTGTGAATTTCACGGAATCAATACTGACGTAGCTGGACGCGAGGATGATAGCGCCGTTCATGGTTAGACGCGGTGTCAGTGGTTGAGCGACCTCAGGAGGAGGCGGGATAAACGCTGGGAAACACTCCGTGTTGGTCATAGCGTTTGACCCATCGTCGACGCCATCAAACTCCGCTACATCAATGCCGTTTAGTATCAAGTCCGCTATGATACGCCTGGCCGGGACGCCCGTATTAGCACACATCTCGCCGCAGTGGTGCAATGCGATAACGCCGTGGTCTGCGAAGGAGATGACGGGCGATCCGGATGATCCGCTCTGCGTGTCCCCGCTGTACGAGTAGCCTGAACCACCGCAGGAACTGGCCTTGAGACTCAGCAACGCCACGTTGTTTGCGTAGTCGTCGACCATGGCAATCCGTTTGCCTTTGTACAGCGGATGTTGTGGGATATATACTTGCTCGCCCACGACACCGTCACGTGTCTTAAGTCTCAGATAACCGTACTTTTGAGCGATAGCAGCTCCATCATCAGGTACTTTAAGTAGGGCGTAGTCCAGCTCTTCGTCAGCGTGAATAAGTTCAGCACTCATTGAGACAAGGTCGCCTGGACACGCCCCCCATGAGGCACACGAGACGCTGTCGCTGCATACATCAGCTTCAGCCATGAACTCGACCGTTGTGCTACTCGCTTCGTCGTCGGTGGACACGCAGTGGTGGTTCGTCATGAGGTGTCCTTCGTTACCAATCAGCCAACCAGTACAGCCCGCAGACGCTCCCAAGCCTTTCGGAATGAGCAACCGAGCCACGGATCGAGCCGCTAAGAACGCCGTCCGGGTGTTAGTGTCGTCATAGTAGCAAATAGCCTCTTTGGTGTTGTCCGCAGCGCAGATACTCTCGTCTGTGGCCGAGATCGGGTTGTCATTATCCATGAGCACATAGTAGTACGCGTCCACCACGAAACCGTAGCAGGTGGCGTCACTGTTTGTTACACTAAAGGAGTTCGCGATGACGTCGGCATCGTCGTCCGTAGTGTTAAGACTACCTGCGTTGCGGTAGAATTCGATGCGAAACTCTTTTGCAAGAAGAGGCTGAGCCTGAACGTTGCCGTGCACCTTATCACTAGGGTAGTTCAGGGACAGGTTGAGCGTACGATCCGGAGCGTCGAAACCTTCCACTGCTCGAAGCACCACCGAGGCACCACGAGGCATCCAGAGCTTGCTGAGGTGTAGTGCCACGTAAGCATAACCGGTACCTTTGGTCAACGTGAACGACCGGAACGGAGTGGAACTTCCGGGTGTAGCCATGTCGAATGCTGTCTCAAATTCCGGACAACCCATTGCGACATTCACGGCATGCAGTCTCGATTCAGTAGAATTGTCGGTACTTTCCGATGCAGGATCGATCTGCATGGGGGTGAAATCCGCGCTGAGTAGATTGCTATCGTCCGCTACTGGGTTGGCAGCGTACGTCGCCATCAATAGCAACGCGATTAAACCGGTGAGACCCAATGCACGATACCGCCGTTGGTTCCCATCGCCTGAAGAATCGTGGTCCAGCCGATGGTGAGTCGTTGAGACCCTAATATCGTACATTTCTCAAGGAGGACTTTGGTACTCGATCGAGACGCCGGAAGTTGACAAGTGAGAGTTGACGTTGAAGATCACTTTCAAACATAGTTCGTTCGCGCCACCGTCACAGCTGTCTATGAATAGGAGACAAGACGCACCGAAGCCGCTAGCTCTATTTTTTTAGAGCTCTTGCGACTCGAATTGGAGCCAAGAACTTCTCTGTACAATTCCAAGTCAGGAGGAATCCGAATGTTCTGCTATCCGTTGGCATCCTATCCTCCAGCATATCCGTTCTATTTTATTCCTTGATTCGATACTGCAGAGCCTCCCTTTCAATATTTCTCTTTTTTCGATGATCATCATGATTCATTGATATTCATTCAATAAAAAGTAACTTAGTTTGGGTTGATAACTATCTGGGCATTAGATTGAGGTAGCGTTTGTCCAGTGACCCCCAGTCATCGCTGCGTTCCGATCCAGACGGTGAGCTTGAGTTGGTCGGTCCACTGCTCCATGGCGTTCTCTCCACTATCCTCGAGTCGGTATATTCTCCACACGCGACAGCACGCGAACTCGTTCGAGCTGCTTCTTCCACGCAGTACGAGCAGAACCACATTTTATTTTTGAAGAAGCTCCCATTTGAAGAGGCAAAGCCCAGCTCGACCATCAATCTGCATGATGAGCACAGCGCACGCTTGCAAAGCGAGCATGAGCCGATCTCGGTGGCGAAAATTCCAGGTTTCTGGCCACAGCCGATGCACTTAGCCTCCCCTCGGATGATGGTGTTCGTATCGCGTACTCTCAATAGCCACGTCAGCTTCTTGAGATGAGCGCAGCGGATCATTTTTCTCGCTGAGATGAGTGACACGGCCGCGTATTTTACGCCCATAGAGCGAGGTATGCGTCCCCCCGAGTTCACAGACGCGCGACAGTATAAATCCACGGCACTGTGGTTCCGTTGTCTGTACAACCCGCAGATGGACATCGTACCACGCGTATTATTGCGCGTCTTGGGGGTCTGAGGAAAGTGGACCGAGTGGAGAAGGTGGTACCCTACCAGTTCCCCGTCGCTTAGCTTGGTGAAACCCGTCGCCTCCATGTAGACGAAGTCGCGGCTACTAACAAGAGGACGCAGCATTGGAGACTGGTAGCCCTCGACCCACTTGACAGTGAGTGACTGGAACGGGTCTATAGTCGAGGGGCTATCAATGGTTGCCAGCACTGCGCCGTTAGCTAATTGATCTCCTGTGTAGAAGTACTTGAGACGCATGGATGTCACTGTGGGGGTCATTACACCGTACATGGCGTCGTCCAACGCGCCCTCCATCTGTCCTACGGCCAGTAGAGCAGGTAGATCCGCTAGCTCGGGCGCTTGCTGCTGGTTGACGTACCCTTGGTCGTCGGCGGGGTTCGCGGTCTCGAGCTCCGAAAATACCCGCATGTTGTCCCGCTGGAGAATTTGTTTCCACCGTTTATTGTCGAGACGTTCGTGATCGTCATGCAGGTACCGCTCGTAACTCTCGACTTGATGTTGCACGAAGGCGTGGACGAGTTCCCTCAGGTAGTTGGCGTCATGGTGTGCCAGGTTGAGGGGGGCGAATGGACTCGCAGCATTGGCCATCGACGCTTGTCAAACCGCACAGAGTCTGTGACAGACTGGTTGATCCGGGAAGTCCGTGTTTAAAGCTGGAGTGAACTGGCAGGCGAGTTACCTCTCCCTTCTCTCCATGCGGGCGGCCGTGACACGTTTTTCCAGCGAGATCGGTACCACATGGACATCATCACTCGAGCAGCAGATCCCAAGTGGTTCAGATGATAAGATCCTTGCCCAAAAGCAACTGGGTCTCAACGCCACTGCTCTGCTTGGCATGCGTGCGCTCGGTCTGCAGCAACTTTTCCTCGGTGCGTGGCGGGTGGATACATGTTCATGAAGGCAAATCTCAGCAGGACATCTTGGGGTCGAAACATTGCTCTGCGGACTGTTGTTTACTCTTGCTAGGTCGCGCCACAAACATTTTTGTATCCATGATCGTGAAACAAAAAGTGTACACTACTGTTCTTGTGCTGTATCAGTTAGCACTTCTCAACGTAGCTAAGTTCGCTGCCAACCTACTCTACGACGGAGCACTACGCACATGTACGTGATGTTCGGGTCGGAGCTCAGTCAGACGGTGCCAGCGATTCGAAATTAGCATCCGCTTCGAAATCCTCAGAATTTCAGCATCCTGTGCTTGGTTGAATGTACCAACTACGACATGATCAGCGTTTTCTTTAGCTTGCACGACGCGCATGCTGGACGATTACGAAGTGCACAAGCGTCGCTTCTGAGCAAGGACGTTCTCCCACCGCAATTGACTTCAGACGTTTGCGCAAAAGTCTTAGTAGAAGTTGAACTGCTGCTGCTACTGGTGGATGCATTGGCGAGTGATCGACTCGCGGCTTCCCGTGCAAGTTTCAAGTTCTGAGTGGATGTGCGTCGTAGCCATACTTGGCGCCGACATCGATGGCTTGCCACCTCGCCGTCACAGTGCATGTACAGTGTACTGTACAGTATTTGCAATCTGAACTTGTCTGCACAGCTCCAGTCTCTTCAAATTGGAGACTCCGATGTACTTCTTTGTGGTGAGCACTGTGCAGCTGGCGAGCGTGCCATCCTGAGCCAACTGTCGGACTCTTTCGTGTCCGTTTTTAGTGGTTTTACTATTATACCACTGTAGACAACTTTGAATCGGTTGCACTGCTGTACTCTCTGAGGCGCGTCGCGTTGAGAATTTACATGCAAATTATCGCTGTGTACATACCGCTCAGCTAGACTTTGCTCCTGCTGCTTGTATTTCTGGTAACTGTGCTCGTGAGTCAGGATACATAATAACTGAGCGGTCATAACTCTGTAAGTTACACTGGTAATACATGTATTCTCCAAAAATATATTGTGTGAATTCCGCCAGTAGATCGTACTTAAGTGGCTGCATTTTGTACTTTTTCCAGGAAATTTTGAGAAGAACGAATGATCGTTTCGGTTCACTATGCATTTTGAAAAAAGAGAGTGGGTATCTTGCCCGACTGGGATTGCCCTTCCCCTACGCATCCCTTTCTCTTACCGAGCTGGTTCATCCGTACAACAGTATACATCGTATAGCGCCGTGAGCCACACAATTCGTTAACGGGGAGAGCGTGAGCGACAAGCATGGATCTCCGCACGCGCGCAGCGCAAAAGCGCCATCTTACTCATTCAGCTGAGTGGGAGCCCGACGAGAGCGAGAGTAATAGTTCGGATGCGCCTCCTGATGACGTCTGGGCGCCTTCCCCCGTCGTGAGTGATCTTGATACGACACATATTCCGTTGGAGCCAGTGAGCTGCTCCGATCCGCCGGAATCCACCAGCAGCACAAGCGAAGGTGGTAGCTCCGTCCGCGTACTCGCCTTGGCGCCTACGAAGGTTGAGTTTCCCTCCTGGGAGGTGTTTGAAGATTATCTGGCGGTATACCAAGCATAGACGTTCCAGGCACGTGTTTTCTATAGCTGTGTAAACACGTTTTGGCTGACATGCACTATAAATTTATCTGTAGATTTTCAGGGTGAGGACAAATACCACTGTGGCAGAGCGCAACGCACGGATCGACCGCACCAAGTCAAAGGCGGAAAAACTTCCTGACGAGTGGGTGCAATACGCAAAGACCTTTGTACCTATTCCGGGAAATTTAAGTCCCAGACCACGAGCAAGAGACCCCGGCAGGAGTCTAGGATGAAAGGATGCAATGCCCAGGTAAAGTGAACGATCGGGCTCGGTTGGGCTTGGTCGGGTTCGTTAGATCGGGATTGAGACTGGTCTGGTCGGGATGGAAATCCGAACGAGGTCTTAACACTCTCTTTGTGATTGATTATGTGTAGATAAATGCCTGTGTTCAGGTGGTGGATTCTGAGAAGATGATCTTCGCTGTGAGGATAACGAGATGCCGACTGGAACACAATCATCGGCTTTCGGACCATTCGTTTAGAGCACATCCAACAAATCGTCTTGTGCTGAATGAGGATGCTTTACAGACAGTGGATGTACTTCGACAGGCTGGTGCTAAGAAGTCGAGTATTATGAAGTACATTACGGAAAAGTCGGACAGCAACCCGACTTCGCAGGATGTCCACAATCTTATTCGTAAGTTGAAGGCTCGGGAATTACGAGATGGCCCGAGCACTAGTGAAAAGCGGTTGAGGAAGTGGATGAAGCAATTTGGTGACCGCCCTGGTAATGTTGGTCGGAATTTCCTCGACGATGTAAATACGAAGGTAGCTGGTGTGAATAATTTGGGTTGAATTGAAAAGGTGAAAACTTAACTCTATGTTTATCGTGTTTTGAGCATACAGAAAGTGGCGACCTGCATCACCCTGCAGACGAATCATATGAGGACTCTGTTCGAGCAGTTTCCTGAAGTTCTTTTGATTGACGCCACCCACGGAACGAATCGGTCTAAGTACAAGGTCGACAGTTTTGGCTGCGGGATGTATGTCTTGCTGGCGTTTGAAGTGTTTGCCGGGGCCGACGGACTTAGCTACCTGAATAGAAAGGAACTACAGTAGCTGCGCTATCGATACCTCTGCATGTGCGTGTAAGCCTAACAAGTGAGCAATCGTTTTATTTTAGAAAAACGTTTTTGAGTGCTAAGTTGGACCCGCTGTGAGCTGAGTACATTGAATGCTTTGCGCTCTTCGTCATATTCAGAGTCTTAATATCCGAGTATACGCGCTGGACACGTATACTTGGAGTGCGTTTCTTTTGATTGCACAACTGGACCTTTATCTAGTCGGGGTCAGTCGGGCATCCGTCGGGTTGGGTCGGGCAATGTAGCCTGACTCTTTCACATCCAGTCGGGCTAGATAACGAGTGCCTTGAAAAAAATCAAATTTTAAATTTACTCTACTGAAACAAGATGATAACCGCGTACCAACGTTTTAACAATAACCCATTTCACGCGCAA
The DNA here is from genome assembly GCF_000142945.1 of Phytophthora infestans T30-4. Taxonomy (NCBI): domain Eukaryota; phylum Oomycota; class Peronosporomycetes; order Peronosporales; family Peronosporaceae; genus Phytophthora; species Phytophthora infestans. Next base: position 551,151 of record NW_003303721.1, on the reverse strand, counting down.
TTAACTAACTAAACTAACCAAATTTCGGAGCGTTGGAACACGTTCCTCATTCATCCGAGGAAGACGTGGCCGAGAACTCGCTGTTGGACCGGTACCCTCCCAGTCTCGTTGGCGCCAAGGCCTGATCCCTGGCCACTTGCAGAGCACTAATTTCCAATGCATCCTTGATACAAACCGGGCAGAACGTCACCTTGCGCTTCTCGTACTTGAGATCCGGCTCCATGAAGGTAAGGAGTTTGCGTACCCGACAGGAGCGACATACAGCGTTAAAGCACAGTTTGCACGACCCACGGGTGGTACTGAGCTTGCCAATGCGACTGTGGCTGACGGACGACGAGCAGCTCACACACTTGTCGTCACTGCGTTTGGTGCCCATTTGCTTTTTCTGCGCGTTGCGATGCTGCATGATCCACGCCAGCTTCTTCATCTCGCCGCAGTGCGCGTAGCCCGTGCAAGCTAAAAACATCGAAGCGACCGGGTGCACCAACAGTGACTTGAGCACCGGACTTCCCGGATCGCACGCCCCGGTCGCGTAAACTTCAACCGAGAGATCGCGGTCCTGACGGAAGAACGCGCACAAGTGGCAGTTGGCACGCACAAGATTGGGCAGTTCCGGGGCTTGCGGCAGGCCGATGGAATGCTGGATGTGGTAACCGACCTGTTCGCCGTCCTTCATCCGTAAAATACCCGTAGCCTCCATGTAGACAAAGTCACGGTTCTTCACCAAACTCGTCGAACGTAGCGGTAGATCCAGCTGCATCCACTTGAGTACAAGCGACTGTAGTGGGTCCTCCGGCGTAGGTTTGACGATCGTGGATAATACGGAAGCGCTGCTGATGTCGTCGATGTACGACGCCTTGAGACGCATCAGCTCCAGTGTGGGACTAATGACTCCGAACATGACGTCTTCCAGCTTGCCTGGAATGGAGCCCTCGCACAGAACAACCGACATGTTCGACGCTTCGTCCTCCTTTTTAGAAGAGTGTTTGTCCTTGCTGTCCCGTTCAAAGTGTAGACGTACATTGTCCTTGGTCTTGAAGAGTTTCCAGCGGTTGGTATCCACCTGTCGGCTCTTGTCGGCACGGTATTCTCTGTAGTTCGGAAGATGCTCCTCGATGAAAGTTGATACGAGCGCCTGAAGCTCCGCTTTGTCAGCCACCGACAGCTCGAAATTAGGGAAGCGGTTCTGCACGAATCGATCCCTTGCCATACTTGCGGTTCTGACAGCAAAAAACAAAGTGGATTGGACAACGTCTTCTATAATAGTCGAGGAAGTTCTCACGCCACGATTCCGCTAATCCAATGCACGCCGGTCCTGTCCGTTGGTCGAAGAGCGTGCAGTGCAGGCTCAGGCTCGAGATTATCAACGTGGATCGGAGTCGGCTTGCTGCAAGCATGTGGCCGGGCCACAAGGACACAAACCATCCCCGTCGGAAGGAGGTAGGAATTACTGATAAGTCCACATAAACTCTCTGTTAGCTGGTTTCCCTGCTGTCTTTAATTACACGGAAGAACGTTAGAACATGGAGGGATGGAGGTCTTTGGCCGGTGTTGCTGGTGCGAGTTTGCCAAGCCTGTCGTTCTTGATCCTTTAATTGTTTATACCATTCAAGACCGTGTGGTTTTGAGTCGGTGACGACATGGTGAAAAACGCTGCTACGCTTTCCCCCCGATGGGAAATGCCAACTCTCTGTGTGACGCCGACAAATTGACAAAAACGTCGGTCGATCAACTCGATTTGAGGCCAGCCGGACCTGTTGATGCCGGCACCGCAAGCTTGCTTACTTTTTACCATAGATTATTAATACATGTAGTCGATTGTAAACACGACATCGTGGCAACGCACTCAAGGGGATCTTTCCGTGTGTCGCTGGAGAACACCATTGCTATAAACGACGACAGCGCTTCAATCTTTCGCGTGGTTATCTTTCGTGCGGAAGTTCAGTTCTTTCTAACAATTCAATCCCGTGTTGAGCGAGTTCTGGTATCACAGCAAACTGCGTTTGGTCAGCTGGACTGTGCTTCGAATTGTTTGAACGCTTGCAAACTACTGTATACCGAGATTTATTTGACGAATTCGCCGACCAACGATTGCTCAGTCGGTAGAAGACTCGTCCTTCTGCTTCTTTTCCATTGCAGGCTGGATATGGTTCGCGCTCACAGCTGTCGATGCTACTGCAAGTCTTGTCCAACATGTATCCATAAACGTCGTAAAAACACTTGGAGTGGTGTCCAACGTCCAGGGTCGGACTTGGATGGAGCTCTCACTTTTTCAAAGGACTCAAGAGTCGATAAGATGACTCAGGCACTTTTACATTCTCTTCATTTAGATAAGTGTACATGTTTCACGAAAGATTGACTTCTAAAACAATTCACTGGCGAAAAACAAATCGACTAGTTCAATTTTTACGAGTGAAGAAACCAGGGTTAAATATGGAAAACATGAGCCGCAAAGAGACACTTAGTAGCTAAGAAACTCAAAATGTTCAACGGTCCTCGTGCTTTTCTTGTCCTCCTATTGATATACCCAGAAAAAGTATGAATTCCGAAGTCTTGTCGTGGAGCTTTCGCTCTCAAAGAGACAAAGACCACCGCTGCATCTGCAGAAATGGACGACGTGGCAAGAGTTCCGCATCGACTAGATGTCGAGCCCCCAAGCGACGATAGAAGTAGACAACACCGATACAGAGTGCTGGGTGCTTCCCTCCTCATGGTTCTGTTCATGACGGCCTACGCGACCAACCCAACAACCTTTAGGTCCAATGACCACAGTGTCGCCTTCACCCCTATGGAGACGGATGATCCTACAGTTGAGATGATAGACTTAGCACCTCCTAACGCTGAGTCCACCTCCCGGTCGGTCAATCTAGGAATGGGGTGTCCGGAATTTCAGCACGCGTTCGACAGCGCGACACCAGGAAGTGCGACTCCATTCCGGTCGTTTACACTAACAAAAGGCAGCGGATATGCCCATGTGGGGCTTCGCTTTAGTAAACTCTGGATGCCAAATGGGGTCTATGTTGTGCTTCGCGCAGTTGAAGGTTTTGACACCCCGGATCGAACGTTAAACCTCTCCACAAACTACCCCAGTGGCCGAAACTACGGCAACGTGGTAGCACCTCCAGTTCTCACAAAAGAGTTTCGGATCGAATTCTACCGCGACGAAGTCGGCTCCAGTGACATCGACGAGACGGATTTCATTGGAAATGTCTTCAGTGTAGCCGACAGCGACTCGAAATGCTTTGGCTTTGTGGTGGATTCGTACGATTACGTTCTCATGAATGCCAAGGACCCCATTGTCGCTACCGGTGCGTCGATCTGCGCTGCGGATAATACGAAGAACGCTATCTGCTACTACGCTGAGAACACTACACGGACGGCGTATTTGGCTTCACGCTCTGTCGCGCGCCTGAAGATCCCGAAAGGATCCGGAGAATGGGCCAGTTGTACGGGCTGGCTACTTGGTAACCAAGGTCACATTATGACCAATTATCATTGTGTCTCCACTGATGAAAAAGCTAGCGGCACCAGGGTGGAGTTTATGGCGGAGGACAAGTCTTGTAGCGATAGTTTCTCGTGCGCATTGGGCGAATGTGAAGGTGGTGTGGTGGCTATATCGACTGAACTGGTACACGCCAGCAAGGAGCTTGACTACGCGTTGCTGAAGCTACCGACAAGCGGTGTTGAGGCGGCTCAGAGTTATGGGTATCTACGGTTAAAGACTCGTTCCGGAGTGGTTGGAGAACAGCTGTACATCCCTCAGCATCCGATGGGCAAGAATAAACGCATTGCTGTTGAAGATGACTACGCTAGCAACGTTGCTTTACTGAGTTTGAGTGCTAGTACTTGTGGGACGGAGGGGTATTCGTACAGTGGTGATACGCAGACTGGATCATCCGGGTCCCCGGTAATATCGTTCTCGGATCATGGCGTCGTGGCACTTCATCATTGTGGCGAAATGTGCGCAAATACTGGGATTCCCGCGAAAGATATTGTCGATGATTTGGCTACACAAGGTATAAATCTGGCAGAATTTGACGGTATCGACGATGGATCGAATAGTTTCGAAAACATTGAACGAATCCCAGAGTACATCCCACCAGTCCACGAAGCAGCGCTGTCTTTAACTCCACGTCTGACGCTTGATGGGGCCATTATCCTGGCTTCGGGCTTCGTTACGATTGATAAAGTGGAGTTTACTCTGACAAAAGATACCATCGTTTCTTTCGCTGTAGTTTCAGCAGAGATCGCCGATGACGACACGTTCGTGGACCTGAATGGAGACTGCCGGGCGTCGTACCTGGATTCGGTCATGTATCTCTTTCCCAAGGACAGTTCAACAAATACTTTTTTTGTCGACGACAGCAACGTAAATGATTTCATGGCTGGTGGCTCGGTCAGTTTCCGTGATCCTCATAAGACTACATCACTTAAGAAAGGCTCGTACGTACTTGCTGTTGCTCCTACGGGGTCAAGCTCAGACGATGCTCTGGCGGGTAAGGCGAAACTCAACGATGCCCCGGAAATTTACGCGTGCCGAACGCGTAGTTCGTATGGCTCTTACAAGCTGAAAATCTCCAGTACCGAAGGCGAAAACCCTTTTCAGTTTACTAGGCTGCCAGCTACCTTTGGAATCGATCCAACGCAGTGCCAAAAGACAGCAGAGGCGATCTGTTCTGGCTGATTATTAAGAAATGAAAACATTAATTTGACAGCTTCACAGCCTTTAATGTGTCAATTGTCTTAGAATGGTAACATCGTAAAGAGCTCGTGTTCGACGTAGCAGTGAGACCATCGTAAGCTAGAAAGATGAAATCACATTCTGTGCGTTTTGAGAAAATCAGGACTTGAGATAACAAAAATTGCTGCTGGTGTGCTAAATGTAGTACCTGTGGACACTACCTTAGTTAGCAAGATGATTAAGAATGAATTGCTACACAAAGTTGGGTTCTACGGTTGTTTTACTTTTATGTGGCAGGAAAAGTACTTTTAAACAAAATTTGTGCTTCTTACAAGAAATGATTTTGTTTTGCAAAAGAATTTACAATTTTATCAATATAAAACTATCCGGAAGATTACCGGTACGGACAAACGTACAGTATGCTCACAAAAGTTGTCAATATGCCGGCACCATCCTTAGCTTCTCGGGTATATCTCGCCTTCGACGACTTGTCCCGGGCCGGCAAGCGTGCGTGCTTCTCTTCATCCTTCTGCATCAATATCCTCTCTTTTTGGTCTCCCTGCTCATACCTTTTTCTCCCGTGTAGATGTCCTGCACTTTGCTAAATTCGATGGCGCCCAAGCTCTTCCGGTACCCCAAGCGACAGTCGAAACGCTGCTCACTGCAGAACTGAGCACCTTCGTGCAGATCTTCCAGTGGCCAGGCAACCAAGCGATGGCCATTACAGTAAACACTGCCGAGCTGCAGGCCTCACAGCGGTGGGAGCTGGCCGATGCTCTAGTCTCCGCTCTTAGTCAGGCCGATGTCCAGGAGCTCACGATCCTAGCGGCCCTGCACTTGCCGTACGCCAAGGAAGGCGGCCTCAACGTGTTCTACAGTGGCCTGAATGGCCACGTAGAGAAGGATGCTAAACTGTCACTGGCCGATCCGTCCTGGGAGGTCAAGGACCCGTGGCTCAGTGCCTTCCTGCATTTGATCAAGGTGGAGCAGTGGCCACGTTCCCACCTGCTGCTGGCCAAGGGATACAAGCCCGGCCGAGACCTGTCCGGCACCTATGAGGCTGTGGCCGCTTTGGGCCAAGCACTGCAGCTCTTTACGAAGGACAAAGTGACAGTTGATAGTCAAGAAGTGCAGCGCGGCCTGCCTCGGCGATTGGCCATGGAGAAGACCGCTTCAACTACAGGTGACGACCACCTCACCCTGCTCTACCATTAGACGGGAGCTAAAAGCTAAACGAAGACAATGCGTTGTTGACGGCCGACAGCGGGAGTGCACATTTTATCCATTTCTCACTCGTATTCAGGTCGGCCATTCATTGCTCTGTTGATTGTGGGCTTCCCTCTCTTGGTCTTTTATGTCCGCAGTCGCTATCAGCTAGCTAGCGTCCCTGTCCTCGACGTACGACACTAAAAACAAGGTCTACTTACTCCATGAGCAGCACGACCTTGCGCTTCGTTGTGCGGGCGACGGCGGCCTGCAGCGCGTCGTCAAAGTCCTCGAACTTATATGTCTGAATCCAGGTGCGCAGCTTGCCGGCCTCCACCAGGCCTGCGAGCTCCGAGAGCATAGCAGCACGCTCCTCGACGGTCGAGTCCTTGACCCACTGGCTGAGCCAGAAACCCTTAAGCGTGATGTCGTGGAAGATGAGCGAGCCCGTGCCCACGGCCACGGCCTCCTTGCCCATGCCGCCGTACGTGACGTGCACACCCTTCTTGGCCAGCACCTTGGCCATCTCTAAGCTGGTCTTGCCGCCCACGCAGTTGAGCGCGAGCTTGGGGGCCGGCAGGTCCGAGATGAGCTCCTTGAACTTGGCCGAGCCAGCGTAGTCGGCCGTGCAAACGATGTCGGCGCCAAGGGACTTGAGGTGTTCCACTGTCTCATCATACTCGCCGTCGTCGCGAATGATGTTGATGGTCTTAATGCCACGCAGAGCGGCCAGTTGGATGACGGCCTGGCCCACGGCGCTGTTGGCGCCGTTCTGGATCACCACGTCGCCCTTGCTGAGCGTCGTGAAGTCGGCCAGCATGCGGTAGGCCGTCGCCGGGTTCACGGCCAGCGTGGCGGCGTCCTCCACCTTGATCTTGTCCGAGACTTTCATCACATCGGCGCTGTCGGCCACCGCCTTGCTGCGCCATGTACCTGTGCATTAAAAAACTATTAAATTGTCTTGAAAAAAACTATACTTAAGCGGAAAGCACGCACCGAAGCCGGCACCCGTGGGGATGACGCGGTCATTGACCTTGACGTTGGTGACGCCGGAGCCCACAGCCGTAACGATGGCCACACCCTCATTGCCGGCCACGGCCGGGAGCTTGGGCTTGATAGCATAAGCGCCCTGGATCTGGGAAAGATCGGCCACATTGATAGGCGCGGCCAGGAACTTCAGCGCCACTTGGCCCTGCGCCGGAGCCGCCTCCTTGTCGTCGGCCTCCGTCCTGGCAACAAATGACGATTAATTAGCGATACAAACTCCTGGCCAAGACGACACTCGCGATGGCCGCGACGTACTTGAGGACGGAGAGAGGGTGGCCGAGCTCCGCGTAGCGGATAGTGCTCATGGAGCGCTTGCCCTGCTTGGCGAGGCCCTTGACGGCGGTGGAGATCATGCTGCTAGACTACTTTGACTTGAGTGTGCGGCTGTGCGGGCCGCTCGATTCTTTGACTTAAAGTTTGTAAGGCTCAGTCCGCCGCGCTTAGCAAGACTGTGGATAGAAATATTTTAGATTTATTAGGCGTTATGAGAGGTCTCATTGAAACTTTTAGCAACTTCGGCATCCGATTCGGCAACTTTAGTGCAAAGATTCGGTAACTTTGGCGAAAACTTAGCGCATTGAAGCCTAATTGGCGTTGAAGCGAAGCATTGTTCAATCCATTTAGCATCGCGGGGTCTCTTGCGCGTTGCGTTGTTATTGTCCAGCCTTCCGTCATCTTGACCTGCTACAGCTTCTGCGTTTTGACCGACAACAGCGGCTCGACCGTCTTGGTGGTCGGCATCTAAGCTGTGGTCTGTTTCTGAATTGAACAGACCGATCCCGCCTTCGACGAGCGTCGCCGTTGTCATCCAGAACTCCATCGTCGTCGACTTGGACACCGTAATCGTGGAGACCATCACCGCCGTGACGTTCGGGGTCGGACTCTTCGTCGGCTCCAGCAGCCCTCGGTTCTTGGCCATGAGCGATCCGCTCACACCGCTGGTATTCCCGGTAGATGGCCCGAAGCCGCAGCTCTGTTCGCCAAGCCAGAGCTGAAGAAGAAGACCGCGCACGTCAAAGTGTTCGAGGAGCCCCACGAACAGCTCCTCCGACGGGCGTGTCAGCGGAGCCGTAACACTCCACAAGTCGCATGGACAGCACGCTGCGTTCGTATTCTTCGCTTAGAGCATCCAGGACCGCCTATGTAGAGCTGACGCTTGGGACAACAGGCATCGTCGGACAACGAGCGAGAATGATGTCGTTAAGCTGGTTCCTTGTTAGAGCTGTTGCGTACGCCTGGAACTGCGAAGCCAACGCGCGTTGAACCGCGGCGTGTTCATCCAAGACGAGCTCGGATACGAGGCTGACGGATTGCATTGAGAGCGACGAAGCCGAAGGCGAAATGACCCGATCATCTTGCCGACACCCGAGGCAACGTCAACAATACCAGCCATCTCGAGATTGCCTTTGCAAAGGCAACCGACGATGTTTGTAGGCGTCAGGAGCATGTGTTCTAGGCTAGAGCACATGAACTTCTAGCACCTTCATCGAACGCTCCAAGCAGCTTTTCTAGCAAACTCACGGCTTCGAGCAAAGTTACCTCAGGTTCGTCGTCCTGGGACGAGTGAGGCGAACGACTTGGTGTGTTCCCGCTGCTGCGACGTCGAATACGCTTCATTTGCTGTCTCTTAACCTGTGGCTTGCCTCCTCTCGGACGCTTCACAGCTCGCTTGGCTTAAGCTGCGCACAAGTCGTAACCTGCATCGTGGAAACCTGCTTGGCGGTAGCGACACTTGAGGCTGGCACAGTCTCGACCCTTTCTTGCTCTCCAGTCTTTATTTTAACTGCAGTCGTCACAGGTCTTTCTGCGCGCAGATCGTACGGGTGTTTGGCTCGGAACGCGGTGAACGAGCGCTCGCGAACGCTGCATGCGCGTGGGGCCTTGCACTATGTCGTCCAAGCTTAACAACGGTGTCGCGAATGTTTTTGGTAAAAACTTGAAGGGTGTCCGTAAAAATGTCGTAAAAAGTCCAGCGCCGCTGCTCCACCCAAACTCATTCAAGACAGTCAAAAGCTCATTGTGACTTTTGCAGAGTTGGAAGAAAGTGGTTGTCTCGACGGTGTTCCCGATGATTAATTAAAGTTTGAGATCCGTCAATTAGGCCTGGGGGGTCATCGATGCTCTTCGGGGCGCGGTGCTCGGGCCGATACTGTGGACGATTTTCTTGTTGATGGGAACCCTCCAGCATGTAGCAGTAGTACAACTACATATCTCGTCACGCTTTCTCAATGATCAACTGATATAATCTTTGAGACCTGAATTCTACCATGTTGTCAACTTGCATTACTGAGAGAAAGCGTACACTGCGTTTGTGCAATCGAAATTCTAGTAAATCATGCTCCTACGAGGGTTTTGCTCCTTCTTCCTCGCTGGTTTATTGCTCGGTGACGTCAAAGGACGAGGATGAGAGGTTACAGCAGCCTTCGTAGCTGGTAGCTCTGTCTTCTTTGCCTTTGGTGCTTTCTTGTTCTTCGGACTCTTTTTCGGGGACTTTGTCACTGGCGAGTCCGGAGGGAAAAGGTCTTCCAGCACACTGCGCTTCTCACGCGTCCAGTGTGTCAGATCGCAGCGAAGCTGTGTCAGTTTCTGCTGCGGAGGGTTATGAAACAGCAGCGATTCCTGCAACGAATTCATCGTGCCACTCATATACTGCACTCGTAATTGACTCAAGTCTTCCTCTTCAAAGACAAGCAACTCGACGAGCGTCTGAGTGCGAACAGTGACGGGCGAGTGTTGCCCTGGCTGCAAGACGCTCAGCTCTCCAAAAAGTTGACCAGTCGCAAGCACAGCGACCGTCACTTCCTCCGAGCGTTGCTGCTTTGCAGCAACGAGCGCTTGTGCATTGCTAACAAGCCGAGGGTTCGTAAGCATCCAGCCGTTGTCCAGCACCCAAGAACCATCACTCGAGCGAGACGTAAGCGCGTCTTCGGACTTGCTACCTCCGAGTCTGGACGGTACCAAAGTCCGATGCGTAGAGTTCGGAAACGCGATCGTCTTCACCACGTGACATACCCCTTTCTTGATAACATAGAGCTGCTTCACCACCTCGCCAGCTTTCAATGCGTCTTTATTCGGATCGACAAGTGTTGATCCGGAAACTGCAGCAAGAGCTGTCAGCATTTCTTCGGAACACGTCCCGAAAGCGTGACAGCGATGCAGGAATTGCAGCCGCTCTTCCAGCACTCGTTCCTCGTGTTCCCGTAGGATATTCAAGTAAATATCCACATCCAACAGCATGCAGCTCACCTCGCCCATACAGGAAAAAGTGGCCAGTTCTTTCGGACGTAGCGTGTTCGGAGCTGTCCGAGCTGCAGCGCCCAACCCGTTTAGTTGAAAGCCACTCAATGAACGCATTGATGGCAGTAGTGGGGAGCTGATTGAGCCCATACGAGGACGCAGCATTTGCTGTCGTTGCGCTCGATTTCGAAGCATGACAAGTCGACCGTCAGCGTTTGTCGCGCTTGACGGCTCAAGGCTAATTGTATCACCTTGGTACAGTGTGTTAAGCTCGCGCAGACTTGGACCCTGGAACGTAATAGTCTTCACTAGTGACGCTACATCATCCAGCACAACGTGGAAACTTGACGAAAACCTTCCTTGTTCGACGACAATTTGGTCATTCTCGAAGCGGTAGTACGTGGCCTCCCTCATACATCGCTCGACCATAGCCAGTCGCATGCCGCGGAAAAATCCCCAACAACGAGCTAGCCGTGCTGCTTCAGCCACATCACTTCGACTACGTGTTCTTCCTGGATTCTGGTTTAAGAACTGTTCGAGCCAAGCTTTCGCACTGCTTTCTTGGGCTTCATACGCCAACGCGGCTGAAGAATTGGGAGGTTCTACTGGAGTCTCAAGTAGGAGATTCTGGTGTGAATCATTCGGTGAAGCCGTCGGATGACGAAGTGTTTCGAGCCAAGAGTAGTCGAAGATGGCTTCTTTGAATCTCCCCATTTCCTTGAGAACTCGAGCTCGACTTTCGACAAAAAGCGGATTCTTCGAATCCAGTTTCAGTGCTTTGCTCAAGTCCTTGACTGCTTCAGCATGTCGCCTCAATTTGTACAACGCGCAGCCGCGGTTGTACAGTGCGGACGCGGCATGATCCGGATCACTGCGTGAACACTCCAGGAAATCTTCAGCAGCTTGAGCATATTGCTGCAAACGGTAGTACGCGTAGCCTCGACTGAACTGCGTCGACACCGAATGTTGAGCACTTGATACAGAACCTCCGCTTCCCATCTGCAGGCCTAATGCACCCAGTGCATTGTAACTTGGAGTGGATACTTTTTTCTTCAAAATCTGCGAAGACTTGGCGACAATCTCTTTGAACAACTCGGGAGATCGATGAGTGACATTCCGAGCTGATAAATCGGCGTCCTGCAAAAGCATAAAGTTTACATTACTATTGCAAATATAACCGTAGACATTAAACTTACCGTGGACAGTTTGCCTTCGATTGGGACCAAACATTGCAAAGGAATCGAAGGAAGGGGGCGCAACCGACCTCGAGCAGTGCTCTTGCTCTTATCGCCGCCATTACCTACCGCTTGTTCTAGTGGCTGAGGCATCGAACATAACTCGAATGTCCAAAATTTCTATTTTGAGTATATCCTTTTTTTTGTTGAAAGGTGATATTTTCTTACATGACGAGAACTAGCATAATTAGCTGGCCGCACCAATCTCCTTTAGCCTATCGGCGTAGCGCAACGTGTTGAGAGTGTGGTTGCAGCTTTCTGAGCAAGGTGAAATAGTGGCGATCATGATCGTCTTGGAGTTTTGCGAAAGGAAGCTGTCGCGGAGGAGTTGCGTAAGTTTGCTTTGACGGAAGGGAATGTGAGTTGCACCTCGATCCAGCGCGCGGATGCATTCCTTAAGCGCCAACAAGCTCTTGTTGATCTCCGCTCCTTCCATTCTCGTGTTCTTCTTGTCGCTCTGAGTGTCACTTGCACGCTCACTACCAGCCAGATCGACCATGGAGAGTCTTGCCAGGGCCGCGTTATGGTCTTCGGCATACAACGTCACCCGCAGTAAAGCGTGCGAGCGAGAAGAATCATCGTGGACAGCATTGGCGCTCGTGGCTCGTGCTTGTTCTCCACGTTGAACAAGCTCAAGCAGTTCATCCGCATTGGTAGCGGGTAGTTCTTTCAGTCCGGGCAACTGTACTGCGCCATCACCGTCCTCCATAAGCTGCACACGTGCTCGTCCATTGAGCAAGTCGTTGACATTATTCATATAAATCTCATAGAAACTCACCCCCGCAGTGATACGCGAGTTGCGTCGACTCGAAGTTGCTTTTAGCTCATCAAGATGATGAAATAAATCCACTGCAGCTTGTCGATAAATGGACTTCATAGTGTACGTCTTGCCCGAGCCAGTTTGGCCGTACGCAAACACTGTGAGGCTGGTGGTATCGTTCGAGGCAGTCGCTTCCGAGACGAGATACGGTACCATGGGTCCAACCGTGGCGTCGTAGATCTTGCTGTTCTCTTGCCATTCGTCGAAAACCCCGTCAAAACGGAACTGATGGTTCTCCAGCGTCTCGGACAAGTCCACGCGGAGTTTCGGTTCATGACACACGAGTTCTCGACGTGTTTTGTTGGCGCTTTCATCCTGTGAAGCGAATAAACACGAGATGATGTCGTAGCCCTTTTTCTTGCGTTCTTTCTTGGCTAGAGGACGCTTACGAATAAAGACCGAGAGTCGGGGGGCTTCTGCTGCTTTAACTAGCGTCGCTGGCGTCGGTGGAGGCTGTATGGATGCGGTTAATGACAGCAAAGGTAATTGCTGCAGCGTTTCTTGTTGCTGTTGAGTGGGAGGAAGTGCGTCGCGGTATTGTTGAATTAACCGTCGAAATTTATAACCTGCGTCATCGCCGTGTTCTTTCAGTTCTTTTTCCACTCGACGCTTCTCTTCGGCCTGTTGCGCACGACGAGCTTCTCGTTTGCGTTTGATCTCGTTTAGAGCGTTCATAGTCGACTTTTTCGGCTTTAGAGGTCGGTTAATCGCCTTAGCCTGTCTTTGACAGGTTAGTGGAGATAACCTCTCGGACTCCTGCTTATCCTGTTTTTGTTCTTCTGTTAAGCTGTCTCGCGATAGCCTGTCTCGGGCGGAGTGGAGAGTGCGTGGGGGTGAGCTTGGACGCAGTCCAGCTCGTATTTTATCAGCTGAGGACAGGCGTAGAGGGTTAAGTGGAGTGGGTGGTGCTTTCGGACGAGGTGAGATTGATACTGAGGACACTCTCGGAGTAGATTTAAGCTCGTTTGAGCGTTTTATGGGCGATTGGACCCTCGGAAGCTCGGAAACTCGACCTGGAGGGGGTAACTCAGGAGGTGATTGCGTTCTCGATCGAGGTTGGATGCTCTTGAGTCGTGTTCGACGCCTTGCAAAAGGGTCTAAAATGGCTCGCTCCTTCCACTTATTGGATGACGATGGCGACCAGTCTTCATTGGTACCTTCATCTGGAGGAATTATCTTCCAGGGACGGATGAACTGACCTCGTAGAGGCGATCGACGTAGTGGGGTTCTGTGTTCTTGCTGGTTTGGTTCACTCCCACTCCCACTGCTCGTCGCCTCGTCCTCTTCATCTGCTCGACAGGTCACTTTCATCATATCAGTATGTTGACCCGGATTAGGGTCATAAGGCACAGACTCGGCCTGTTGGTTTTCAGTTGGTTGGTGATCTTCTGGCACTTCGTTTTCGTGGTCTTTTTGGTTTTCCTCGACGTTGGGATCGTTAGTAGAGAGTTGCTTCAGTTGCATGAAGTAGGGTCGAGGTTTCCTCCATCCTACAGGTTGCGAAACACTCGGAAGTGCTTCTACCTGGATGTGCTCCTCACGACTATCACGACGTTTCTGTAAGGACTGGTTGGTGCCAGCCCACGGCGGGAGCGAAGGCAGAGGAGGAGTGGCACGCTTATCCTGTATGTTCAGGGTTAAGCCATTCGTCCGTAGTGACCCTACCATCGCGTGGCCTGCTAGACTTAAGTCCCCAAGCTGCTGATGCAGTTGACGTAGTGAGCTTCGGCTGTCCATAACGTGTGCGTTAGGCATCTCAAGTGCTGAAGCGCGCTTAGTAACTCACGACAGATCTCGTTCTTCGACGAGTCTTGCGTGGAAATAAAGCGTCGTTTCAACCGCTCACTTGATCTTATTATGGTGGCCGTTCGCTGACTCAACGTCAAAGATCATTTCTAAAGCGTCAAGCGGTGGGCATGGCGTTAATGCAGCATAACAATGCCAAGTTCGACTTAAGTGTTCCGATGAAGAAGGAATCAGAGCCTGAAGATCAAGCGGAAGAGCGCGAAGATAACGACGATGACAAACAGGTACCAATGATTTCGAAGCAACCTGTTGTCGTCTCAGCGCTGTCCGAGGAGACAATGGCCTCATTATCCCACATATTTGAGACTTTGTATCTGGAACACCCGCTTCAAGTATCGAAGAAAGCTTCGCGAGAGGAACGTCGCGACCGCGAGTTTATCTCCATGAGTCTCGTGTACGGCGAGATCGCCTTCGAGCCGTTCAAAGTCGTGCTGGACGTGCTGAAACGATGGCACCACGTGTTGAACAAACCTGGAGGTAGTTTCCTGGATATTGGGTCGGGAAGTGGTAAAGCAGTCTTCGCTGCAGCTTTATTGCACGATTTTGACGCTTGCTACGGCATTGAAGTGCTGGAAGGTCTTCACTGCATTTCCCAAGAGGTTTTGCAACGCTGGGAGAAAATTATCAAGCCGAATTTCGCGCTGTCTATGCAGAAGAAGCGAACGAGAATTTCGTTCACTCAAGGAGACGCACTCGCTGCGGACTGGCCGGCCAATGTGGATCTGGTTTTCCTCAACTCGACGTGCTTTGGCGAACGGTTAATGTACGCGTTCGCGAGGAAGCTCGCACTAAGTTGCAAGCCCGGAGCGATTGTCATCACGGCAACACACAAATTGCCAGATACGCAAAACTTCTCAGTTTTGAGGCAACTGACTGTCACCCAGGAAGCTTGGGGTGACGCCACTTGGTATTTGCATCGGAAGAAATGATATACTTCCTCCAAATGATATACTTCGAAGTACTTCAAGTAAGTTGAAAGAATGCATACGACTGTTTATAGGTCCCAAACTTTAGTAACGGGGTACAGTAGCTGTGTCGGGTTGCTCCTCCCCCTGCACAAATTCTGCTGGAAGCGATAGCTCCGTCCATCAGAACCGTTTGTGACTTTGTACTTATGAAAGCGCCATCGCGGTTGTTCTGCAGATGCAGGAATAAAATGAAAATGGTCTATTTGCGAGGAAATTCGCAATTCAGGAGAAAACTATTTCTAATTACGCCACCGAACCGCCAACGGACTTCTATATCGAAGCGTGGTTGACGAAGTGGCTTGATGTGCTCAAGCAAACATCACGGATCGACGAAAGCCAAGACACAGTGCTCTATTCTCATTCAAGCAGCATTCCATTTAACAGAGCTTTGGCCAATACAAAAACATGTTGTTATCATTCTTTCTGGAATTACGACATTCGTCAATTTTTTAATTCTGATTTTGGAAATGCTCGAAGAATTTGAACTTGTCGTTAGATTCAATCAAATATGTCCAACCGCCACAGCACCAATTGAGCGATAAATTGCTGACATGGGAGCTGCTAAAAATGGTCGGTTTAGATCAACAACCCAGAAGTGGCAAAAAATAAAGCTGCAAACATTTGCTAACAGGGGTCTAATATACGGCAATGAACAAACTCGCCGACGCCCGTTGTCCCGTATCTACGTGGCTCATACTGTGCCGCAGTGGCGACTTAATTGTTGTTTTGTATGCGTCCACAGGTGGGGCATTTTAACGACTCGTTGAGTTTCGGCACGATGCACTCGTCGTGGAATTGGTGGCCGCAACTCAGCGTCGTCAAGTAGTACGTCGCAGCTCGTCGTCGACTGGCACTTCGTCGAGAGCCACTGAAGCTATTGGCACTCTTCTGGTTCCCCAGCCATGGAGGAGTGAAGACGCCACTGTTCGATCCCGTGCTGTTGATGGACCTGTTACTGTCGTTATCTGAAAGCGACAAACTCGAGCCTGTAAGACCCGACGAACTGCCGTTGCCATTGGCGACACCACACAACAGGGAGCCGCAAATCCCACAGTCGCCAGAATTCAGATCGTTCACAATGTCGTCGTCCGCCATGGACCCACGGATCGAATTGGTGAGCGACGACTGTCTGCTGAACTGTCGCTCGGGTTCTCGATGAAGCAGCTGCAACTTGTGGGGCGACTCGGGCGCTTCCCAGTGGGAGCTGTAGCCTTCACTCCTCCTCATCGTGTCTTGTATATCCGACTTAATGGGGTTTTCTAGTCCGTATTGCTGCAATGCATCGCCGTAAATGAACTCGACCAGTTCGTCTGCGAACACTGTCATAACCACGGAGCAACTGAAATTCTTATGGTCTGTTAGGAACCCGTACAGTGCCGCGAAGAACCTCTCGAGTGTTTGTTTGCGCTGCTCGACCACGCGAGAGCTAGAGAAGGTGAAGACGATCTTCTTGGGGAAATAACTCTTTAGAAATCCATACAACCATGGACAATCGGCGTCGCAGAAATGGCCGTGCTGGAGTTTCTTGAGCAATCGCTGTTGCAACTTGCGGCATTCGTCGAAGGACCTTGCCAGACGCCAGGCCACGTTGAGCTCCTGATGCCGCACCGTCATGACGTATCGCACGTCGGTATGTTTCTTTGTCACTGACATTTCGAGGGCCACTTGTTCCAGGTATTTAATGGCCGGTGGAACTTGTGCGTCCTCCATTTCATTCTCCATGCCGTTGCTCTTGCGGCCGCTCAAACGGAGGCTGCGGCCACTGCCACTGGGTCGGCTACTGGCTCCGATCATCGCTCCTTCAGTCAGAGAGCGCTTACGGGCGCTGGTACTGACGCGACGACGCTGACGATGGGCCAGTGCCATTGACAATTCCGGCGAGTACATCATGGGCGTGTGTGGGTGTTGATGACCACTCCAAAGCGAGGCACGTAATCTGCGTGACGGACGCAATGCGATGGGTCCACTCGCTGTAGCCGTTATGTTAGGCACGTGCTACAGCGAGGCTGGCAACTTTGTCTTGAACTCTCGCTCGCCGTGGCGTCCGCGGTCCTGTGAACGAAAACTGAGCGGCTGGTTTTCTGTGAGTCTGACACTGGAGGGATTGCGCAGGGAAGCATTTGGCGATGGGGGTATTGCAGCTGCGCTTTTGGCAACACGATGATATCGGAAAGGGTATGTATTGCTGCAGGAATTTAAAATTTTTTGTAAGGCAAAACTGTTCAAGTTAGAATGGCACGAGTTTGTAATTATTGGTTATAGGAGGTGTATGCGGGTTTTGGATCCCGGTTCTGTGGTAATAAGAGTAAACATACGGCAAGTTCGTCGGTTCGTGTAGATAAGAGAGAGGAATGTATAATTGATTAAAGGTCTTCAGCACAAAAAATGAATTCCAACTCGAGGAAACGACATGTACCGTAGCTGGGTTGGCAACGGCGGGTTTTCGAATTTGTCACCAGTCCAATTCCCGGCTACCAAAGTGGGAATTTCTGGGCCAACGGTATTCACCGATTCGGTACCGATAACCTGCTTTCTTTCATCAAGACAAACCATCTCTACTTCGCAGCATCTATGCGACTACTGCCAAGGTACCGGTACAAAAAGTTCAATTCCCATTCAATTCCCACTTAATTCCCAGCAGGTCCTTCCCTGGAAATATGCCATCCCTGACCGTAGCCCTCAACCAGCGCTGGGATGGACGTAAAGGCAACCACAACAGGAATTAGAGACTGTAGTTTTTGAAGCTATCCGAGGTTATAAGTTTACAAAACGTTGCTCTAAAAATAGACTCCTTGGTGCCCTCATAACTCCACTGGAGTTTTGTATTGGAGCTTCTCAATAATATCCACACGGAAATCTTTTTTTTTTGCTAATCCGGATTTTGCTTAGATATTCCTTACTCCAACTCCAGAAACTACAGTTCTCTATTAGACAGGTTTCGCCTCTAATCGAGCGTTGTCGGACCGTAATGCAGTCCGATGGATTGAGTGGTGTGTGATCGACCAGATTCTGTGAGCGTCCTCTTGTCAGAACGAGCGCCAAGATGGAGTCGATTTTGGCTGCAGCTCTGAGTATATCGAACATGTGATAAGTTATGGCTGGTAGACGAGCCGTGGGCAGGGGTTCCGAAAATGTTATTTTTATTAAATATATTTTTTATTTTGCAGTAAAATATTTTATTTTCGAGCTCCCATTTCAAAATCGAATAATTTATTCTGCGGTCTCTCCAGGCAATAACCTTTAACCGGGCTGATGAAGCCCTACAGACCAGCGGTCCAGCTAAACCGCAATCTACGATCGATCTGCCGCGCTCTTGTCCTCTCATTTTGATGGTTGGTCGCTGAACTGAGCCTACTGGAACGCTGCCACAGTCCGGAAGGTTGTGCGTGGTGAGGCTCCCACCAACTAGACGAGTATCAGACCACTGTATATTGCATGCAATAACACCAATAATTTTTGCACCCGTGGTGCTCCAAGCACTTAAAATTAATTTTATTGCTGTTTTGCCAGTCTCAATAAAAATAGCATTTTCGGAACCTCTGCCCGTGGGGGTCACTTAATAGAGGCATTCAGAAGCACCGTTATTTTAAAAATTCGGTATTGAAAACCACGTAGTGTGGTCCACGCTGAAATTTCCAGCGCAACGTACGTGTTTTTGGCTTCCGTCGAGCGGTAGCTGAGGGCTCTCTTACCGTCCTTCAGATTCCAAAGCAACGCAGACGACCGCGCTGCAGATCCTGCCAATGCGAGGCAAGTGCTCGTTCTCAGACTGCGCTTTCACGGAAGAGGACGACGTAGACGTCACCAAGTGTTCATCCTGCTCTAAGAAGGTCCATCATATATGCTCTAACGCCATCTACGAAGGAGATCTCTCCGTGCGAGTGTGCTCGCACAACTGCGTGATTGCCCTTGGCTTGCCGACGCAGTCGCGCACTTTGTGGACTTCTTCTGCTGCTTCTACGAGTGATAATCAACTCACTGGCGGCGCTAGAGCGCATGGAAAGACCCCACGGAAGAGTAGCAAGGGTAAAAAGAAGACCAGCGCTCCCAACAGCAACAAGAAGGAGTCCAAGCAGGCGAAAAAGTTTCATTTTACGACTGGAGATGACTTGGCATTGCTTAGGGAGATTTTGAGCGTCCAGCCTTATGCCGCAAAGCACGGATCCGTCACGGCTCGTTACCAAGACGTGGCAGACAATTTTAACGAGCATTTGGGCGAGGAGTTGAGCTTGAGAACTATCAAAGAACGTTTTTTTCTTCTCCTCAAGGATTTCAAAACGACAGACAATCAATATCGGAGGAAGTCGGGGGTGGCGGAGGAGTACACCGAGCATAAACAACTACTTCAAGACATCAATGATGCTATGCGTGATCTTCAAGATGAAAAAACGAAAAAGAAGAAAGCAGTTCAAGATAAGTCGGATCGGCTTGAATCCGCAGGTGAAAGGCTTCGACACCAAGCTATAAACCGCCGTTGCCAGCGAGCCCAGACAATGCAAGATGAACGCAGTGACTGTGAGGAGAGTGCGGATGAATCATCGTTAGATGAAGAAGAATCAGTTAATCGGTCTTCGACAGACTCTACTAAATCTGGTGGTGGTGTCACAACTGCTCAAGTCAACGCAGCAACAGTCAAGTTCATTGAGAGACAGCGCAAGCGCCATAAGGATGAACACGAGTTGCTGCAACAAGAGCTCGCTTTTAAGCGAGTAAAGGCGGAGAATGAAGAGCAGCGATGGAAGAAAGAGTTTGATTTCCGCAAAGCTGAAGCTGATAGGAGTGATAAAAAATGGAGTGAAGAGGTTGCGCTACGGCGAGCTGACATGGAGCTACGTAAAGAAGAGCTTGCTCTTCTGAAACTTCAACTTGATGCCCAGAAGACCTCCGGGGATATCATTACGCAAACGCTGGTGTAAGGCCGCAGCTTTTTTACGTGGATCTATTGCTGTGATCCTGGTCATTACTAGTTGGATTTCCTTACGCGTGGAGTAACTACTGGTCTGCATTTTGATAAGAGCAAAAATACTCGTCGAATGTTGGTGGCTTGCACGAAAAATACTTTGAGTTGTTGTTTCCTCCTCGAGCAATTGTGATGCAGTTTGTGAATAGAACTCCGAGCTTGTAGAGGGTGGCGGTTGGTGTTGTGGCAATTTGCTGATGGCGCTTGAAGTCGAGGAACGAAAAGTATTTGGTTACTTCTCCATATGACCACTCAACCGACACTCTAATAGCGCTCATCGCCTTATTCAGTTCGTGTTGGGGGACGTCAACACGGCAGCCTTTAAACGGACAGCAGAACACGTTTGTACATCCGTACGCTGGGTCACCATAGATCAGCTTGTTGTGGAAATTCGAGTTCTTCTCGAGTACATCCTTGAATCCGCTCTCGTTCAACATGAACAAATCATGGCGACGGCCATCAACGGGACCAAAAAGATGCAAAATAAGTCCATCCGGGGTGACAACAGTCTGGAACTTGAGTGCGTGAACTCTCTTGCGACCATTGTACATAGCTTGTTGACCTTTGCTCGGCCGACAAATTGGGCGAATAGTGCCGTCAATAAAGCCCCAAACACCTTCGATCCCCAATGGCTCCTTGGCAGATATCGCCGCACAGTATCGATCCAAGTTGCTGATAATTCGCTCTTCGTCCCAGTAGATCATATTTCCTAAATTCTTGTCGATGAACTCGACAACAAAGTAGAAAATGTGGCACAAGGCTGACGGGGCCCTGCCAAACATTCCAGCCATATCCAGCCAGCGCTGTGAATATGCCAGACGGCGTAAGCAAACGGTCAGCGCCTCGAGGGAGTTAGTGCGTACTCCCTCCCGTGTACGAATGATATTTGGAAGCTTCAGATGGCGCGCAAGTAGATGTAGTTCCCCCACAGTGAAGCGAAACTGGTCTTTCGCTTCCTTGTCAGACATTGCAAGGATGTTCAGGCGAAACTCAGGGACAAGGATGCGCTCTCGGTACGGCAGGGACGCTGGTCGCATCAACCAGAGTAGCAAAACTTCATCGTCGTCGTCAGCAGACCGAGGCCTCTTCATTAGCTTGAGTGCCTTAGTTCGGGTATCAACGTTGAAGTTGCTATTGTGAGTTGAACATTCACTCTGGCTAGATACGTGAACATTCACTCTGGCTAGATACGTGTTTCTATTACGTGTTTTTACTTGAACGGTAGTTCTGAAGCAGCAATACTATTTTCAAAACACGTAGCAAAACGCGGTATCGACGCTACGGGTTTTTAGCTACGTGATTTCATTGAACGGTGCTTCTGAATGCCTCTAATATCGTCATTTCGTTGCCCAACCGGCAGAACGAAGCCCCAGCTACGACGAGAGCAGTCAAGGCCTCAGAAGATGTTTTGTACTTCTTGCGTTCTGTTCACCGAGAGATAAGGAGGACATGGGAGCTCAAAGCTTGTTTGACCTCATCGCGAACACCTTCGCCACTTTCAATAGGCATGGGACACTGGACTCTTTCTGATTGGAGACAGTTTCTCCGTCAACCAGGCGTTCGGCCGAAAAATTGAGAGCTCTTCCTACTATTAATGCGCTAGTTACCGACTTTTGCTTGATGTCCACGACGTTTGGCCAACGCAGATACCCTATTGGATCATCTCAGTACCATCAGCTTGATGATCAAGTGCTGACCAGCCTTCATAAATTCCCAGGCTCGCGCAATGTGACTCGTTGGTCAAGCGATTAGTGTAATGAGCGCTACGACAAGGGGCGGCGTGCCTTACGGGGCATGGTCCATATCATTACTCCCTAGCATGACATTGGGCGCGTTTGCTGTAAGAGTAGGAATCAAGTCGAGCGCAAGAGTTGCTCAAGATGCTCTTCATCTTTCGAAAAGCTATCCGCAGGGCAACTTTGACGCTCTTAGGCGTACAACCCTCGTGTTGACGGGGTAGCGACTTAGTGTCCTGTTATGAAGGGGATACTGGCACCGGACGCAGCAGTGTGAGCTGTCCCGCACTGGTCTGGATAACAAAGGTAATGGCTGGGGAGCGCTTCATAGCCCGCGAGCAGGAAGCTCGCGATGGCTTCAAGTGGGATGACGCGTTTCTTTTAGGGACCAGCTTAGCAAAAGGCGACCCTGGCACACACGAAGAATATACCAGTAATATGGGTGCTTTCTACATCATATGAGTGATAAACGTATTTCTATTACGCGAATATGTACACCGTTATGCGCAACAGCATAGCGTGATTGCACTCGAAGTGTAGCCGTTCCTTGCTTACAATCATTATTCGTGGGATGTCAGTAGTGCAGGCGCAAAATGGGTAGCTATATCATCATTTTTTAATTTTTAATCGAAGATGTTTTGGTAAGGCTAGTACATGCACAATTTCAAATTGACAAATCTGGTGTACAGGGACCGGTTGCTACTGAAACCAGTAAAAGTGAAATCTAACCTTGAACTCCCTGATACTACAGGCGCAACCGACAGATTCAAAAATCGATGCAGGGTCGAGTCAAAGCAAAACGAAAAATGACGACTAAGCCAACACAAGTGCATTTCATGCTGGAGAAGGTCTACTACGCCGATGTCAATGGTAGCACTGACGATGGTACGCCCCACGAGGGAATAGTTTTGTAACAAACAGACCTTTGCCAATGTATGGCTCACAATTAGTTAGTACGGATTAGCCCCTTGGCGTGCAATTGCTGAAGCAGCAGGCGAAAAGGTGAGCGTTCACCTATGACCACAACGCTTCGATGTTATTCATGTATCTTGACCATTGATCGTCGAAATATATGTGCATACAGAAAGCATTGTCAGCCAAAAAACGATTGTGCGTGCTCCTTTATGCTAATGGACTCAATTATCTCCCGTTTAGCACCACCTTATCAAGGTCGTTTTATAAGATGGGCAAAGCAATGGACGTACACTATCCATGGATGACGAAGAGCTAGAATACGCCGCGCGCGCATTGACCGGCATTATCGGTCACAATTGCTTCGATATTTACTCAATCTTTGTCTCGATCTCGTGCATCACTTTTTCCATTTGATCGGCAATTGCGACAGTCGTGGGACCCCGTTACAACAGTTCCAAAACGTGCAAACATACATCCAAGCAAATGCAACTTAGCCACATTCATCCACACATCCGATAAAAAAATCAATCGACCACCACTGAATGCCAATCGGTTGTTGAGTGCCTGAACTTGAGATTCTTTCTCGACTTTGCTATACTTATCAGAATTCGCCCCATCGCTTTTCGCTTCGGAAGTACCCGTGCACAGGCCCTGTAAAAAAAGCCTGCGGGCTAATTGTTTCTCGTCAAAACGATCCAATAGGCAATTATCTGCCTGAAACTGGATGAGCAGCCGCTCAAACGCATCGTGATCTTCCTTACTGAACACTGGGCTTAAGTATTGACAAATGCATCAACTTCGTTTGGCTGAATTCGTTGAGGAAACGTCCTCCATAGATGACCTAGATATATACCTTGATACTACGGAGCTTGTAGACGGATTCACTCTGCTCAGTTGCAAGAAGTGATTTAGAGTCCTTGGCTGAACTGGTTGGGGCGAGACTTGGCCACGCGCTGTTGCCTCTTTGCTGAAATGGCACCTTTTAAGATGACTGGTATAGCTGGTGTCACGTCCCATAACGACCTTAAGCTCCGGTGGGTTTTCATTTCAAGTGGTGTCGCTGTAAGCAGCTAGGCAGTGCTGACACACAACCAGCGGTCGGCCGCCTTTTTTAGGCAGACCCATGTCAGCGAACAGCTTTCTCTTGTAACCTTGGTCGCGCCAGGACTGAGCAGGAACTTCCCGATCGTGAGATCGGCGGATCAGATATGATAACTTACAATTATGCAAATAAAATAAATAAATAATAATGCGGAGCATTACGCTTTAAAATAGAATATTACTGTAGCTAGTTTACAGAGAACAAGTAAGCTTTCGCTTATTATAATATTTTATGAAATATTTATATATATATAGTGGACGTGATGGCGACCAAGCTCCGCGACCGTACTCCACAGCGATGCCGCCTGGTTCTCGTTAAGCGCGTGTATCTGTCAGCAACACCAACAAACCCTTTCTAAAACCGACAAGCTGTCGGCACGAAGAAAGTTGATCGTCGCGCCCGAATCCAGCAGCGCACAGAGAAGCCGCGTCGCTCCTTCAACATGGAGACCGAGCACTGTTAATATCAATCTCGAGTCACTGCAGGAGGTGGTGGCAAACAGCTGTGATGGAGGCATAGAAGGGCTAGTAGGGCCAAAAAACCATAACCCCTTTCTCAACCAGAAGGGCGATTCGATCCTAACGTAGACGTCATTCTCTGAGATTCTTGGAGCGCGGCACACCTTCGCATTATCAAAATGATCAACAAGAATGTCGCTCGCCTTGAATTACCCCAAACCATGCGTCGTCTACACGACTCATTCAACGTTGACGCTCTCCGACACTACGTGTCGTCTCCGGACCGATTTGCGGATCGTCCGCTTCCCAAGGTGTCGCATGTGCATTTTGCGGCTGGAAATGAAGACGAGGGACTCCACATTCCAGAAGTGCTACTAAAACGAACGTATTCGAAGCCGCCAATCAGAGTTTCTGGTCAAGTGGAAGGATCTGGACGAAGACGAGAGCACTTGGGAGCGTGAACGAGACATTAAACATGTCATGCATTGGAGCGCACTTCTGCGCAGCTTTCGCGAGTCTCAGCGTCAAGTCCGCCGTGGGAGGATGTAAGGATTGCACACGCAACCTTGCGTCTGCCCTGCTTGCCTGCAGCAAGCGAATCTACTTTGTGTGAACGAATACCTCCGTCCGAACGGAGCTACTGGGTGCTACCTGTATGACCGCGAATCTGATGGAGAAGGCGCGTGATTATTCTCCCTACTACTCTTCAAGATTCAAGATCGTCCTGTGGTGTGCTAGTTATATCAAAGAAGTAGCGTATGAGGCCCAAGATTCAGTGGCGGACTCTGTCGCGAGATGTCCAGGCTGCCCGCAGCGGGACCGTCCGTTGAACGGGAGTCGCCCGAGCGAGGGTATCGAGTGAATGACGCCGCACTACGAAGTCCACCGTAATGACGAATGGAGTCTATCTCCATCGGTTTTGGCTCAGGCGTCGGAGGCTGAGCAGCCTCGACTTTTTGCGACGCCTCCACAATGTAGACTTCGTGTAGCGAAGACCTCTTTCGCGGTAGACAGAGTATTTCTCATCAAGTAGAGACTCTGGTGCTCAGCTTTCATGTTGGAAACAAATACGTAGACTTATGTCGCCATGTCCACTGGCTGCAACGTGATGCACAAAATAAGAATGTCGTGCTGGCTAAATGTACAAGGTCATGGATATGCGTCCCTGCCCAGCTTCAAGAAGGCGGACCGTTGGGCACTCTCGTTTTGAGGCAGCCATCGAACGCGAGCCACAAGCTGGCTTTCATCTTCTACATACCGGTAATCGGGAAGCAGGCGGCGTCGGTAACCAGTTTGCCGAGCACCCAATTCTTGCCTTCCCTGACAGATTTGATAGAAGAAAGCGAGGGCGCGACTCGGTAGACAGCTGACGATCTTTAGGGCATTGCCCACCGCACCGAATCACAGGTTCAAACGAAGACTATCATCGACCTCACCACGGTGGCTTAAAAGTCGTACTTGACCTTTTCGTTCTTGTTTCTGACCAGCGTTAGAGTCCGCACTCGCTGATGAAGACCAAGGAGATCACGTGCCGTGGACTCGTGGTCAACCATATGTTGCTGGTCTTCCGATCCGACGGTTAACAATGTCTCGATAACTCAATCGACGCCATGCGAGGGAGTTTGGCGGGCTCACGGGAAACACTAGGCAGGCCTGACGTGTCCCTCAGGGACGTGTCACTCGTCTTTATCGTTGAGCGGATTTCAAAGTGCTACCAAGTGTAGCGGGCTAAGACCTTTACAAGCATACACTAGCAAACTGGTAAGCAGTAGGCAAATTGAACTTTTAGTAAGAACCGCAAGACGGTGTCGACAATCGGACCCCGTCGTAACCAATAGATCTTATACTGGAATCTGATTTTCCACCGTGGTGACACGGCGGCAGTTGTGTGGCGGAGTCCAGTCATACAGTCCACTCACTCACACACGTAGTAGCTGATGAAAGGAGCACGACTAACGGACCCGCAGTGGAATTGCGCTAAAAGCGCAACGGAAAGGAAGCTATACTTGATTCAGCACAGATCTGATGATATCAACTCACGGCTCTGATTGAAGGTATTAGTATGGCCGGTTGAAAAGGGGTGGCGAGCTGGCAGTCAAAGTGGTCATGGAAGTAGTTCACTGCATTCGATAAATTGAAATCTATGTTCACAACAATAAATTAAACAAAAGTGTTGATTCCACTACATAATAAACTCTTCAGTTTACATTTTGTGGTACATTTAATGAAGTAAATTTATATCTATATTATCCTAGGATAACGTTAAACTTTTAGAATAAATTGTTTGGGACCAAGCGTAATGTAATACATAACGCTTGGTCCTAAGCAATTTATTCAATAATGCTAAGGCCGTGTTCGGTTTGCAGGGGCAAATCCAGCTTGTTCGAAAATAAGCTAGAGCTGTGGAACAGTCGTTTTGTTAAGTAAAATAAAGATAAAATAAGTGATCGTGTTCCATCAGAAAAAGGCTGGATTTGAAGGCACAAAGCAGGACGATTCAAAATTCAACCCAGAGCTAAATTTTGAAACCAGTCGTTTGGAGCTATCCTGCTGGATGTCATTTTTTGTGTTTCTTAGCGGAATAAAGCTGGTTGAGACATTCCAGCTCTTTAATACCAATTACAGCTGGTTTTAGCTTAAATCGAACACGGCCTAAATGTTTTTGCTATTAAATACCTTTTCTGTATTGCCAGATTAAATTTCATTAGCAACATACAGTACTGCACCCCGTTTTCGCGCCCTTGGAACTTTGATATACTTCCGGATGTAATGAGCCTAAATCCTAATGAACTTTAGTTTGTAAGCTAAAATCTCATTTATTTGCAAATTATATATGGTCCACCCCCGCGAAAACGGGGTGCAGTACTGTAATTCATGTCATTTCCCACCTGTTTGTTTTCTCGGCTTTTTTCACTCCTATATGCTTCATTAACTTACACTGCCCCACGAGGGCCTCATTGAATGCCTCTTAAGTTGAAAAATACACCAGCATAGAGACAGCACTGATGTCACCCCAGCTAAATAGTTTTGTGAGCTAATGACAAGAGCGTTTCGTTTGTAAATATAGCGCTACTATTAATAGCTATTATGTACATGTACAAGTAGTACTAGTGGAACCTTTTTGTGAGTATTTGCGGTGGCATGCATATTTTTTTTAACGTTAGAGAAACAACTACAGTTCTGTAGCTAGCAATAAAAAAATCTAAAACCTTTTGATGTATCATACGCGAACTGTTCCTATCCTGCATTGCTTGTACTGTAAGCTTAGAGCATGAACTTCTCAGGCCACGTAAGACATGATAGCTTCGATTCTAATTTATTTACAGCACGGGCTATCAGCTAACCATTATTGCTCAAACCTCACGTAATGACACATGCAACCAAGTAGGAAGATAAGCCCCCAACTCTGAACCAAGCGCAAGAACAAGCAGGTAACTCCAGCATATACAGTACCGGTACTCCACCTATCGTATTATAGCTGGCCGTTCGCCCCAACCGCGATCCCAGTCCACACTCACGACGTTAGGAGAATAGTAGCCACGTCTTCAAGTCGGATCACCCATACCAGATGATCCAGGCTGGACCGTTCGGCGTGACGCTGGATCCGATCCGGCGTCACGCAGAGCGCGATCACATACAGAGCAGTGGAAGCCACGATCGACAGAGCAGCCCCTCTACAATGAAGGCCACTGTCGTAAGCACATACACGACAAACATGCCTAGCTCCGTATCGCTACCATCCTGCGTCGGGCGGGTAGATAGCGGATCTGCAGTCACTCTCAGGGAACCCGAAAATATAATTTATATCAATTTCAAAGGACATCGAGAAATACATTACGCGCGGCAACCTAAGAGCTCATCAAATAAATAATTGGGGCAGGGACATTGCAAACGTAGATTATTAGTGAAATAAACTACAAAGCCTGGTCGAAGCCGCCTAAATGCAAGCATCCACGGTGGTGAAAGAAGAGAGTAGGTTTTGTTGGGGTGTCCTGGAAAGTTGCAGAATGAGCTAGAATATGCATTTCGGAGAAGTCGAGGGGCTCAAAACCGGCCATTAACTATTGGTCGTTGTTGTCCAGGAAAATCAATTTGTATCGTGGTACACCAACTTCGTAAATACATATTTTGCTGAAGCATTTTCGTAAATAAATTATTGAGAGAAACAATAAGCAATAATTGGCAATAAGTATATTTATCGGGTTCCCTGCTCACTCTAGTGCTACCACCTGATCTTCATTCTAATTTCTCATCTCTGTTAGAATCTGCACTTGATCCATAGGCCGAAGATTCACACTAGTTGAGTAAAAATGGAAAGTGAATATTTGCTGTTAGCTCTGCCTACTGCTCTGAGCTCCAACACTTACTTAAGCGGGCTTCACCGCTCAACATGTATGGGACCCGCATCTTGTTGCTTCTTGCAGTTTCACTATACTCCGTAGCGCCGTTAAGCTTAACTCAGATAGCCAGGTCTCGTTGTCGTCGTCTCCCAACATTTCCATGGCTGCAACACAATCTTCAGAAGGAATTGAAATTCCAACACGCCTCCCTCGAAGTCAGAACTTCGATCACTACGCTTCACCAATGCCAGCTCCGGCTAGTAGACATTTGAGACGCACTTTATCCAAAGGTTTCGTAAAGGTATCAGCCGGATTGTCTTCTCCCTTCACCTTATGCATCTCGATCACACCTTTCTTCACTTGTTCTCTGACATAATGCCATCTCAACTCAATGTGGCGAGTGCGCCGGCTATAGGTGGGATTTGTAGCCATAATATATGCTGGTTGATTGTCAATTCCAATGCGCAGTTCCACCATTTGTTGAGGAAGTATTTCTTGAAGTATGTTGCTCTCTGCAGCTGCTTCCATGGCTGCTTCACAAGCGGCCACATACTCTGCTTCAGCAGTGGACAATGCAACAATACACTGGCGTCTCGACTTCCACGACACAGCACCACCTGCCAAGGTAAACACGAATCCTGTAGTGCTCTTTCGAGTCTCTAGGTCATTGGCCCAGTCACTGTCACAATATCCTTCCAGGATAATGGTCTTGGATTCATTTGACTGTCGCTTATACATGATACCATAATCCACAGTGCCACTGAGATAGCGAAACACACGCTTCAATGCACCTACATGCTTGCCAGTTGGTTTAGCCACGAACCGACTGAGTTGACTCAACACGAACGCTAGGTCCGGTCTAGTGCTCGTTGCAAGATACATCAGCATGCCAATCGCCTCGCGATAGGGAAAACTAGTCTCTTCCTCATCTCCTTCACCACACGGTGCGAAGCGAGCGTTTACTTCCATCGGATTTTCTACTGCATGTGCTTCTCCATAACCAAATTTCTCCAGAGTCTCACGCGTATACTTGCTTTGCTTAATCGTCACATGATCACTAGTCTGGTTCACTTCAACACCAAGATACTGAGTCGAAAGTCCCTGGTCCTTGATTCCGTATTCCTTGTCCAAATCCATGAACAACTTCACCTTTCTCTGCTCGTCCTTGGTCGCCACCAAGATGCCATCTACGTAGACCAACACAAGCATAATCTTCTCATCATCGTGCTTGTAATACAAACACGGCTCGATCAATGAACGCTGAAAACCTCGCTTCATTAGCCACTGATTCAGCTCGGTATTCCACTCACGACCGGACTGTCTAAGTCCATACAGTGCCTTCATAACCACGTACATATGCCCCTCAACTTCACACGAAAATCCATCGATTGACTTCACATACTGTCGTATATCAAGTTGTGCATTCAGGTACGCCGTATTGATATCTCCACCATGCAGCTTCAGATTCAATGCTGCTGCCAATCCAAGCATCAATCGAAACGAAGACATTCGTGCCACCGGTGAGAATGTATCTCTGAAGTCGATTCCAGGTCGTTGATAGTTGCCCATTCCTACCAGTCTCGCCTTAAAGCGAATCACGTAGCCTTGATAGTCCGACTTGATATCATAAACCCATCTTGTCCTGATTGGTTTGGCCTCCTCTGGAACATCTTCAGCAGAAATCTCCATCAGAACTTCTTTCGCTCTCATTGAAGCCATCTCCTTCAAATCAGCTTCACGCCAAAAGTCTTTATACTTTGACCTCATGGCTTCCCTGTGATTTCTGGGGATCTGGATGTTATTAGCACGAATCGGTGCTCCATTCTGGCCCAATACTCGAGCCGTACTCTGCAATGCATTCACCACGTAGTCGTCCAGATAGTTGGGCCGTCGACGCTCGTGGTATTCGCGTAATCCTGTGCGAGTTCGTTTTGGCAGTGGTTTCTCAGCACACTCCTCCACCCGTCTTTCTTCTGACGGTGTTTCATCGCGATGATGTTTGCCAATCAACTCTCCACATACACTTGCAACCGTAACAATATCCTCATCATCATCGATTTCTGCAATGTATTCCAGTGCTTCTTCTTCTGCAATGTCTTCATTATCTACCATAGAACCACACACTCCAGCAGTTGAATCACTCCCATCATCGGATGCTTCTTCTCGTTCCTCAGATTCGTACTCTGGTGTGGTCTTTTCTTCAGGTAGTACGCTCACAATAATCTCACTGCGCAGATCACTATTACCAGGAGTTGTTTCTTCACATTGTATCGGAACTTCATCAGTCGCACGATCTGCAGGCTTAATACCAGTCACCGTTTGTCCACTCGCTACAGTTGGTTCACTCGGCAAGGCAACCGTGACGCCTTCAACAGTCGCAACACTTCCGACCTCAGGAGCTGCAACTTCAGGAGCTGCTGTAGTTCCTCCACTCGCAACACTTCCGACGTCAGGAGCGATAGTAACTCCACCACGTTCTGTGTCAGCAGGAGCTTCATATTCCTCGCCTCCCTCGAGATCGACGGTCTCCATGACTACGGTCTCGACACTTACTGAAGCGACGGTAACATCACTCTCGAGCTGAACTGTAGACTCATAGAGAGTAGAGTCCCTCTCACACTTTTCTTCAGCTGTACTCAACTGCTCAAAGTGTAATAATTCCAAGTCTGCTTCATCTACTGATGCTTCATGTCTGTCACGATACATTACGTCTTCAGTGACTCCTAGATCTGCTACAAACTTGGCTGTCCGGTTATCTGGAAAATAGACTTTACACCCAACGACATCTTCAGCATAACCAAGAACAAAACCCAGTCGAGCATTATCGTGATATTTCTTCCTTCCAGGTGTCACTGGGACGTGAACGTGTGCGAGTGCCCCGAATTTCCGAATATGATGCAAGTCAGGCTGTACGCCGAACATCATTTGGTACGGGATACCTTCTGTGCCTTTGTTGTACACGCGGTTCTTAGCATACACCGCGTTCTTCAACGCTTCTGGCCACAGACTAATCGGAAATCCAGCCTCATGCATAGACGCCTTCATCATCTCCACGAGAGACTAATGAGTTCGTTCACACAGATTCAGTTGTGAGCTCTTCGGGCCAACTTTTACGTGTTCAACTCCATTTGCACTGTACCAATTCGTCATCGCATCATTTACGAATTCACCTCCTTTATCAGTCCACACTTGACGAACTCTGTACTTGACTCGTTCTGCTCCAGATAATTGTCGACCAGCTTGACGTTCAGACCAAAACACATACTCTTTAATATGTCGGTTTACAACTTCACTCGACTTGCTAGTCAACAAGTGGATTGTCACGAATCTC
Source organism: Phytophthora infestans T30-4 (assembly GCF_000142945.1). NCBI lineage: Eukaryota > Oomycota > Peronosporomycetes > Peronosporales > Peronosporaceae > Phytophthora > Phytophthora infestans. Next base: position 519,309 of record NW_003303721.1, on the reverse strand, counting down.
GAGTATTCGTCTATAATGACAAGTACTGCTTCATATCGAGTTCCATTCTTCTTGCTAGGAATTAGCAGATCCGCATATACAACTTGGTTCGGTGCCTTCAGCTTCCGGTCAAGCTTCTTCCGATGCTTCATTTTCTTCTGCTTACCCACATGGCATGCATCACAGACACCCAATTATCTCTGTTTCAGCATCATTCCTCGCACAAGACCCTTATCTACCATAGTCTTCAGGTACTGTGGACACGTATGTCCCAACCTCTCATGCCAGACCTTTAACGATCCAACACCGTCCATTGCCGTAAAATTACACAGCAATCCTGTTGGACTTCGAGTATAATCACCAGTTGCAGGATGAATCACCTCAAATCCCCATGTTCCTTCACGTGGCTGAGCAGCGATAATGGTCCTATCCTCCTGTTGTACACGATAAGTTCGGTCTTGGCGAATATAATCGACCTCAAAACCTTGTTCCTCAGCTAATCCAACAGATAGGATACCTTGCGTAGCTCCAGGCACATAGAAGACATCGTTTACAGTGACTCCTACTGGTTCTCCATCCACCACAGTAATAATTTCCACAGTGCCTACTCCAGCTATTCTCGACGCCAGATCTGGTGTCACACCATGTACATGCTGAGATTGACTCGAATCCTCGGTAAAATTCACGCAATACCACGGATTTTCAGTGATGTGAACATTCGACGCCGTGTCAAAATACCACCAACCACTGCTTGTGTCGATCTCTCCTTCCTCATGATCTAGACCGTTAGTCCACCAAGCAACAGGTGTACGTCTCCGGTCTGGATCGAATCCTTCATCCTCCTCAGAGCTGCTGTGAACATTTTCACCACTCTCAGAAGATATTCTTGCGTCCAAAGATAAGGCACCAAGATCTTTAGTCATCACTCTTAGCGATTTACTATCACTATCTGTGTCCACTGAAACATCTTGCCGTACACGAACAGCCATATTCGCACGTGGTTTCCGCTTCAGCTCGCTCGCCTTAGCTCCATCACCACCCTTGCTCTTTACCCACTCCGGACACTCAGCTCTAAGATGCTCAGTGCTGCCACATACGAAGCACTTTCTCAGCTTCTTCATCTTTGTGTCCTTGGAAGTGTTAAACGACTGGTCACCGAATTTTGGCTTGTTTCCACTATTAGCATAATCACCATTGCTGCTACCACCGTTTTTCTGGTTTCGGTGTCGGTCTCCATTCTTGGTCTGATAAATCTTCTGGCGTGAGTCAGCAACGCGTATCAATTCACGAACACGCTCTGGGGTTACCATGTCATCTGCCGAGTTGTAACGAACTCCACTTTTCAGACTCTCGAACTCAAAGTGATGAGGTAAGCTATTCAGCATTAACTCCACCTTAGCAATATCATCAAACTGATAGTTCAGAGACAACAACTCCGTTCGCAGATTGAACATCTTACTCAGATGTACATTAACATCTCCACCTTGGTGCAACTTCAACATCTCAAGCTCGTGTCTAATACTTTCCGCTCTATGAGCCATTGTCGTCTTGTTTGACCTGCTCTCATAGATGACATACAACGCTTTCCACATGTCGGTCCCGGTGGTCTTGTCACAAATTCCCATTCCAGTTCTTTGGAACGCCCTCACTAGTGTACTTTAGAGGTTCCGCCGTCCTGAATCACTTGCAGCTGGAAGTCCTGTGCTTGGGCTCAGAACCCTGTTAGAATCTGCACTTGATCCGTAGACCGAAGATCAACACTAGTTGAGTAAAAATGGAAAGTGAATATTTGTTGTTAGCTCTGCCTACTGCTCTGAGCTCCAACACTTACTTAAGCGGGCTTCACCGCTCAACATGTATGGGACCCGCATCTTGTTGCTTCTTGCAGTTTCACTATACTCCGTAGCGCCGTTAAGCTTAACTCAGATAGCCGGGTCTCGTTGTCGTCGTCTCCTAACATGTCCATGGCTGCAACACAATCTCCAGAAAGAATTGAAATTCCAACACGCCTCCCTCGAAGTCAGAACTTCGATCACTACGCTTCACCAATGCCAGCTCGCTAGTAGACGCCCGAGACGCACTTTATCCAAAGGTTTCGTAAAGGTATCAGCCGGATTGTCTTCTCCCTTCACCTTATGCATCTCGATCACACCTTTCTCCACTTGTTCTCTGACATAATGATCTCTACTAAATTGCGCACCTGATCAACCACCGTTCAGCTCGACCCCCCACGACGGCTTGGCGCTTGACTTCGTGGCGGATACGACCGACGAGAGGCTACCGCTTTGTCTTTACTTGCTCACACAGCGGGATCACCTCATTGAGGCTCATGCCATCTTTGTCTTGCACCGGTAGCTTTTCTGCGAGACAGCAGTGATGCTCGCGAGCACAGGCTCGGTGTCGGATTTTATCTTTCGCTACCCGATAATAGGGATTATCACGGTTGGAAAGTAAGCATGTTTGGCCAACCAAATAAATTAAACCTTCACAAAAGCCGTGTGGAAAATGCACTGTATTCGACCTCATCGGCGAGCAGCACGCACAGGTAGAATGACAGGAAGCCTGTGCGCGGTGCATCTGCAGCGCCTATAGCTCCTAGCTAGACGGAGCTGCTCGATGGTGACGCTGTGATGATCACTTCACAGCAAGAGCCTTACACCGATACTTATTGCGTATTTATATTATGATTTTTTTGTTTTATTTTAATGAACAACATCAAACCTTCTGGCACGGCTTTCCACCAATCATAGATAACCTTCACTGGTATAATTAATAACTCTAATCAAACTAAATCTTCACGTCCCATTTTTTTGGCTTCTGAGTGTGCCCACAACGCTATGACTATTAAAACAGATGGGAATGTCTAAATTTAATAACATCCCCTCGTAAAATCTGGTGTAGAAAAGAGAGCTAATCCACGTGGATATTCACAGCTCATTTATTATTATTAAAAACTTCGAAGTACAGTACTAAATAGTGACTACAATACCGGCGGTATTGTAGTCACTATTATTGTGGTTTTCATCCATTTTGGCAAAGCGGATGATCCGAGATCCACTATATCGGATCCGATTCGCTAAACGCCGTCGATATAGAAAGTAGGGGTAAGGTAAGATTGCTATCTCGGGCCGGATATGTCGATGGGCACTTCGAATTAAAGGGGAAGTAAGAATTGCCGTCTTTGGACGGCATAAGTGATCTGCCCAGTCTCATTTGCTAGAACACTTCCAGTCTAACCGCCATAGGAGAATTATAGCACCCTTTCACTCGGCAATCGCGCTACGGTATGCATACGTTTAGTGTTTATCTTTTCCTCAATAAGTAAAGCTGAGTTGTGGGTGGTAAGGTCGTCTGGAGATGACGTCGCCCTCATCATTAAGACCTTAAGTGGGTCACATATAGCTAATTCAAGCCTTATTACCCTACTACCCTGCCCAATTCATTTAAATCGGGCCCCGAGATAACACAGCAAATCGGGCGGCAAAATGGATGAAAACCACAATATATGTATGAGAGTGAGTATTTTGCCAGACTGGGAGCATCCCACTCGTAGCAAATCTTGTGTTATCTTCGGATTTGCTAGGATTTGCTAATATCTTCCATATCCGAACTCGGTACAGCGTATACTCTGCGTATACCCCTCCCACACAAAAAATCCTCCCCCTCCAGCAAATTCGTGGCGCCAACGGACCCAAATGCCGCCGCGCCCACGCAGCGCTCCAAAGCTCCCCCTGCTGGCAGACGCCAGCGACGATACCAGTGACGACGCCGCATCCGGCGGCTCTTTGAGTGAGTGGGAGCCGTCACCAAGCCCACCTCGTGTGGAAACGACAGGGACGAGCAGCGCTAGCGAGGAAGCCGGACCAGTCTGTGTCATCGCTCCGCCTCCGGGGGAGACGCAGTTCAGGTCGTGGGAAGAATTCGAGGCATACTTCGCGCAGTACCAAGCTCGGTCGTTCCAGGTACAGCTGAGAAGTTTTTTTTAATTATATTCAGTGTTATCTAAGCTAATTGGTTGGCATGTTATCGATACAATATTAGATCTACCGTACCAGAACGAACACCTCAGTTCCAGTACGGAATGCTCGGATATATGCCCAGGGATCCAAGGCGTGTAAGAATCCCGACGAGTGGGACCAGTACGCAAAAACATACGCGTGTACGCATTACGGCAAATTCCGATCGCAAGCCACAAGTAAGAGGCCTCGTCAGGAGAGTCGAGCTTCTGGATGCTCTGCCCAGGTATGTTGCTGCTGCAAATTATAATGTCGGGTGTGCTGTGCAAGATACATGATCAATTAGGCGAAGCCAGATTCAATCTGGCATGGTCTGGTATGATTGGGTATTGACTGGTTTGATCGGACAAATTTGCTAATATCTGCTGGCAATATTTCGTTGTTTTCAGATCAATGTGTGCGTTCAAGAGATCAACAAAGCTACCCATACATTTGCTCTAATGATTACGAAGTGCCACCTTGAGCACAACCACACATTGAACGAGTACGCTTTCAAAAGCCACTCGTCCAACCGTGTGTCCCTCGATGAGAGTGCTTTAGAGACAGTGGACGAGCTCTGCAAGGCTGGCGCGAAAAAGACAAGCATTCTCAAGTTTATCAAGGACAATTCCGATAGCAATCCGAAGCCACAGGATGTTCATAATTTGGTTCGCAAATTGAAGGCTCGCGAGCAAGGATTGACCCCAACCTCTAATTCAAAGCGGTTAAAGAAGTGGATGTCCGAATTTGGTGATGTTTCTGGCAACGTGGGGCGCATCTTTGTCGACGATGTGGGAGAAAAGGTATGATATACGACGTTTATGTTTCAAATTTAATTTCGTTATTGCCTATTTAACCGTTTCATTATGTTAGAAATTGGCAACCTGTATTACGCTTCAAACCAAACACATGCGATCGATCTTCACTCAATTTCCGGAGGTACTTCTAATTGACGCAACGCATGGAACCAATCGATCCAAGTACAAGGTCTTCTCTTTCATGGCACACGACACTTTTGGAAAAGGCCAGTTTGTGCAGCATGCCCTACTCCACAACGAGCAGTGGAGAACATTGTTGACTGCACTGGAAGAATTTAAGACGAATAACCCGGCTTAAACGCGTCTACAGTGCGTGCTCATCGACAAGAGCTTTCTGTTTTGAAGACAGCATTCCCCGGCGTGACTATTCTACTCTGCCAGTTTCACGTATTAAAGTACTTGAGGAAGGAAAGTTCATCATCGGATTACGGCTGCAACACGTGGGAGAGAAATCAGCTGCGAGGGCTCATGGACCTCCTGGTATACGCGAAGACGGAGAAGGAATACATGGGGCATTTCCGGTACATGCTGCATGTGTGCGAGGTTGGTCATTCAAGGTCGGAGTCTTCAGATTCAATCGGGCAGGACAGATCGACCCCCTCTTCGGTCGGGGTGAATCCGGCTCCAGTCGGGCAGAATCTGGCTCCAAACTCCGTTGAACCCGCGGATGTGGCTGCTGCGACAAATGAACCCACCACCCACCCGTTTGCTGCCTATTTCATCAGAAACTGGGATAATTGTCGTAAGTTATGGTGTGCACACAAGCGGCAAAACACCGTCACTCTCGGCAATAACACCAATAATAGATTGGGGGCATCCTGGAAGCAGTTGAAAGAGTGGGTAAATTCGTTCATGGCTGTGGACGAATGCATTGCGTCTATCATGTACTATCAAACGCTTCAAGAACGACGTTTCATGGATGAAGTCTACAAGAAGGTTAACATTCAGCATGTTGAATACGACCAAGAAATGACTCTCGTGGCTAACCTTGTCAGCGAACACGCGTGCGAGCTGATACAAGACCAATACGTATACGCACTTGGCCGTGCATCATACAATTTTTCGGAACTGGACTTGTTCGTGCCTCTTTATGAGCACGCGTTTGCTGCCGTGTCGTCATGTTTTCTTTCTGAGAAGAGCACTCGGCAAAGAAACTGTTATCCCGACACAACTTCTCAATCGCCGGTGGATATTGTCTTCTGTTAGGTCCTCGATAGAGTTCGAGAGCTCAAGTGACAACTGTACGTCTATGGAATCTTTCGCTATTCGTCGGGTTGTGGCGACGGATGATCGACCTTGGGACTCAAACCGCAAGTATCGTGAAGCGCTGCCTATCGCTAGTGAAATTTGTGGTTCGATGTCTGGATTGGGAATGGCACACTACCGAGAAGCGATGGAGTATCTGAAGGATGTTGCTCGTCGGTTCAAGCATTGTGACTTCGGCACCTTATCCAGTCAAAACCAAAACGTTCAGCTATCAGACTCTTCTCCTTCTACCCAGCCAGCTGAAGCGAGTTCAGCCATTGAGAACAGCCAAGTCGAGGAGTCTGACATCCAGTCTGGCGAGTCTGGCATCCAGTCTGGAGAGTCTGGCACTCAGTCTGGCGAGTCTGGCACTCAGTTTGGCAAACATTATGAATCGAAAACCCGAGAGTTGACATCAACTCTCCAAGAAGTAGGGAATGAAGAATTTCACGTAGCGAGCCCTCCTAGATCCCGCGGGCGCCCAAAGCAAACAGCAAAGTCGAAGAAAGCTGCTCGTAGAAAGAATGCCACGATCGTCCAGGAGGACTCAGACTTGTACGCGGCGAATATGAGCCTGGCTACAGTGCGAGATGCTGTTGAAGGCGTGCCTACATACGATACATCTGCCGCTACCCTATCGCGATTCAAGCTGTATGAGTTCAGTAAAACTCCCAGGGCTCCTGTAGCCCACGAGAGAGCGAGCTTACCACCGGCGAAGAAAATTTATCCTGTGGAATCCATAACCCGTGTATTTCGCAAAGACTTCATTGAGAAGTGCAGCACCAAAGTCTCAGCCCTGCAGAAGAAGCATAAAGATTCATAGGGTGTAAATCTAGGCGAACAAGAAATTGCGGTGGATGTAATCGGTGTTGGAACATACACTACCGAGACGTTGGGTGTAATGAAAAAGTGGCACAGGGCGATGAAAAGCATACAACACGTAGACAAAGCTATAAACTGGATCGAGACCATTGATTTCACTCTACAGATGCCCGAGCATTTCCAAGTTGATCCAGATTCAGATATACTTGCTAAGCTGAAGGCCATCCCACTTCTGTCCGTGCAGGTACAGTTAACGTACATTTACTGATACAATGGGTTTACTAGCGTTGATACCATCTTCTTCAATATAGGCGGAAGCGCTGGAGCTCGTTGGCAAGTCGCCCTTGGGTGATTGTACCGCTAACACTTTAGTGCTGAAGCTGTTTGCAGAAAGAGTAGACACGATTGGAGTCGACACGTCCATCGCGGGGAACGTTATGAATGGCTATTTATCGATCTATACGATGAAGGGCGTGTTTGTAGGTGTTACGGGTGAGAAGATTTTGATTCCGATCATCGGTGGCAAGAATCACTGGTGCTCTGTCATGATTGACCTGACATGTAAAGACGTATTAGTCTACGCCCCGATGAATTCCAGCTACGGAGTGAAGATTCGCCCCCTTGCTGACAAATTGGTGACGATGCTACCAGACTTCGCCCAAGAAAGTACCGAGTCCGAATGTACGAAAGTGATCTTGGAGTGCAGGTCGATAGCTACAATTGTGGCATGTACATGCTGTTGGCATTCGAGATATTTGCCGGTGCTACTACTATGCGTGCGCTAAGTAGGAAGGAGTTACAGTATCTACGCTATCGGTATCTCTGCATGTGCGTTTAGCTGAACAAGTTTTCAGTGATTTGGTCTTTTGTTTGTGTGTGTCGATGGCATGACTACCTCCGGGTTATTCACCCTGCACTTTGTCTTGAGAGTTAGATATCCCCAGCGCAGTGAATGTCTTGCAGATATAAGTTTCGAAACCGACAGACATCGAGCTTCCGGTTATACGTATACTCTTGAAGACACATCAGCTGATGCCGTGTCCGGCTCTTCCTGAGTCTGGCATATTCGGGCATGCTAATCGGGTGTATTCTGGTGTAATTGTACTGTCTCTTGTTACCCAGTCTGGCTGAATAACGAGTGCCTATATGTATTGGATGTTCAAAGCTCGGTTTAGGCAGCATATGGATTTTCCCCATCCAATTGATAGGTCGTACAGTACTTTTATTAGTACCGCTGGTGCCTGCTACCCGCACTTGAATCAAGTCTCACTTCGCAACTCTCGGTCCAAAAATCGCAGCGTGTGCGTCGATGCACTATCAATGGTTAATACATGTATTAATAGTGCTTGCTTCCTCGACACTGCTAGCAAGCACCGATGGTGCCTTGAGGTCGACGGAATCTGCAGTACTCCCTCTTGCTCAATCAATCACAACGAACCGGATCTTAGTGCGCAAGAGCGACTCTGACTCGGTCAGCAACGGGGAAGGTGAGGATGCTGAAGAGAGGGGTCCGAGTCCAGGTACCTCAGCCATCGAAACACTGACAAACTCTCTGAAGTCGTCCGTTAGTCAGCAACTCGACGACGCGCTCAAGAAAGGAGAGTCCGCTGACGACGTTTTTAAGCTACTCATGCTTGACAAAGCTGCCGATGATCTACTAGCAAACCCGCGCTTAAACGACTGGATCGGCTACATGAAACTCTATAACAAGGCGAACCCGACAAAGAGAACAACTGTGATCGCTACGCTCACAAGTCATTACAAAGACGATGGGCTGGCGAAAATCATCGAAGCAGCGAAGCAAGTTCGAGCTACTGCGGGTCTTGCGAAGCGGGTGCAGACGGAGCAGATCTACCGTTGGTTGCTTGCCAAAGAGACCCCGGATAGTGTTTTTAAGTTGTTAAAACTGGAGGACACAGCGGAAAGTCTCTTTACCCAGCCTCAAATAGTGTCATGGGCCAAGTTCGTGGACGAGTACAACAAGGTGAACCCGACCAGTGAGACAACTTTATTCTCGTTCCTGAAACCTCTCTATAAGGACGAAGAGGCTTTTGTGCATATGCTTATTGCTGCGAAGAATGTTCCGAGCACGGAGAAGATTGCCATTCGAATTCAAGCCGAGCAGACAGCTCTGTGGCTAAAAACCAAGAAACAACCGATCGATGTGTTCAATCTGCTGAAGCTTCAGGAGACCAAGGTCCCGCTCCTTGAGAGCCCGCTGTTCACTGCTTGGGTAAGGTACACGGACGATTTCAGCCTGATTCACCATAAAACGAAGATGACTCCGATCTCGGTGCTGAAAAAATTCTATGCCGACGATGTCCTGGCAAAGATGATTGTTGCGGCCGACAAGAACCCGAGATCGTCATTGATCGCGCAACATTTGTTTATTCAGCAAATTAGGAACTGGTACGAAAGCAAGCTTACCCCCAAAAAGGTTTTCGAGCTGCTAAAGCTTGACGACGTCAACACTCCGCTGCTCGAAAACCCACTGTTCGTCTCTTGGGCGAGATTCAACGACTACTACAGAGGGAAGAAGCCGAAAGACGGTGGAGATCTGCTATCGTCGTTGACGAAAATTTACGAAGACGAGCGAAGTCTTACAACGGCATTCGTCCGAGCATGGCACGTTCCAAAAACCAGATATCATGCGGAGCAACTACTGTATGCACAGATAAATCGTTGGGTGGCGACCGAGACAGATTCAGTGAGAGTTTTCTACCTTTTGAGTGTTAGCGGAGCAGGGAAAGATGACGTTCGGAAGCTGCTTTATAACAAATACCGCAACGCTCTTGCTAAACTGCTTAAAGAAAAGAAGTCGGGCTAGGAATTGGCTCTGAATTGTCAATTACTAAAGCAGAGAACTATAAAACTCTACTGAATGATTATCAATTTGCTCAACGTCTTTATGCTTCAGGCTTTTTTTATTTCTGGCGAAGCACTTTTAAACGTCGAAGCGGGCATTTGTCCGTTGACCTCGATTTTGGAACTAAAAGTCATTACCGCTAGAGCTGGAACTTTACTACAACGGACGCGCCCGATTAGAGTCCGGACTATATTTAATAGTGCCGCCCGAAAGTGACAGAGAGGACTTTAAACGGGTGAGGACTTTATTCTTTGCTGAAATGATTCGTGTACCAGGTTAATATCGTCTAACGCATCATCTAACTCTGAAAGATTTAACAGATCGACGTCATCGTTTATATGCGGTTCCTTCGACCACTTTTCACGAAATGTTGCGCCGTACACATCGTGCTTGGATATAAACCACGACGAGGGGTCTCTCGAGAAGCCCGCTATTTCAACGCTCCGCATGATTGTTGCTTTATCCGTGTCTCGCAACGCGCGGAGCCCCAATCGCAAACGGTGTCAACACTTGGCATACATGGGTTACCAAAGCGAGTGTATTCGACTCGGTCTGACTCTTTCCACGCGTTAATTTCCATGTACAGTAGGCCCTTGAAACGACATCTTAATCACCTCTTGCATACGCCCAATGCTAACCGACTGCCTTTGATGAGACATTATTGGAAATGACGGAAAGGTGTTTCTCTCTGTAGAATGGATGGTCAGCAAGTTAGTCAAACGCGAAGAACGGAGAGCCGCCATAGCAGCCCCAGTTCTTCGTGTTGCAACTCACCAATTGCTGCTCCGAGTACCTATCAAACAGCTCCTTCCCGCTTGCAATGCACTGCGCCGACTCGACAGCTGATACGGTGGCAAAAGCCCAGCAGGAGCCACACGAACCTTTGGTAGTTTTTATAAGGACTCTATTCAGGAGGGGCTTGTATTTAATAGTGCAGGCATGTATTTAATAGCACCCCGCATGACACTATTCGGTAGGGGGCTTTTATTCGGGCGCATCTGTTAGTAGTGGTTCTCTTGTAGGAGTGTGTAAAAAACCTCAATGAAAACGACAGCATTTAAAAGAATACAGGAGAAGACAAAGCCACGTATGTGTGGATGATCCTACGTATATGAAGTTCATAGAACCTAAGCTTGGTATATGGCTGCTGTTCAGGAAGGTTGAATACTCTACCCACTGGTCGATGGGTCTCCATCGTCCGATGGTCTTAAGCCGTCACTTGTTGTGTTGGTGGTGGGGAGCTTTCTCGTTTTTGGTTAATCACCGGAAGAACCTTGAGCTCTCTTAAACACTGAAATCGGAAATGGGAGGGGAGGACAATGGTCCTTTCTAAGGTGAGTGGGTTTGGGTCAATCGTGATTCAGGTTTGTTTTGCTTTGGTTGCCTCAAAGTGTGATTCATTTAACGTTAAGTACAGTTTATCCAAACGAGCATTTTGCCATGTGCATCAAATACTACTAAGCCGAATGAACAGGTTTGCCTGTCCATGAAAAACATTCGAACTGTGAGAATCTGATTAAGAATATACTGCGAAATATTAAATTTCTCAATTTTTATATAATATTACTGATTCACTAGCACTTATAGCGCGGAACATGATTCTGTGTTTCTTACATGTAGATAGCCGGTCAATTGAAGATAATATGAAACCCCATGTTTCTGGAGGTACTCGCTTTTTGATAAAACCTCAAGAAGCGTGCTCGCCATTTAAAAGCTTCAGAAATCAAAACCAGGACAAACTTTAGTCAGTTGGTATGAATTTCCTCACGTGAAAGATATGAGGAAAGCTGATGCTATTAATATGTAACGCCCTCCTTATATCCTTATACCCTTTTATAGAAAATATGGTACCCTCTGTGACTTTAATAATCTCACCCTTGGCCCAAGGGAAAATAAAATAAGATAGCCTACTGAGATTGGTAGTGGAATAGAGGCAGTCACTTTTGCGACATCATGCGCGTCGGTGTAGTTAAAAAGGGCAAGCAGGATGTACAGTAAACAGAATAAACAGTAAAAGCTCAAGACACACACTCGACGCAGTATCAGGACTAGGTAAATGTTTGTTTCCTCAGACCCCAGACCCCCGGGCAGGGACGACGAGCCCCTACAGGCCTCAGCCGTCATCACTATGGCTTGATTAGAGATTATAACCTCCCGGTGAGTTTTATTTTCACGATCTGAGCCTTCCCGCAGTTTCATCGTCAGCCGTATCTGAGAATGTTCCATGACCCTAAACCCGTGCTTTGTGCGCACCAATTTGCGTCTCTATTTTTTAAAAATTAAAGGTGAAGGAGACTTTTGAGCCAAATTGGCGCAGCCGAGCTTCCTTTTTATGAATTAAAGCAATCGGCAAGAATATGTGAATTCGTCTTTTGATTACTTGAAGTATGCACCATAGTATTTCTAACTTATTTCTATTATTAAGGGTTAATACTGGAATGCCTGAAACAGACTTTGGATTTGCGTAACAGAAGGAGAGAAGATTGGATTACAGTTGTGCACCTCGTATTCGGCGGGGTGGACCATATAGAGTCTACGAGCTGCGAATATTTATAGAGGAGCAGATGGAATCCAAATGTACTACTTTGTATTACCTTAATTAAGTACAAATCTCAATTCCATCTTCGACACAATACCAGAGTGATTCCAACAGTTTCGTATGGTCATTGTCGATACGTCTTGCCAACCTTCTGAGCACCACTTCATCGCTGAATAAATATTGACGGGGGTATACGTCTCGCCTTTGTAAAACAGAGACAGTGTCCATGATGGCTCTGTGGCTGCCTTCCTGCACAATGTTTGCTTATTGGCGAGATTCAACGTAGAATAGGCGGACGGGCGACGTGCCATGGCCTTTTGCGACAAAATTTAAAATGAGCTGTTGTATGGTGAAGTGATTGAGCTGATACATCGTGGCGGAAGTGCGGCGTTTCATCCCTCCTTGAGGTTATTTGGTCCAAAGGAGATGGGCAACTCATTTGCGCAATGCATGTGGCCCAATCATTAGATTGTGCAGGTTATTAAGCCATACCGGGGCCGAAAACGACAGTTCGGTAAACTTATGCCACACTGGTCACTTTCGGCAAAGATATAGGTGCGCTAGAATAATAAGAGCCCATTCCATTTTTCATGAGCGTGACGTGCCTTGACATTTTGTATAAGCTTCTGTGCACACCAAGTGTGATCCTTGCAGGGGCTATTAACCGTGCACTACCTGTTTCAAGATGAACACGCTCAGTGTAATCATATTCACGCGCCAAAGCCTCGTTTTAGATCAGCATACGGATTATTTTTCCCATCTAATGCAACTGGTCGTTTGGCGCAAAGCTTGATCGTTTCACTCCACAACACCGTCGAAGCCCGGCGCGGTGCCCTCCCCCATGCACTACCAATGGCTGATTTTACTGGTATCCACCGCGCTCCTGGCGAATACCGACGCTGTGTTGAAGGCGACTGTACTCCCGCTGAACTCCCTGCTCAGACACAATGTCCCAACGAACCGGCTTCTGAGGGCTCACCAGCTCAAGAGCAACGGCCAAAATGCGGAGGAGAGGGGTGTAGGCACTTCCGCCGTCGAAACACTCACGAATTCTTTGAAAGTGCCCGCTAGCCAGCAGCTTGATGCCTGGCTCACAAATGGGAAATCTGCAGACGACGTTTTCAAACTCCTCACCTTGGACAAAGCTGCCGATGGTCTTCTGGCCAATCCGCAATTGAATGATTGGATCAGCTATATGAACCTTTTTAACGAGGCGAATCCAGCAAAGAGAACTACAGTGATTGCTACACTCACGAGGCACTTCGGGGACGAAGGCTTAGCGAGAATCATCGAAGCAGCGAAACAGGCTCCAACTACAGCAGCTCTTGCCAAGAGGATGCAGACTGAACAGATCCAACGTTGGCTGGTTGACAAGAAGACCCCAGAGGACGTTTTTTCGCTTCTCAAGCTCGACGATGTAGAATTAAGACTTTTTGAACAACCTCAAATTGTCACGTGGGCGAAGTACTTGGACGACTTCAAAAAGGCGAACCCGACTAGTGAGACGACTTTGCTCTTGTTCCTGAACTCTCGCTACGACGATTCAGATTTAGTGAGCATGCTTATAGCGGCGAAGAATGTCCCACAAACAGAGAAGCTTGCAATCCGAATCCAAGCCGAGATGACAGCCCTTTGGTTGAAAGAAACTGTAGAACCGGCCGACGTTTTTACGATGCTGAAACTTGACGAGATTGGCTACTCGATTTTGGGGAATCCACTATTCGCCGCTTGGGTAAAATACACGGACGATTTCCGCGAGATTCATTACGGAACGAAGCTCACGACGATCTCTGTGCTAAGACAATACTATTCGGACTTCGTCCTGACAAATATGCTTCTTATGGCCGTAAGGTCTCCAACTACGTCGGCTGTCTCGAAACAATTGCTTGGAGAGCAGGTGCGGAGCTGGTATTTCGCTCGTTTGGACCCTGCGGAGGTTTTTACCCTGCTAAAGATTGGTGAGGCAAAGACTCCGCTGCTTGAGAACCCACTCTACTATATTTGGCATAATTTCGCCAGTTATTACAAGAGCATGAGGCCGAAGGAAGACATGACCCCGATTGCAGTGTTGAGACAGCGCTACAACGAGGATGACCTCTTAACGACTCTTTTAAAGGCATGGGAAGTCCCGCACACGAAAATCATGGCAGAGCAGCTATTGAATGCTCAGCTCGAGCGTTGGCTAAAAGCCCAAACGGACCCAAAGAGTGTCTTCTCTCTGCTGCGCGTGGAAAACACAGCAGAAGATGATATTAGGAGGTTGCTTTATGAGGATTACCTTAGCGACTTCAAACGATTGTCCAAAAGAAGAAAAACTTCGCCTAAGTAATACACCATGAAACGCGGTGGGTTTCTTCAAATGAGTAGGCGGTATCGTGCCCAATTTTGATGCACATACAAAAAATCAGTATAATCACCACCAATAGGCGGTATCGTGCCCAATTTTGATGCACATACAAAAAAGCAGTAAAATCACCACCCCTTTTCAAATTCTCTCTTTTCTGCGGACATGTTAGATTTTCTCCAGGATTTCAGCGCTGTTTAAAGGATATCGAAGGGTTTAACTGACGAATTAACGTTTAGACAGCATTATTCGCCTTATAATAGTTAAGCTGTACACACGGCATACATGTTCCCGTAATCGGTTGCGCTCATAACTAATACTTGAGCTGTTGGCATGCGTACAGGCCACGAGTTGGCAGTAAGGAGCTCACTCCAGCAATTTCTACCTTCACAGTGTCCGATATAGGTCATGCGTGTAAAATTCGTGATTCTAGGAGCGCCTTGGTGAGTGAATACAAGGCGACGACATTTAGTGGTACTCAGGTGAAGAATATCGAGAAGCGCTACCTAAGAAGATTCAACATGGGTGATACAACGATGAAGGGAACAACAGTCGACGAAGAGCGGGCTGGGAATCTTAGCCCGACAACGATCAAGAACATATTAGAGGCAGACGACACCGTGGCAGCTCTGCAGAGTCACGGCAACCAAAATGCCTTGTTCGCACAGCTGGTGAAAGATGACATTACGGCGATAGCCATCGTTGCTAAGCTCTCGGAAAAGGACAAAATTATCAAGAACATGCCAATTCTGGCAGCATTCAACGATGCCAGAACTGCCCAAAAGTACAATCAACAACTGACTGACTGGCTTGACACGAAGACCCTGGACGACATAAAAGTAGAGCTGCGAGCTTTCAATACAAAACCAATGAGGACCCAATTCACGGAATGGTACCAGAACGGAAAAACTCCGGCTGAATTTAGTGCTGCGATCGCAAAGATAGGGAATGCAAAGAGACAAAAGGAGTTCGACGCGCTAGAAAATCTGTACAGAGGGTTCGTACAGGGGAAGGCGAACAAGGCGTAAAGCCGCAAAAGCGACAGCCGAAGACGCAGCAAGAGGAAAACGTCAAGAGCGACCCCTTTGTCGAGTTTTAGTGCAAATGCAAAGCTGACTCATTTTAACTTGTTTCTTTTTTTTTAAGTACACCAACTCGCTCTGAATGTCATTTTCCTTTGGTTTGTTGTCACGAATGGCAATACGGAATGCGCGTGTAGAAGACGCCCATTGCTTGCATCCCAAAGTGATACTACAGTAGTATTAAAGCTATAGACGTTCCCCTTTGGAATGGTATACCAAACGAGAGGCAGTGATTGCCGATTAATACCGGAACAACAGTGGTAGTATAGGAGGTTGGAGTGGCAGCTTTACCTACAGGTCAAATTACTATCGAGAGGTCCTTAACTTGAAATAATGTTCGTTTGGTGAGTGATCATCAGACCTCCGGATAGTAATAGAAGAAGATCACATAACTACTGTAACGGGGTACGTAGCCCTAAGTGTACTCCTGGTTACATGAAGTGTGACACGTCACACTTCAAAAGTATGATACGTCATACTTCGGGATATTTGGTACAAGGTACCAAGGTCGTCCAAAGCCAACCATTGGTTGATGACATTGCATTGCTATAGGTGACTTATAGCTTGTATGAAACCCAAGCTTTATCTACCTAAAAATATACTCAGTTTACATTCTACCTTAAATAGGTCACTTCGCTCTCTTTTAATAAAGAGGGAGCCTGTGAGCTGCCGTTCACTGAGAGTTTGTAAACTCTCGGAAGCTAACTTTCTCTAGCACAAGGTGCTGTGTGAACCCGTCACATTTGGTAGCACTCGTAGTCAATCCACGCCACCGCGGGTAGATTACCTGAACCTCTCCGAAGTTCGTTGCCATGGATAGGAACGACTTCCCCATGTGAACGACTCTCAATTCGAGTCGGTTCGGAAGATGGCAGGCATCTTCGGGATGGAGGCCCTGCAGAGCCTGGTGGTGTCAACACCGGCCGAGCAGCTCGAGCGCGTCAATGCATTTGACGCGTACGAGCAGGGGCTCATCGCGCATGCGCGGGAGAAGCTGCAGGATCCGGCGGCGGAAGCAAATCTGCCTCACCCGAAGCCAATACGACTGAAGGTTAAGCTGTATGAAAGGAAGGAAAGCGAGAACCTTCACTTCTGGGTCCGAGAAGTAGAGCTCGCGATGGACGCGGCTCTGATCTCGACCGAGCAGCTTCGTGTTGCTTTTGCACTCTCCAACCTTAGTGGCCGTGCTAAGCGTTGGGTGTACACACGGGAGACAACATCCCCTGGATGTTTCACATCCTGGACTCAGCTTTGCGAACAGCTCCGAGCCGCGCTCCTCCCGGCGAACTACGAGTACCGCCAGCGCTCGCGCTTCCTCTCGTGCAAACAAGGGAGGCGTGAGCTGCACGAGTACGTGCAAGAGATACGAGAGCTCACGGCGTCCCTAGTGGGAAAATCACTCAACGAGCACATCAAGATGACTGTGTTCATGGACGTCTGGTGTAGTAGAACACACAAATACCGTCAGATGTGGATTCCTTACACAAACCACAGCGAATCGCCGAGTTAGGTCGGCGGTTGTATGGCCTGCGCAGAGGGTGGTCCCCTCGCGGTCCGGCCCTTCCGGGACAGACGAGTGGCTCGCTTCCACTCGGTTCCGACTAACCAAGTCAGATCACTTCCGAGGCTCCGCCGAGTTTGGTTCGGCTGAGCTCGCTCACAACCCTGTGCCCTCCACCAAAGGATGGACGACGGCGCGCGAGCGCTTTTACAGGTCACCGAGCGCAGAGGCTGCTCAGCTAGAAGTGTTACGGCACCCGGGCTATCCGACGTACCGGCCCGCTGAGTATGCGGGACTTTCTTTCGCGCGTAGCGAGACTTTGTCCTACCCGGACCGACCTAATCTCTTGGCGCTACCAGTCAATACCCTACAAGCTATGCCTCTCGAGTATTGACGGCAGGCATAATCCAGCCCTATGCAGGGACTTACCGAAAAAGTGTACACGTGTCTTGGACTAGGAAAATTCTGCTCTGTTATCTTCTGGGAGCCCTTTCGGCTACCCTATTTAATCCTATGCTTCTCATACAAATATTTAATGAAATGTAGTCGTTTCGGATCTCTACCGACCCTTCAGCTGAGTTCCGGCGACCGTTGAGCTCAGCGGCTGTCCGGATAGCATATCCGGACAGATCGCCGAGTACTTACCGTGATCTTTTGCTCCTAAGCTCTGGGGTTATCAGACCGAGCCGATTCTTGACCTAAAGTAGGTCGGCGTATGGTCGAATCTGGAAATCCCTACACCACAACTGCCCCGGTTATGATACGAGCCGAGCTGGTGAGTGTCTTAATCCTTCATTTTGTTCTGCCACCGTTGGTCCGTACTCGGCTGATGACGTCTCGCGGCTCCCCACCACCTTCTTTGGTACGTTCGTTGCTTCCGCTGTCACTCACTTGGCAGCTCCTTACTCTTCGCATGTTGTTCCAGCACAACCCGTGGCACCATCCTTCTTCTCCAACTCCTCGTCGAGGTGAAGGCGTGCCAGCTGAGTCGATTCCTCGACCCGTCGGTACTCGTGGGTTCAGCGACCGGCATGAAGCTGGGCTGATTGACCTGACAACTTCCCATAAGTCTGACGCGGAGTCGGCAGAGTCTTCTCGCGTGCGCCTTCCTGGTCCACCGAGCTTGCCGGGCGAGACCACTTCGGGCGCCACCAATCAGCCAAGCTCGGCTGCTCCAGTGAGTCTTGACTCCCTCATGGCCAGAATTAACGAGCAAGGGCATGATCGCCGAGAAGAATTGACCTTCTTGGCGAGGCTCATGGCTTACGGATTTACTCGTTCCGTGGAGCCCTCCGATCCCGTGCAGCGGCGAGCTATTTTGCATGCTGCTTCCGCGGGGAACTGTTGGATATCTTGAAAGGCAACTACGCCGCTCTTGATTATCCAAAGATCATCGGCGATCTCCAAGCTGACAATCAAGCTGTTCAGGAGGAGAACCGCGCACTGACTCGGCGACTGGACTCGCTTGCTCTCAGCAATGTCGACTTGTCAACTCAGCTCTCGTCGGCTCAACAGCAAGTGTCTCGATTGGAGGCTGCTGCCACGCAATCGGCTAATCTCCTCGCGTCGCTGCGAAAGGCTGCAGCTCTGAGTGAGGCAAAACTTGCTCGGGCCATCGCAGCTGAGCAGAGCAAGGTTGACGCTGCGTTGGGTCAGGCCCAGCTCCACCATCAGCAAGTCTTGGATCGGGACGCCGAGATCGACGTCCTTCTCCGATCCATTTCTGAGAGGGATGCGGCGTTCGTCACTCTTCAGGG
This sequence comes from Phytophthora infestans T30-4, assembly GCF_000142945.1. Classification (NCBI taxonomy): domain Eukaryota; phylum Oomycota; class Peronosporomycetes; order Peronosporales; family Peronosporaceae; genus Phytophthora; species Phytophthora infestans. The sequence goes on along the minus strand of NW_003303721.1, from coordinate 500,361 downwards.
CATTGCTTCCAAGCACTTCGAACAGTTGCAGGAGTCGGTGCGGTTGTACAGTTCCACCGGTACTCAACCCTTGCGGCACGCTCAGTCGGTGATCGCTGAGCAGCGGGCTGTGATTTTGCGACAGAAGCGGCTCATCCGTCGGAATGGTATTATTCCGATGCACGATCCTCACATGGCTGCTGCTGCTGGCGGTGGCTTGCAAGTTCCTGGGCTTGATCCGTCCGACCTTCTCCTCAACGCCCGGCTGTGTCGTGTCTTGGAGTCTCGCTTTCCTGAGGCTCTCAACATCCTCGCTGGTGAAACTCGGCGGTTGGAGTTGATTGTCCATCCTCGCCGAGATGCTCCAGTGGCGAGTTCCATTATTGGTCCTAGTGTGGTTCTCTCAGCTAGTCAAGCGTCCTCGGCGACTTCATTGGCAGACTCGGCTGCGGCTCCAGTCAGCTCAGCGGCGGTAACAACCCAGGCTGAGCCGACTCTTGCTCAGCTTCACCGTACGCCTTTGGCAAACTTGACCTCGACTCAGCGGCTTCGGCGTTATGCCAACCCCAAGTCTCCCACTGCTGCAGGTCCTCGTCATCGTGCACCGGCGCCGCATCCGCCTCAACCGTACGCTTGTCCACTCCCCGGAGAGAATGGACACGAGGCTATCAGTGCCCTTTTGCACTCAAGTTCACCTCAAGCTACTGTATCCGATGGAGGAAGGTCTCGCTCTGGAAAGTCCCGTCGTCGGACTCGGCGGAAGAAGGTTCGTCACCTTCAGCTGAGTTCTGCTACTCAGCCCGCTGTCTCTGCTCGCTCTGAAGACGACGGTGACGCTTCGAGCGAAGCTGAGTTTGAGTTTGAGTTGCCTGAGCCGCCCGCCGACACCGTTCCTGCAGTTGCTTCGACGACTTCGGCGGGTTCTTCGTCTTCTGGTCCTCCGGTGACTTCGTCAGTCGCGGCTACTCGCCCACCGCCGATATCTTCATCCGATGTCGTGGCTTCACTGCCTGTCCCGGCTACGAGCGTGTGTGCCCCAGGCTCGACTTCGCCCATCTCCTCTGGGTTGCCCCAGTCGAGCGCACCACTCAGCGTCGTGCTAACGGTGGTTGGACGCTCCCAATCGCCCTCTCGGGGTCTGAGCGTATCCACCACGCCGACTGACTTATTGACTCCGGCCGTGAGTGTCCTCAGACCGTCTCTCCCTGTGACCACGGCCGTGTTGACGTCCCCATCTGGGCGCCCTATCCGGAAATCTGCTGAGACCGCCCGCACTGTGACTGCTCAGCTGCTTGAGGATCTCGACGCGTCTGACGACGAGGTGTTAGGGCCTGGTGATGGTTCTGTACCGTCCACCGGCTCGACGAATCCTGCCGCTGGGTCGCTCTTGGATCCCATTTCCTTATCAGAGAACTCGGCTGGCAGTCCTTCAGCTTTCCGACTCAGCGACCGCAGATGCTCGTCGTTCTGCCCAAGCGAGAAGTCTTCATGCGGCGATCTTTGGTTCTGACGACGAGATGAGTGATGAGTCCTTGCCGCCGAGTGATCGCCATTCCTCGCGGTCTTCATCGAAGGATTCTGGTGACGGGACGAGTTCTGCCTCTGCGCCGGCTTCGGGGAAGCACCAGCATCGCAAACGTCGTGCCTCGTCGAGTCCTGCCGGTCACCGGTCGAAGCGATCCAAGAAGCACAAGAAGCACAAGAAGCATCACAAGACGCACCGACACCACAAGCATCGGCAGCTTCCGTCAACTCCTGATCCAGCTCCGGCTCAGTCCATTCCGGCTGCTCCTTCGCCGAGTAGGCTCCCGGTTTTATCGTTTCTCGCTCAGCCGAGTTCGACAGCCTCACGTCCGGCTGTGGTCGCACTTCCCAGCGCTCTTACACTCCCGCTGACGACGTTACGGACTCGAGCCTCGTAAGCGGTGTCCAAGGATTGTCGCCTGACTCTTCACATGGCTCAACTCCGCGAGGTACCATTCATGCATTTCGGCTCAACTCGTTGTTGGAATGCATTATTGGATACACTGAGCGGAGGGGTGCAGATGGAGCTCGTAGGGAGCAAGAGTCGTGTTCCACCTACGCCGTGTTCTCTTGACGGCATTCGAGCTTTCATGGGCCGTTTTCGACCCGAGCCATCCTTGTCAGCGTCTTCGGCGGATGCTCCCTGAGCTTCCTTTCTTCTTTTCTCCGTCGATACTGGAGGAAGCTCGGCGATGTTTGGCTTCTCAAACCCGGCCTCGAACTTTGATGCAAGTTCTTGGAGATATGTGGGTGAAGCTTCGTGGCGACAGTCCCTTGGACTCGGCGGGGAGGCCCATCCAGACAGATGGCCAAATGACTCGTTACTTCGTAGCTCTCTATGAGCGTCGTCATTGGATTGTCGAGTCGAGTGTGTTAATGGGTCTCCATCCTGACGTCAACCCGGCTGCCACGCCCGCCCAGCTTGCTGAGGTATACGAACTGTGGCTGGTGTACAAGCGCGAGCGCAAACGTCGTAGTGACACCTTGCGATCCTTGGTTGTTGCTGTCTACGACCAGCTTTACTCGGCGGTCACTCAGAAGTTCGGCGATGAACCTGCTCCACTGGTGGACGCAGAGGTTTATTTTGATCCGTCCGTTCCCCATTACTCTCCCGTTAACCTTTCGTGGGTTCCTTCCGGGAGAGACTGGGTCCAGTGTGCTCACGATGTGGATCTAGCCGAGCCCTGGCGAGCTTGGTGGCTTACTGACCCGGCGGTCCATCCGTACAATACTTGCTTCCGCGCTCGGAACGTGGACTTCTTGGTTTTCGCTCCGCGCGGTATGGATCCTCAGGTTGTTGACGACGCGATTGAAGAAGATTTCGATCTTGCTGAACAAGCGCCTCCTGCCTATGCCCCGGGTGCTCCAACTCGGCTGAATCGTCAAGGCATCCATATCTTCACTGGGTCTTCGATCGGTGAGCTCGGCTCAGATGGCGAGAGTGCGTCTGGTGACGACTCGGCGGACGATGGGTTGGGTTCTCCCAATCTCCGAGGCGCGTCTCCGAATATGTCTCCGTTCGGCACCCCACTCCCCAGTGGGACGGATACTCAGCCCACTTCCGCCGCGTCGGGTCCTGAGGCACCTGGTTCGGCGTCAGCTTCGTTGGCTAGCTCGGCGATGATACTTCTTGCCACGGCTGCGAATGTTGCATCTCCTTTCGCAAGTTCCCAAGGGATGACGTCTGCTACGACGCCACGCCCCCAATCGTCGAGTCCGCTGAGCTCTTCCCAGTTGTCTCCGTCGGGTTCAACTCACTTAGTATCCGGATCGCCGACTTTTTGGTTTTCTTCCTTTGACTGGGCGTCCCGTAGGTATCGTTCAGGACTTCATTTCGTAATTATTCAGTATATGTAGTTTCGACACAGTAGCATTCCATCTCAACTCGGCCTGTGTCGTCCGCTGAGTTGGTGTAACTTTTGGTGCAATAGCTGTTAATCCTCATCTGCAACTTGCACCATTTGCAGACGGTTTTCGCGCTACTTCTGTCGTAGATAGTCAAACAGGAGACCCCCACATGACAAATTCGACAGTGGTTCCCAAGTAGGCTCATCGTAGCCGACCCACTTAACTTTAAACTTCCGTTGTGATCGTGACGTACTTGTGGATAATGGTAGCTCATCGTCGAGAATTGCTTCGACTTCATACTGGTCTGTACTTGTGTCTGGTTCCCAGCTGTCTTCAGGCAGTAATTCTTCATCAAAGTCAAATCGCTGAGTCTCTTCGAGGTCGGCGATTAGTCTCGTCTTTGGTCTTCCGCCGAGTTCGGTGACTGCCTTCAGACGTGATACATGGACCACTGGGTAGAACCTATATCCACTCTTGTCGGGTAACTCCAATTCATAGGCGAATTCTTCCACCTTCTTCTTCACCCTGAATGGTCCATGCCATCGGTGGGCTAACTTCTTGGTCAGGCCCGACTTGACTCGCTCCATAAACAACCAGACTTGATCTCCTTCTTTGAACAAGGATTTGGTGGATTCATCGCCTGGTTCTGCAACTTCATCTTCGTCATCTGCTGTGTTGGGAATGGATCTTTTCTCCTTCTTGCTCAACGCTTCGTTGTGCTCTCGAGCTCGTCGTGCTTTCTCTCGCACTTGGAACTCAGCTGCTAATCGAAGTGCCACTTCTCGTTGTCTGTTCGCTTCTCGGCGCCACTCGACTGCGTCCGCCGAGTTGACTGGGTGCCCCTGTCCACGTCGTATTGAACTTGTCATAGCCTTGAGTGTAGACTTGGCGTCCCAACCATGCACCAGATAGAAAGGGGTTTCTCGTTGAGTCGAATCTCTTGAGTTGTTGATAGCGTGTACCATCTTCTCGGCGATGTCGTCCCAGTCGGCTTGAAGTGGGTCTTCTACGTAGACCCGTATAGTCTGAACCATTGTCTTGACTGACCTCTCTTGTTGACCGTTAGCTTGTGGTCGGTAACTCAGCGTAGCTCTTGATCTCGACTGCATCATCTCGGAGAACGTTTGGAACACTTCACTCATAAACCTTGGATCTCGGTCGTGCCGTATCAGAGACGGAGCCCCGAACTGCCTGAAGACGCATTCCTCAAATACCTTGGCCACTTCGAGTGCTCCGGTGTCATTCATAGCCTTAGCGATAACGAACCCCGTGAAGTGGTCCTGGAACAGCAGCAGTGCAGTATTGCCCCGCTGAGTTCGAGGAAGAGGAATCACGAAATCCATTGACACAACTTGGAATGGATGGTCTGACACCACATTTCCCGGCGAATAACCTCTCAACTGTGGCTTGCTCTTACTAGTATTGCAGTCCTCACAGGCCCTAACATGTTTCACCACGTCGGCGTAAAGACCAATCCAGTAGTAGTCGGCTTTGACTCGGTGATACGTTCTGACGATGCCTTGATGGCCTCCTTCGATCGAGTTGTGGCAGTTATGAAGTATTTCGTCGACCATGGTTGACGGAATCACCAATCTCAATGAGAGGTTCGGTTCGCCGAGTTCGCCTAGTCGGCGGGCTTCATCTCGGCGGTACAACAGGCCGTCTTCGCTGAGTACAAAGACTTCTGCGACTTTGCCGGCATTCTGAGCTCGACGGTGTGTAAGGTCCTCCAATACACCTCTCAGGTACGCCTTCAGATCGGCCCACCTGAGTTCTTCATCTTGTGCCTTCGCGATTCGTCGTCTCCGCTCAGTCTGTATCGTCACTGGATCAATGTCGTTGGCATTCTGAGCTGTCTGGGCTGACTCCATCTGCGACCCTGCTTCGACATTCGGGGTCGTGTGGTTAATCCGCCGAGTCGACGCCCTGCTGACTTGTTCGAATTTATCTCCACTGCTTTCAAACGCGGATTCTCCAGGATTTGTAGACATGGCTTCATGATCCTGACTTCCACCTCTTGCTCTAGCCGAGTCTTCATCCAGCTCGTCCTCAAAGTGAGCTCGGCGTACTCGGCTACGAGTGACTGCCATGACAATCGGTGTTTCCGCTGGGTTGTCTGTGGCGTACAGTTCTTCGGCTACGCGGTTAATCATTCTCAGCTCTGCTTTCCTATCCGTCCCAAGAATTACTCGTCCAGCTTTAGCTTCCAGTGCTTCTGTAGCGAGAGAATCAGCCGCTGCGTTATAGTGTCGCGCTATGTGTCGATACCGGACCGAGTTGAGTTGTTTCGTGAGATCCTTGTGCCGAGCTAGTTCCACTTGCAACGTTTCCTTCTTGCATGCTATCACCCCCATGGATTGCTGGATTGCAAGCCGGGAGTCACCCACGATAATCAGATCGGTTATCTCTCGGTCAATCGCCGCCAAGACTCCATTGTTCATGCCGGTGTACTCGGCGATGTTGACTGTGGTGGACGACAGGTACGCACTCGCAGCAATCTCAGTGTCCCAATTCGGAAGGCGCCACAGTATCCACGAACAACTGCCATACCCGCCGTATTTAGCCGTCTTCGCTGAGCCATCAAATGACAGCACGCATCCTGCAAAGTCAGCTGGTATTCGGGCATATAGCAGCGCTGGGTCCATTTGAACTGTCGCCGAGTTCTTGGAGGGAGGTGCCACGTGCTTCAAGGAATCGTCGAGTCCGATAAACGGGGTTATCGACGCCTGGAGCAACTGGGCGAAGTCTACATCTCGCTCACGTACTCGCTTCACCTTCAAATCATAGGGCGACAACATAACTGCGAAACTGACTGCGCGACCGTACAGCGACTTTGACTTAAACACCCACTCCAACGTGGAGAAACGGGTGTAGACGTGAAGCGTCTTTCCCGCCAAGAGAGTGTAGCACACTTTCAGCAATTGCAACAGCGCGACTACTTCTTTCTCAGCGGGATGATAGCCGAGTTCGTTCTTCTTTAGTACGCGTCCGCAGAAGCGAGCTGGGTGCAGTTTGTCGTCGTGTGGCTGCATCAACGTACTACTCAGCGCCCACGCATTGGCGTACAACATTATATGGACTTCTTTCGCCGAGTCGAAATGACGCAGAATTGGAGCTTCTGCTACCCGTCTTTTGAGCTCGGCGAATGATGCTTTTGCTGACGCCAGGTCACCCCCAGGGCCAAAGTCCGTATCCTTTAGCTGATAGAGTACTGCTCCGTAAACAGCCAAGTTCTGGATGAATCGGCCGTAATAGTTGAGGGCACCGAGGAAAGCTTGCATCCCCTTCTTTGATTTCGGGAAGGCGAGCTCGGCGATCGCGGCTATCTTCTTCGCATCAGCGCGTATGCCACTCGGCGTAATCTCGTGCGATAGGAAATCAACCTTGGGTTGGACAAAGATACTCTTGGTAAAGCTGATGCTAATTCGACATTCTGTGAACCGGGCTAGTAATCGGTCGAGTGTCTCCAAGCAGGCGTCGAACGTCTCACCTCCAAAACAGATATCGTCGACAAACGACCTCCGCTTGAACACCGGAATCAAGGAAGACTGGTCTGGTTCTCCATTAGCAAACATGTCGCCGTCCGGTCCGTTGACCAGGTCTTGGACCGGATCGCAGTCAGCCTGTGATTGGTGGTCAGCTTCAAACTTCGTCAGCTGACTCTGCGTTGAATCGCTGACTCCGCGGAGCTCGACTCGCCGAGTACCCGACTCGGCTTCAGCAATAGCCATTCGTTCGGCAAACAGCTGCCATCCTCCCTTTGGTTAGACGTATCCCCATAGAGCGTTGTCGATCAGTCGCTGGTAAATCATAGGCGCATTTTTTAATCCAAACGGCATGCGTAACAATTCAAAGTGTCTAAGTGCACAGACGAACGCTGAGATCTACCGAGCTCGGCGTGTCATCAAGACTGCCTAGAATCCACTCGCAGCATCGAGCGAGCAAAAGCACAAGTAACTTTCCAATTCAGTAAGCAGGTCATCGACTAGTGGCATAGCGTATTCCATCGGTGTCGTAACCGCATTAACTAGTTTATAGTCAATGCATAGCCGAATATCCACACCATTTTTCTTGAGCACTATCACCACTGGCGAGGCCCAAGGGCTGCCCGAGAATGATATCAACCCAGCTCGAAGCAGCCCATTTAACAACTCGTAAAGTTTGCTCAAGTGGCGGAGAGGTATCCGCCGAGCTCTCTGCTTAATGGGTGCGTGTCCTTGGACATCGATGTCGCACAATGCTCCGTACGCTGGAGGCGGCAGGGCATTACCACTTGAAATCATTATCCCTTCGTGCTTTTGTAGCTCTGCCACCAATTTAGCCGACTGTGCTGGCGTATGACTACTCGACTTGACGTTTGCAGCGCCATAGTCGAGTTCGGTAGGTTCAACTTCAGTGAGGTCGGGAAGGAAGGCCAGCTCGTGAGCGTAGTCCGTCAATTCCAGATCTGTTCCACTACGCTCAAAGACGTTGGTCGTACCATCGTCAACATCATCCTCTTGCTCGTCTTCAGTCGCGGCGATAGCCAAGTAGTGTTGTCTTAGAGTTTCCGTTGGGTCTCTCGTTGAGTTGCACTCATCATCTCCAGCTTGTCCTAAACCGTAGTCAATTCCGCCGGGGTCGAACACCGTTGCCGCTGAGTTCGTCACTCCGACCTCAGCTATAGTACCTTCCAACAGTGATACCTCTGGTAATTCATGGTTGTCGGTTGCGTCAGGGCCCGTATTCGCTGAGTTCACTGCGATGGTCGATCTGACTCCTGCGTTTTCAAACTTGGCTCCGAGGTAGATGGCATCATCGTCACGCTGTCTAACCACTTCCAGACCGGTCGTAGTCTCCATAGTCTCCAAGGCTGAGTTCGCAGTAGCTGGGTCGTTGTTCGGCTTTATTCCTTCAGGCAGTAATACCTCCCGACTATCATAGTCCTTGGTCGCGTCGGAGTGATCAACCGCTGAGTTGGTTGTGACGGCAGAACTAACTTCCGTGCATGCAAACGCGTCCTCGGTATAGCTGACATCATGACAACATGTTGTGGCCACGTCCGGGGCACTCTCAGTATTTATATCTGCTGATGCCGAGTTCACTGCCCCCGACTTGATAATGCAGGCTTCCGGTGTACCCATCGCTGAGTTCACCACGGCTGCAGAACTTGGTCTTCTGACTCCAAACTTGGCTTGTTTGTCAGCAACCGGTTGGGCATCACTTAGGGCGCGTTCTGAGCGTTCGTCAAGATCTTCTCTCGTTATAGCTGAGTCTTCAGTCGCCGACACGTCTTCCGTGGCCCTTACTTCACTTTTTCCTTCAGCCGCTGAGTTCGTGTTGACGTCAGAAATGGCGCCATCGTCTTCAAACTTGGACAGCTGATAGGAGACATCTTGGCCATCGTGTATCACCGACGTACGGTCCGCTCGGACGTCTTCCAGCTTGAACGCTGAGTTTATAGCCGGGTCACCCCTTGTCACCCCTGAAGTCGATATGACGTCTGCGTTACCGCGACGCCTCTCGTAGTCGCCGGCTTCAGTGTCGGCTTCGATCCTTCTCCAGCGTTCGGCGCATGTTAACTCTGGTCCACTTTCCACTGGAGGAGGTCGTCTTTCCACCGCCGTCGGAGTTGGGTATTTTCGTCTTTCCACAGCTGGCGGCTGGTGTGACAACCAGTCGTCGTACAGTCGTTGTTCTTTCTGCAGCAAATCTTTATCCATCGCCGACTCAAAGGCCAATATCTGCTAGTCACGGTACTTCGCCGAGTTCACGCGGACATATCCCTCATTGGCCAGTACTCCGTGTGGTTGCCATTTTATACAATAAAAGTGAGGTGGGCACCAGACTGACGTCTGTCGTACGTTCGTAATCAGGACATGGGTTGGTCTTCCTCGGCGATTAAAAACAACCGTTGGAATCCAACCCTTCGTCCGTCGCACCCACAAGTTATGCGTCGACTCACTGGGTTGTCGCCTGGGCAATTTGAACTCAGCGGTCATTCGACTTTCGATCGTCAACCCGTCTGGTGGCCCGCATGGGACATTTGGTCCGAACTCGGTCTTGGTCGGTGCATTACTTGATCGGATGAGTGGAATCACCAGCTCATCGGGTAGCTTTACCGCCGAGTTGTACAGATCCAGACGGATTCCAGCTGGGAACATGAAGTCGGTGCCGAGAATCAAATCGACTCCGGCATGATGAGGCATTATCCATACTTCAAACTCGTATGCCACTTCCCAGCCGAGTGTCACCTTCACCACTGCTCTTGATGTTGTCACCATCCTGTCTTTACTTATTCCTTGTATGTCAATTCGCTTATCTCGGCTGGCCACTCTCTTGAGACGCAGTTTCCTCGCGAAGTACTCACTGATCGCCGAGACATTTGCTCCGGTATCCAATAATATCTTGGTCCTTCGGTCATTCACTGCACCCAATACGAGGGCTCTCATTCTAACTCGGCGATCAAACGTCTGTGCTGACCACCATCCCAGCCGTTCTCCCGGAAGCAGCTTCATTATCCTGGTACGATGCACAGTCTGGTCTGACTGCCGAGTTACACTTGCAATCGCTCGGTTGTTATCATCTAACTCACCGAGCTCACGTTCAATTCCGTCGATTTCACACATCCAATTGCCATCCCCGCTTCTTCCCTCGGGCCGTCCTGCTTCGCCTACGAAGGCAAACAAGAAGTTCGCCTCAACTGCAGGTTCAGCTGACTGTGGCAGCCCGGCATATTCCAACCCAGTCAGTGTTGGCGGGCCGCCGAGTTTAAATCACTCGGCGCGTAAAGGTTTTGCAGGTCTTCTGGCACTTGCGACTTGTCGACAGAGTTCTTCACGAACGCAGCCAGCTTCTCATATTGACGAAACCGCTCGCACTGGCCGCCTTCATGGACTTGTCTGCAGAATTTGCAGCGTCGTCGACAGTAGTGAGCCGAGTGCCCCATTCTTCCACAAGCTGCACAAGGTCCACGTTAGTTGTTGTCGCGTGATCCATCTCCACGATTCGACTGTTCTCGTTGGTTGTACGGTCGCGGAGGTCGGTTCGCTGAGTTTCCCCAGCTTCGGTTCGAGTCTTTCTGGTCTCCCGCCGAGTTCTCTCGGCGGTCCGGTGTATTTCCTTTATCATTGGAAACGCCGGCGTCAATGTAGTCGTCGTCTTCCGCTGAGTCGTGGCCTCCGGACTGGTCCTCATCATCCCATTCGTCTTCGGAGTTGTACGGACTCGGCGGGTTCTGATCGATGAGCTCCTCTCCGTCGGAGTCAGCGTCCACGACAGTGACTCGGCGGTCGCGATTTTCTTCCTTGCGACTGCGCTTCTCATCTCGGCGGCTCTGATCCTTCCGCTTGTCATCTCGGCCTCGTGCGATCACGAGTCGGTCGCGTTGCTTCTTGCGCTTCTCGCCGAGGATCCGACGATTGATTATCTGTTCCACCTTACTGATTTCTCCCAACTGCAAGGGGTACATCAAATCCATCACATCGTCATCACCACAATGCAGCAAGAAGTGTTCGACATGGTCAGCTGCGTCGGCGCCACCCTTCTCGTACTGGATCTTGGCTGTCCGAGCAAACCCGTTGAGTCGGATCAGGAAGTCGCAGATCGGTTCGCTGACTTTACGTCTCGCCGAGTAGTAACGAGTGCGGGCGGATTGGTCGAACTGTGAGCAATAATAATCCAGGAACGCCTCGCTGAGTAGTTTCCAACGTCGCTGAGTCTTCTTCGGCAGCTGCCTGTACCAACTCTTCGCCGCACGTCCCAAGCATAGCGAGAAAGGCTCGAACCATGCACTTTGGGGCATCCTGGTGCTCTTCATCTCGTAGATGAAACGCTTGATCCACTGGAGCGACGTGTCAGAGCGGTAGCGCTTTCCTTCGAGCTCGGCGATTTTGTCGAGCGAGGCGTGGGTTCGGACTTCGAGGTACTGCGTCGAGTCCTCTTCAGCCGCGTCAAAGCTCAAGTTTCGGATGTAGTCCTTCACGGTTTCTTCACGGTTACCTCTCACGTCGAAGGCGTCGTCGTCTTCTTCATCCTCCTCGTAAGCCTCAGCCTCATCTGCAGCGTCATACAATTCACGGTAACGACCTACATTCCGCTGCCCACGACTCGGCGCTCGCTGAGTCGGGTTTCGCTTCAGTGGAGTCAGCATGTGAGAGTCTTCGAAGTACGGAGTCCCTTGCGTAGCGCGGAACACTTCACGTCTCTTCGTCTCCGGGGTCTTCGGCAAAGGAATCTTGCTCGGGTCCTCGCCGAGCGGTTTGAACTCGGCTACTCGGCTGTACACCTTCTTCGTTCCACCAGGGGCCTTCTCCAATTCAAACGCCACTCTCAGCTTCTTCTTCCATTGCCAGAGCTCGGCTCCGCCACGGGTCAGACTCCAGTCGGACAGGATGAGGCTGTTTGGTCGGCTGTTGCACCGATAGCCCATCGCCTTCAACAGCAACACATTTTCTTCCACCAACTGATTGATGTTGGCTGCACGCACCGGTTGAGTTAACTCGGGACCCAACATCGGCCACTTCGCCTGCGCCATCGCCACCGGCGCGAACATCATCATCCATTCCGATCTCGTTCTCATCTCCTCGCCGAGTCGAGCCAACACTTTATTGGCGCTCGGCGTATCGGCGTTTCTCATCGCTTTCGGAAAAGGGGCGGACGGTCCCCTTGAGCAACGCCATGTTCTTCTTCATCTTCTTCATCGTCCGCACCTTCGTCGAGCTCGGCGGATAAGTTGCGCTCAACAGGACGTGCGGCTCCCATGCGTCCCACCTGCAGCGTCAACTCTTCCACCTCGCCAAGTAGCTCGGCGGTAGTCTTCGTTTCTCCGCGCTCAGCGGTCTCGGTCTTCTCTTCATACTCTCCTTCACTTGAATCTCCGTTCTCGCTCTCCTGGTCTTGGCCATCCTCGTCGAACTGGACGGCTCGTCCCACCTCCATCGTCATGGCGATGAGTCGTTGATCCGCCGGGTCCGACCCCGCGAGAGGCGATCCTCCAGCCGTCGCTGGGCGTCCGTCGCTCGGAGTTGCTGATCCCTTGACCATCTTCACTCTTCTCTTTCTCTTCTCTTCCTCTTAACTTGGTTAGCTGGCACCTATAAAAACAAGCACACACTCCTGTTCCCGGGTCGCGGCACCAGTTGTGGTGTAGTAGAACACACAAATACCGTCAGATGTGGATTCCTTACACAAACCACAACGAATCGCCGAGTTAGGTCGGCGGTTGTATGGCCTGCGCAGAGGGTGGTCCCCACGCGGTCCGGCCCTTCCGGGACAGACGAGTGGCTCGCTTCCACTCGGTTCCGACTAACCAAGTCAGATCACTTCCGAGGCTCCGCCGAGTTTGGTTCGGCTGAGCTCGTTCACAACCCTGTGCCCTCCACCAAAGGATGGACGACGGCGCTCGAGCGCTTTTACAGGTCACCGAGCGCAGAGGCTGCTCAGCTAGAAGTGTTACGGCACCCGGGCTATCTGACGTACCGGCCCGCTGAGTATGCGGGACTTTCTTCCGCGCGTAGCGAGACTTTGTCCTACCCGGACCGACCTAATCTCTTGGCGCTACCAGTCAATACCCTACAAGCTATGCCTCTCGAGTATTGACGGCAGGCATAATCCAGCCCTATGCAGGGACTTACCGGAAAAGTGTACACGTGTCTTGGACTAGGAAAATTCTGCTCTGTTATCTTCTGGGAGCCCTTTCGGCTCCCCCCATTTAATCCTATGCTTCTCATACAAATATCTAATGAAATGTAGTCGTTTCGGATCTCTACCGACTCTTCAGCTGAGTTCCGGCGACCGTTGAGCTCAGTGGCTATCCGGATAGCATATCCGGACAGATCGCCGTGAACTTACAGTGATCTTTTGCTCCTAAGCTCTGGGGTTATCAGACCGAGCCGATTCTTGACCTAAAGTAGGTCGGCGTATGGTCGAATCTGGAAATCCCTACACCACTGATGGCCTTCGAGTGGACCCCGCACGCACTCAGCTGTTCCAGGTGCAGTCAAACACCCTTGAAGAGGCGATTCAACTGGCTCTTCAAGAAGCGTACAGCCATCACCAGGCGCGTACGCGGGCCTCAGCGTGGCCCGAGAGTTTCTTGTCGACACCCGGTCGAACGAGCCCCAACGGACCAGTTCCCATGGAACTCGGGCCCCCCGAACAGCGTGACATCCGCTGCTTCGGCTGCGGGAAGATGGGCTACTTCAAGCGCGACTGTCCCGCGAAAAGACTTCACAGACGGTCCTTCCCCAACCCCGTCCTCAAGGGTCGCTGTCAGAAGCCAGGATCCCGGGACAGGGGAACGCCGGGAACCAGTAGGGCGGGGCGCCCTACTTGGAAAAAATAAGTCTTCGTAATGGGTGTGCGGGTGGCGCGTGCCACGGGGACTTAGCCCATGAGAGTCTTCGAATCGGCGAAGAGCAGCGGCGGGTTGCTCGTAGTACATGGATGTGTACGGGGATACGATCATCCCTTTAGAATCTTGATCGATTCTGGGGCGTCGAAGAATTTCGCACGGCACCAGACGGTTGCTCGTAATAGCAACACGTTGTCCGATGCTTTGAGAGAAAGCAATAGCAACGGGACGGTGTCAGTGCGACTGGCCGACGTGAAGGTCGTCACTGTCCTCAACGTCCAAGTGGATCTGGCCGTCAAGTTTTAAGACTTTGACAGCCTCGAACAGTTCACAGTTCCCGATATGGATCCATATGATATGATCCTGGGCATGCCCTGGCTTGAGAAGCACGAGCCCTGGATCGACTGGCGAGGCAAGGCAATCGGTGCCAGCCGCCCTGCGCAGTCCGACAGAGAATTGGTGAGTCATGTTCCCACCTCTGTCAGGACCCGGGGCGCCCGCAAGGGTTGCCAGGGTACCAAAGCATCCTGCCGATGCTTGGAAGTCGTCGACGTATATGACGACTCCACGGGTGTTTTGATGGTGGCAGCGCCCAGAGGAGGCGCCGGCCAAGTGAGTAACTTAGATCCACAAGCGGGTACCTTAGTTCCGCAGACAGCTGCAGCTGTCACGAACACTGACAACAGCGTGTTCAGAGTGGGTAACAGAGTTCCACACACGGTCGCCCACACCTTAACTGAAGAGGAAGACGTCGGATACGCTTCCTGTGTGGGTAACAGAGTGCCACACGCGGTCGCCCAGACCTTAACTGAAGAGGAAGGTGTCGGACACGCTTCCTATGTGGGTAATAACGTACCACACGAGGTCACGAGTGCATCGGATGTCGGAGCGCCGACATCCCCAGACGTGGGCAGCAAAGCTCCACGTCACGGTCGCCGACGACGACGACGCCGCCGCCGCCTCAACTCGGATCCAAACGTCGTTCAGATCGACGTCGCTTCAAGCGGCTCGGAGTCCAGGGCCCGGGCTCCTCCGACAAGGCCGGTGGAAGAATGTTATCACATCTTCGATGGCGAGACCGGTTTACCCTTCAAGGCATCTGGTGTCCACTTGGAACCGTTGCCAGAGGCTGCAGAGATACTTAACCCCGAGGGCATGACGGTCGAGTCTTTCCTGGCCAACCTCAAGGCTGGAACGGTTGCCGAGATGGTGCTCATGAGACCTGAGACCACTCGAGAGGAGCTGAATTCCTCCTCTGTCTTGGACGAGAGCGTCCTGAAAGACCTAAACAAGCAGCGTCAGACGCGCTTGGGCTCTGAGATTTTTAAGAACCCCAAGGATCCGGTGTATCTTTTGGTGACGGAGTACGCGGACGTGGTGAACAAACACCCACCGACCCTACTCCCACCGGATCGAGGTGTACGGCATGAGACTGATCTCGTGCCTGGCACAAAGTATTGTGTCACGAGGCAATGACCAATCCCGCGCGAGCAGTGCGAGAGCGAAGGCAGGCATGGTGCGGGAGTCAAAATCCCCGCACTCGACGCCAACTTTCTGCGTTCGGAAGCCGAACGGAAAGTGGCGTCTAATTCACTCTTATAACAAGCTGAACAACCCAACCGTTCCTGCTCAAACACCAATCCCACGAAAGGATGTGTTGTTAAACAACATGACCGGTAGCGTACTGTACAGTGCGCTGGATTTAGTAGACGGATATTACCAGATCCGGATGCGAGAGAGTGACATCCCGCTCACCGCGGTGAGCACTCCAAGCGGCATGCTTTGGGAGTGGCTCGTCATGCCGCAGGGCTTGTCTAACGCCCCGACGACGTTCAATCGTCTGGTGACGCAATTGTTACGCCCTTTGCGTACCCTCGTACAGACGTACTTCGACGACACATTCGTCCATAGCCGTGCTAAGGGAGGCAAGACGACCATGGAGGTGCATCTAGGACACCTCCGTCGAGTGTTGGACGTAATGCGAGCAAACAAGCTCTACGCCAACATCGACAAGTGAGTTTTTGCGTCACCAGAGATTAAAGTTCTCGGTTGCTTCGTAAGCAACGTGGGTGTTCGGGCTGACCCAGCCAAGGTCAAGGCCATAGCAGCATGGCCAACGCCTTGATCCCAGAAGGATCTTCGAAAGTGGTTGGGCTTGGCCAACTACCTTCACAAGTACAATGCAGGGTACGCGGGCTTCGCTAAGCCCTTGTCGGGCCTCCTTAAGAAGGACGTCGACTGGTGCTGGGAGCAAGAGCACCAGGATGCTTTTGACAGCATCAAGGCCAGTCTCCAAGAGGCCCCTGTTCTGGCCCTATCGAACGAGACGAAACCGTTTAGCGTCGTCGGCGATGCCTCCGACTACGTGCATTGCTGCAGGCCGACACGGCTGGACATGAACAAGTCATCGCGTTTGAGTCCAGGCAGCTCAAAGCCGCCGAACGGAACTACCCTGTCCACGACAAGGAGCTCCTGGCAATGAAATATGCCCTTGTGAAGTTTCGTGCTCACCGTCTGGGTCCCGGCCCTTCGTGATCTACACAGACCACGCGTCCTTGAGGACGGCGACTAACGCGTCTCATCTCTCCCTAAGGATGGCGAGGTGGCTGTCCTTCTTCGCGGAATACAGCTTCCGCGTCGAGTACAAGACGGGCAAGCTCAACGTGCTTGCGGACGCCCTCTCTCGGCGTCCTGACTACGAGTTGGCCCACATCACACGGGTGACAACGGATCTTTATGATCGGATACGCATGGCGTATCGGGACGATGAGGCTGTCGCGCCTATCGTCAAATTCCTTACGGCAGGAGCGAGCGCGAAGTCCGACTGGCTTTCGTCGCGATAGCGCACACGGCTCCACCGATATGAGTTGAAGGATGGTCTCCTCTATTACCGGGTGGAGCCCAATGAACCTCCACGGATGGTCGTACCCAACGACGAGGATCTGAAGTTCGATATCCTCGCGGGGGCGCACGACGCGCCCTCCAGCGGCCTTTTTGGGCCGCGAGAAGGCCTTTCTGTCGGTCTCTCAGGCCTTGTGGTGGACCCACATGTACAAGTGGGTCGCCCGGTACGTTAAGACATGTGAAAAATGTCAGCGGGTCAAACCCGCAGGGCTCTTTTCGGCCCCACTACAGAGCCTGCCCGTACCGGCGGACTGTTGGAAGTCGATGAGTCTTGACTTCATCTTTGCCGACGGACACGGCAACACCGAGATTTTGGTGCTCGTGTGTCGGCAAGATGGTACATCTTGCTCCGGTTCCCGTCACTGTTACGCACGAACAAACCGCAAGGTTGTTCGTTGATGGCGTGTTTCGCTATCACGGTCTCCCGGAGACGATTATCTCGGACCGAGACCCGCGGTTCACGGCTGCGTTTTGGAATACGCTGTTCCCTTTGCTGGGAACGCGTCTGCAGATGGCCACTGCGGACCATCCGCAGACAGACGGCCAGACAGAGCGCGTCAATCGAGTTCTTGAGGACATTATACGCAGTGTGTGCGCGGCAGCACCACGTACGTTCAGCGCAGCTTCCAGTTGTTGAGTTTGCGCTCAACAACGCGGTGCACGCGTCCACGAAGTTCACGCCGTTCTACTTGAACGGCTTCCGTCGCCCCAGAGTGCCTCTCACACTTCGAGGAGACACTGACTCCTCTATTCTAAGTGGGGGAGAGGCTCGGAAAGCCCTTTCCTCCCAGGTCTCGGATGTGAGACCAGTTTCGCTGCGGAAACAAGTGGAATCCTTTATGGATTCCAAGCTAAGCGTTGTCAGCAGGGTCCGCGATGCCATGGCAGCGCCCCAAGATAACCAAAAGGAGTACTCCGACAAACATGGAAAAGGAAACTTAAGTATATTTAAGGTGGGGGACTAAGTGTTGCTAGACACGAGGAACCTACCTCTTGACACTGTCACCTCTGTTGGCAGCAACAAGCTGAGGCACTGCTTCATCGGACGATTTGCAGTCCTGGCCAGACATGATGCGTCGTACACCATCGACCTGCCAAAGTCAATGACGACGCACCCAACGTTCTATGTTGGATGTCTTAAGCGGTACTTTGATCCGCAGGGGGTTGCTGACTCGCAGACCCACCTTGACCCAGCTCCTCGAAGCGAGGGCCGGTCACAGACGTCGACGAGGGCGTCGGACCAGGCACCCAAGCCTCGGTCGGAACGGCAAGGCTGCGGTCAAGACCGTACGCAGGAGGGGCTCCGTACGAACGGACCCCGGGGCCATACGCCAAGTACGCTGAGTACGCCGGGTACGCACCATACGCGTAAGTCTAGGCGTGCGTCGAAGGCGGCTCCGGACGTGGCAACATAGCCTCGTAACAAACTCTCTCCACGCAGCGCGTCGTCCGCCTCACACTCTTCTTCACGAAGCAGCTCACGACGTGTTTTCTTGCGCACACCTGCCTTCTTTCCAGGGCGCATGATGACAACGCGCTTGCCCAGGGTAGGTAGGGTGGTGAGCTCACACTCAAAGCCGTCGTGAAATATCTGGAAGCCGGTCTTCATCGTACCTCTGTACTCACGTCTTGCATTTGGGCAAAGGTAGCACTTGGCGTCGTCTATAGAGCTGTTCTCACAGTAGAATGTTGTCTGAAACGACTTCTTGCGGTCGCCTCGGAGCAAAGCGCACACTTTGCAAGCTCGCTGGCGCCGTTTCTGAGCTCCAGCGACTTTAACCCAGTCGTCGAGCTGAATTAGGGAGTGGCGACGCGTTTACGTTTGCACGTCTTGCCGTCTGATGAAGGTGTAATCGCCACTCCTGCAAGATCCTGTTCCTTCAGCTGTAGCATCTGGCTGTCGAGCACAGCGTACCATTCCCCACGATTCGTCGTCGGTGTGCTCGCCAATTTACAAGCCGCTTTGTGTGAGATGTTGGAAATCACCATTACCAAATCAATGAGACAGACCTATGAATAGGCTCTTGTAAAAGAAACGAAATCGAAGTCTGGATCGAGAAGGTTTAAAGGCGGAGTTGGTCATGTACATCCACTCCACCCATCCATTCCTGGTAATTTTTGACTACCCTCGGTAAAGATATTTTTTTAACATATTTTAATTAAGTAAATTATTAGCTAATACATATATTATTTGATCTAAACAATAATATGAAACTAGAAAAAGATAAAAGAAATTTATTAAAAATATAATACAACTATATTTTAATTCAAATAAATGTAATTGTAAATAATTTTTTTTTCATACGGTCGCACTAGTCTACATCGTATCACACGGAATATTATGAGATGGAGTTCAAGCTTCGAAATACCGGAGCGCTACTCGCATCCGCCCCCAAATCGATACTGTGGAGGCGGTAGAAGACTTTATACCGACGTGTTCTGCGCACCGACAGCTACTTGCTCTCCTCGAGCACATGAAGAAGATCCAGAGTGTGACGAAGAAACGGCAGCGTGACGGCATCGAATTGGCTGACGTTCGGCTTTCGTTCGACTATGTGGTGCGTGAGTTCCCATCTATGCGTGATCAGCTTAAATCAACTGCGAAGGCTGTCCACTCCCCCGTCTTTTAGGCAGAGGCTGTCAAGGTGATCAACGGAAACGCCTTTTCAGCTGCAGAAGTCGCAGTGGCCAAGCAATTCGAGATCTTAAGCAGTGGTAGCAAGAGGAAGGCAGGCAAGGAAGATTCCGCGGCGCAGATTCTCCGTGCTGGTCCAAACAAGCGCGCTAAGCACGGAGGCGACGTGGTGATATCACCTACAGCGAGCCGTTGAAGCAGCTACCTCGAACATCGAATGCATGCGAGCTGGTGCTTACACCTCAGTGGACCAGGCCTCCTAAAATACAATAGGCAGTATACGCAGGCAGCTGTGGCATCAGCAATACATAGTGGCGTATCAAGACAAACAATAATCCGCAATGCCGCAATATTTAGTGTATTTTTGCGAGCAAGAGCTACATCCATCAAACATAACACCGAAACACTCGCCCATCTCCTCGGCGATGGTGTTGCCGACACGTTCAGCGACTCGTTGCATGTAGGTCTTCAGCGTCTCCGCTGAGGTAGGCTTCATGTGAACTAACTGTCTCGTTAGTGGGTTCTCAACCTCGCACAGAGGGAGATTCCGCTCGACAATCCAGCGTAGTTAGTCGTACATGTGAGTCGTCGTTTCGTCCACGAATCCAAAAACCTCGAGTGAGGTCAGGTTTCGGCGCTGAAACTCAGCATACTCTTCGCCGTGAGTGGGATGCTTCGAGTTCAGGTAAGAGATCAGGTTTGTGTAGCCTGGGCGCTGGGCTTGCTTGCGTGGCTGTTCGCAGATGTTGCACCGGTAGAGCCCAGGCTCGAGAACGGTGTAGAAGAAAGCGGCGAGTTGCTGGACCGACATGATGTAAATCAAGAATGACCGTCTTCTCAAAGATTGAAAGTGAACTAGGCGCTGAAAAATGGCTGGTGGAGAGGAATGGGTGGCTCGAACGGTAAGCCTTTATATTTGTATTTTTCCGTCCGTATCACACTATATTATTATCCCGAAAAAACAATAATCCGTAGTATAATAACAAATAGGTAGTAATTGCGGTATTGATATTATTTTCTCGGAGGCCTGCAGTGGACATGCATGTTACCTGCCAGTTTTGAGACGATTTTTTTTTTGCGTGCAAACAGGGATTCATGGAAGATGACGACGTTAGCCTTAGTTGGAAGTGACGCAGAGGTGTAAGCAGTATTGCAATACATACGGCAGTTTTTTGTATTATTAATTGTGGAATTTTTTATTTTATTATTGCGCTGACCCACCGTCAATTCCGTATAATATTGTATTGGAGAGCCCCTGATATAGACCAGTGTAAAGGCATCTGCTTATATGCCAAACAATGACAGGTTCCGCCTTTATAGCACTATCCGCTGCTTCTTTTGAGCTTACGGCTTCCGCAAACGTCACGAGTTTGAAATATGGACGAACTTGCATCTCTCCCTTCATTGCACAGTTACTCAGTTTGGCACGCTGACGTCCCTTTGTACGCTTTAAGATGCTAAAATCACTTTCAACAGTATGTACACCAGGTGAAAGCCTAGCAAGCCCGACCGCAAACTGAGACAGCAACTCAAAATAGGAGGATTTATTTCGCTTTTGTTTCTTCTTGCTTCAAATATGAAATGTTAGGGCTCGTCATCGGGTTTTGTTTACCAAAACGTCAAGAAAACCTCCTGCAAATTTCTTCAACACTTTTGGATCTGATTTGGTGGGATGGACGAGCACCAAGCTCCAAGTGCTATTTTGGAGGTCACTAGTGACGTGTTACGTTGTTTAAGCCAAAACTGCATGGCCGCAACAAGTACCTTGTTGGGCAATGAAAGGTGTTGTCGAGCTTACAGATTTTGCCTAAAAAAATGGTGGGTCGTTGTTCGGTGTTTCGTTGAGCTTTTGAAGCAAAGTAGAGAGTCTGTTGGTGGTGAGTACTTGCTACTAAGCTACAAAACCGATGAGTGCGTGTGCTTCCAACTCTCAAAGCTTAGGTTTTGTAAGAAACGTCCGATTTAAATAAAAAAATATTAATATGGACAAAACTAGTAGCACCGAGGCCGGCTGCGGCGAATTACCTTCTTCTATGCCGCATAATAGAGTGGTTTAGCAGCAGGAACTTGTGTGAGTTGTAGACTAGCGCCAATCACACAACCCTAATCACACTGCCGCACACGTTGGTTTGCCAGCGAAGCATTTTGCAGAGCGAACGCGAGCTCTTATCCGTCCTTGGTGTATACTACATTTGCAAAGCACACAAGCCAGTCAAGATGCTCGAGGAGAGCTCTCGCAGCGACCGCCCTGAACCTCGTCCTCGTCGAGGACGCCACTGTCCTCTTCGCCAGATCTCCTATTCCACGACCAGTCCTCACACTGAAGGGCAACTTCAATTTCAACGCATTAAGCGACGGAGACTGTCGTTTTAATTTCCGATTCTGGAAGCGTGACGTAATTCGGCTGCACAAGGCGCTGCGGCTTGAGGAGGACTACAAGCTACTGAGCCGCCTTCGCGCTGGTGAAGTCGAGGGGCTCTGTGTGATGCTGCGCCGGCTCGCGTACCCTGGACGGTACGGGGATCTTGCTGTAAAGTTCGGCAGGTCGCCCAGTGCGCTGTGCCTGATCTTTCGCTTCATGGTGGACCTAATCTACGCTAAGTGTAGCAAGCTTCTTGCACGCGGCAGTCCTATCGACAGGTGTATCGGCTTCATTGATAGCACGGTGCGTGGCATTGCCCGACCAGTGCGCAACCAACGGCAGTGCTATAATAGGCACAAAATGCACTCAAGTATACAGTATTCGGATGTTAAAGTGCATAGATATACATTTGTATACGACTTGTAGAAAGCTTATCAGTCGTAGCTACATCACTTGAACGAACGTGTGACGCTCGTCTCTGGCAATCCTCACAAAAAAAAACCGGGCGTCACACGTTCGTAGCTTTCTGCTAAACCACTCTAATCAGTCCTAACCAACGTGTACCACGTGAATAATTGACATTCCAGTCAGTGTTGGCAAAAACGTAGTGGATCGGCCCGAAGGGTAAAGTCCGACCCGTCCGTTTGACCTTTATTATTGACAAAAGGACTATTGCATTCATTCGGCCAGCTGTTTTGTCAAGCGTTTTAGTATAAAACGCTACTGTATAAAAATAAACAAGTAATTTGCTGAGATAATTTTCATTGCAAGATTCACGGCGAAGATGTTGATCAAACCCCCAGAGTAGCTCGGACTTGAACGACTGCATCACACCGAACGACGAGGACACAAATCGGCACCAGCGTGACCACCTGCGCAAGGAATTGAGTAAAACCGACCGAAGTGGTGGAGGGCTCGTTGATGCTTACACGCTCGATGTTACCCGACTTAAACTTCTGGCACCGACTCATTTATTAGCCGTGAATCTGTTGGATGCTCTGGATGGGAGAGGGCGATGTCACCAGCGGTAGATGGAGAATTAACCCCTTGGTTACCAACGTCGTAACTTACGACGTAGTGAAAACCTTAAGTCGTAAGTTACGACTTAACTGTCAAGATAAACAGGAAATGGCTCAGATGCGACGATCACATACTTTAATCAAGTCTGTTTCTCTGCAAAAAAATATAAGCTTGGAAAGGTAGTGGGCGACAGGGGAGAAAAAGGCTGTAGGTGGATTCACTGTCCCACTATCTGGGGACCGTACGTTTGGTGGACGGTGGATGTTCTCCACCAGTACAGAATTTGCGGACTCAAGCAAAGATGCCGGTCAGAACAAGCAAGCGGACAAAAGCTCAAGCAGAGGCGCTCTCAGCAATCGACGTGCGAGATGTGGATTTTGGTCATCTATGGCGTCAGCTCGTGCGTGTCGGATGGACGTCAAAGAGGCCAACGCGGCTGTCCAATTTGCACTCGTACTACCCACCGAACGCTGCAAAGGAGCTACACATCGAGGGCGTGAACATGTTTGTCGGTAAGTCTGATGTGGTTAGTCTATTGTGAGTGTGTCTAATACGTGCTCTCTGCTGTGTATGCGAAGGAGAACATGCGGTAGTAAAGTATGCGTTTGAACAGGGCATCATTGGCGCTGACGAGGGAGGTGCAGGCGACGACAGAGACGACGAGAGTGAAGAAGGTGAGCCAGAAGTTCCTGCAGAGTGTGAGAGGGTAACACCGTCTCAGATTGACACGAGTGTTGCTCTCTCAGCGAACACCGTTGAAGCATTGTTTGGATCCGAGAGCGAGGACAGCGAGACACCTGCAGAACTCCCGCTATGCGCCACAAGTTCGCACATAGAGGATGAGAGCTCAAGGGCGTCACAGATAGACACAAGTATTGCGCTTTCAGCAAACATCATAGACGAGATATTTTGTGGAGCTATGAGCGGTGATGAACCTGATGTAGCGCTGTCACTATGCGCCGGTCAAAATGGTGCTGTTGTCGAGCCTGTGACGCCAACAAACTCGAGACGAAACGATGAGCGAACAAACTCGAGAGAAGACCGTGGCTTGCTACAAGAGGACGTGAACATCATGAAGGACGAGGACAATGCAGACGAGTATGAGAGCATGGACTCGGAGTCGGATGGCTTTGGATCAGATGATGATAGTGATATTGTTCAAAGACAAATTGGTGACGACGTGTCATCTGACGAAGAAGAGGCGCCTCTTATGGATGCAGCATTTATTGATTGCTTGGGGGGCTCTCTATCTATCGAAGACATGAACCAGATTACACTACGTTCGATGGCGTGGACTCCTGCATCCTCCGAGTATGAAACCGACAATAGCGCGTTCAAAGGTATGAAGAATCAAGCGGCTAGGCCTGTGGAAGCACTTCGTGCTAAAAAGGATTCTCCATTGGAATTGCTATTCTATTTTATGCCGGTGAACCTGTGGACATTCATCACGAGCGAGACAAACAGATACAAAAGGTCACACCTCGAGGAAAAGGCGCGCCAAGAGCGTGCACGTCTCGTTCGTAAAGGACGCAGCGTACCAGGTCAAACGCTACGGGATGTTCGCCGCCGCATACGAGTCGAACCTGATTACGTACCGCGCGAGATTCTTTGTGTCATGGGTCTACTTGTAGCTCATATGCTCAGCCCTACCCGTCCGTTTTCAGATCACTGGGCTATGACCGATGATGGCGCGCTTTCGGCGGGATGGTTTGGCAATTTCATTTCTCGCAAGCGCTGTACTTCTATCCTACGAGATCTACATTTCTGCAACAATGACACAGCTGACAAGAGAGACAAGTTGTGGAAACTGCGAGCTGTTGTTGACGTACTTCAAATGACATTCCTAGCTGCGTGGATAGTGGCTGCAATCATCTCTTTCGACGAAGGTGTACTTCCTCAAACGTCCAAGCGTAACAGTACCCGTATGTTTATGCCGGACAAGCCGCACCGTTATGGCACCAAGATGTTCATGACGTGCGACGCAGTGTCTGCTTACTGCCACAGGTGCGCATTTTTTTTATAAGTGTTGCAACGTCGTAAGTTATGACTTGATGGTCTGACATTTGCATTATGCTGTCACTTACGACTTTAGATTCGAGATATATGTAGGGAAGCGTCAAAACCATGAAAGTGCAAGTCAGGCGTTTGACCACAAGACAGGAGCAGCCGCTGTAATTCGAAATTTGAAGGCTGTGTTGGATGAGAACGACCCCGGATTTCGTGTCATTGTTGTCGACAGATTCTACACCTCCGTTGCTTTCGCCATTCAACTACTTTCGATGTCGGTCTACATGATTGGAACAATCATGACGTCAAGGCTGGGATTCGACAAGCACGTCGTTGAGCGAAGGTTACACGACCAACCACAGTAGAGCGCGGGTCATTCACGTACTCAAGGTCGGTTGCGGTGCCCACCATGGTTGCATGCCACTGGTGGGACCGCAAGCCGGTGCACTACCTGACCACTGGGGTGTCAATGGCCGAAGATACCATCAAGAGAAACCTGAAGACGGTGGGGCAGTCGACGTTCAGCTGTCCCAAACTGGTGACCGATTACCAGCGCTGGATGGGCGGAGTTGATGTGCATGATCAACTCCGCCTTCAAACTTTCTCCGTCCAGACTTCTTCCAGGTTCCGAAAGTACTATAAGGGTCTATTCTTAGGTCTGTTTGACTTAGCGCTTGTAAACGCGTACATCACACACAAGGAGGCCTGTCGCCTCGACGGCGTCGCCCCAATGAAGCGCGTGGACTGGTACAAGTTGCTGCACAAGCAGCTCACGCAGCTCACGGACGAAGACTTCAAAACAGCAGCGCCATCACCGTCTCCAAGCGCGCCAAAGCGCCGCCGCAACGCTTCCCACGTACACAAGCAGCTTGATGATTGGGTGATTGTATCGGGCGCTCAGAAGCGGCGCCAGCGCTCTTGCAAGGTGTGCTCCCTCTATCGAGGTGAGCAGAAGAAAAGCTACCAGACTACTTACTACTGTGAAGACTGCTCGCAGGGTGATGCAAAGTGCTTCCTCTGTCCCAAGGCGCGCAGAGGCACGGATACAACGTGTTTTCAAGTGTGGCACGACGACTTCGAATGTGGCGCGTCAATTCCGAGTCACCTAGGTAAGCGTGTCGTTCTGCGCCGTGCCCCCAAGGCCGCCGGAGTGCGAAAGAAGACACGTCGAGAAATCTTGTCTGAGGAGAAAGAAGAGAGCTAGTGAGCCTCCCGTACGGTCTTTAGCAATGCTACTAATGCATTTTGTTGAGTTTCATATGATTGCTGTGCTGTGTAGTTCCGGTTATAACTGTGTTTGTGGATTGTGATCCCGATCACATGATCGGCTAAGTTGTATCTGTGTACTTGTTAGTCAGCGATGCTGAAGTACGTCGTCAGTGTTACGACGTAAAAATCGGAAACCTCTGTATAACTTATAGTCCCATCTTAATGATCAGACAAGTGGAAAAGACAGACTAATACAAACCCTAGAAAATTGTATGCTGTAAGTTACGACGTAAAATAAGGCGGTTCGTGGCCTGAATTCGCGGTAATAAAGGGGTTAACTAGACCTCACATTTGTGCTGACCTGCTAGTACTCTCACAACCGAACAGTGTGGTCAATGACGACGGCACGCACATATCAGTGAAAAGTCTAGTACCTCCGTCTCGTAATGAAGGAAAGTGGCAACGCTAGGTTCTTGTAAGTGATGGACGGCACGACGCTCTTGTTAGCAGCCTATTGTAAATATGATGCAAGTGCTACTGTGGCACTACCACATCATACTGAAGCACACGAAGCTTGCAGTGAATGTAATACTGCAAAAAGCACTATATTACTGGTGTCAATAAAGCACTTGATGTACTAAGACGTGCGGCATTCCCAGCCAACCTCCATTTGCTACTCCAACTGTGTGCGCACCAGTAATATGCCGTCCAGGACATGACGAGACCAAGACAGGTCATGTGCATTCGATCCCGCCTTTAGTAGCACGGATACGGGCAGGGCATTGATTGATCAACGCGTATTGAAGAGTACCAATAGAGCGGTGGGTCTACACAATTCACTCATAGTTTTTGCTCGAATAACACACTTCTACAATTTGAAACCTCACGCAGATGGTCCACACCCATTTTCCACACCTATGCGATGGCCAGCAGATCCATAGCCATGACTGTTTTGCGGTCATGAAGCTGACGCGTGGTGGTCGGTCCCAGAAGTTTCTGGCTTTTTGAGAAGCCTTTTGACAAATACGATACCTTGCAAAGGGAATGCAGTTAATACTTTCCTTACCACACATGAATCTTCAAGAAGTTATCTATCAGCTCATTGATGTCCAAATAGTCCTTGCAAAGCGGCCTTTTGAGCTCGAAAACCTTCTCACTTATGTTCTTTCGGGAAAGAGGATCTTTCTCACTTGGGCTTGAGATTCACAACAGCCGGAAAATCCTTGAACTCGTTGTCCTCCTCTTTTTCGTGCTCACAGTAAGGACGCGACAAACGGGAATCACAGGCCACATATTCCGCGTCAGTTTCTATATAACGAATTATTTCCACTAGATATTCCACCCACAGTGACAGAGTGCTTACATCGCTAACACCATCGCCTGGGTCTTTTCCATCGCTGTCTTCGTCTGCACTGGTATGTGAATGATGATTGAGTACTTGTGGTTAAAATTTAAATTATGTAGTGCGGTCCTCACGAAGAATTTCGCCTTCCACGGGCGAAATTATTAGCGTGTTCTTGGGGTTTCGTAAGGCGTTTTACAAGGACCATTGACGAGCACGTTTTGCAGATGTGGTGATCAAGCGCCTTGCTCGCTTTTTTGCGATTGCGTAGCGTTGTATGAAGAAGCCTGAGCTCGACAAAAAGGCGCTCACAGGTTACTGTGCTAAGCGGGATGGACAACACTGTAATCGCAAGTTTGTTTTAGGCAGCATGCTGTTTTTTTTCTGCTTAATAAACTGTCAATACTCCAACGGCGAACCTTCAAGCTCGCTTGCCCTGGTTTCGGTGAATGTGGCTTCCATCCAATTGAACATATCCGCTCGTATAACCCCAATGTCTTCTGTAGCAAAAAGGCTTCGATAGTAACTTACACCAAATTTAGAAGGCCGTCCGATGCGTGAAATATCTGTAGTTGGTAATGCTGGCGCGTAATGAGAGTATACCGGATGCAGGGCATAGCCCAGCATAAACGGCGGCTACTCGTACCACGATCATCGATGCTCAACACACTTCACAAAGCTCATCACAGATAGTTGTGCTATCCCGAAATCCGAGGTGAATGGCACGGTTGGATATCACAACATCTCCAGCCGTCTTTTCATTACGCTGTAAAATGTATGATACGCGCGAAATTGGCGCCACAACAGCTTCGGCAATTCACCTTTCCACTCATCAGTCGGTTTCACCCAAAACGGCAATTCTTGATGGGAAATCGCCGTCCTTTCCGTACTGTTGATGGATCATTGTTAAAGCGGACCTTACACGAATAGGTGAGGCAAAGTAGTCCTGCATAGATTTTCATCAAAAAACTTCACCATAAGCTGTCGCACGCGCTTTAGCTACTTTGATGACAATTGGTTTATACAGTTGACAGCTTGCGCAGCCTTTCAAGCAACCTCCCGAAATGTTGCTTGTAGAAAGGACTTGACGAGGTTATTGATATCGTGTGCGAAACAAAATAGAAACTGTAGTTGCCACCATCTAAGCACCAAAATTCGCCATGTGTGACTTCATTGCTCAGCATTGCTAGTACTAATGGCACCAACGTCCCATCCTACAAAAATACCTTGTTTTAAGACTTTCTCGAGGTACTCTGGTATTGCTAGTCCTTCATGACGATCACCAACCGTAGACAGCGGTTCATGAAATAGGGTCAATTGGACTCTGACAGTGTGCTCCTTTGGAAATTTTATTCAAACGTCTGATGGCAGGTTGATCCGACCACCTGGATACTTCTTAGAGCATCCGTACACTTCGTTTTAAAGCGCTAAGCATGTTCTTTTACAAGCCGACCGCCCACGATACTGCATGATAGGTTGATCGCAGTCACATCGGAACACTTTAGCTCTAGGAATCGCAAGACTGGTTATTGCTCATTGAGCCGGTCAGAACGATGGCTGCCCGCATAGCGTTCAATAAACGAGCTCGATCGGTTTCATTTCACTTCATGAAAAACGTCGTTTTTGCTTATTTTTGGCTAGGTTACCCTTATTGGTACTTAACGGGGAGCGCTCGTCGAGCAAAAGTATTCGTCTCGCTCGGGATCGTTTTGTAGGATGCGATCTTATCGTTACATGGACGTCGAACGGCGCTCTGGGAACACTTTTTTCGGGCGATTGACTCCAAATCCGACGTGGGCCTTGCTGCTGCCGAACCAGCCACAATTGCTGCGATCGCCGCTGGTGCTGCGGCTGTCGTAGCCGCGGGGCTTACTTCCAAATATGCTGAAAGAGGCGATGTAGGTCGTACCTGCGCAAATTGGTCGTGCTCGCACCTGGATAGATGCTACAAGATCTACCAATAACCAGAGCTGGCATGTTGTCAGTGAATCCTTTGGTGTAGGCAGCTCTGTAGTTCGTGCACTCGCATAACCGGTATCCTCCTCTTGCTTTCTCGAGCTCTATTCGTGATGCAAAATACGTACCTTCCTTAATGCCCACGCATTTTGTTAGCAGATAACTTAAATTGTGGTTTGAGTCTATACTGGAGGTGCATGAAAACGGAGTGGCTGTAGCCGCGGCCTTTGGTTATGGCCGAATGACTAAATACCAGATCCAAAACCACGTTTCCGCAGCTGCAGTGGCCGAAACGTTACGACCCACCGGCCAACATTGTTACAGCTGCCGCACAAATATCATCAATGAAAATGGTCTCTCTTTTTTTATTTTGGAGTGATGATCCTGAAAACTTTAAAACGGTGCTTTGTACAGTGTCTGTACGCAGTACAGACAACGACGGTGAAATCCGCCATACCATACAAATCCGCCACGAACACTTGAAGTTCAAAATAAAATCTTGTACGAGGTTGATTGCAGTTTTTTCAACATTGAATACTGATTAGGGGCTCCTACCGTAATTTTCCTATTTGCCAATTTTTAAGTTACGAGTTTGACTGCCGTTTTCTACGAGGTTGAGTGCACAAAGGTGTAGACGTTGAGGTTTTCAACTTTGCTTTTTGCTAATTAATTCGTTTTATCTACCAATAAAAATGTGCGACGGATTTTCCTGTCGCGAAAACAAAAAAAGAACTACTATGGAGGATGGCGTTCAGAGGGTGGCGAATTTCACCGTCGTTGTCTGTACCCCCTGCGGAGTCCGCCGCAGTGCGGACATGTCTGGACATTCACGATACTTTATTACAATTTTAAAACAAGTACTGTAGGAGATGCCTATATCAGTCGACTGATGCCAGCCGTGGGGATGGCTTAGTGGGCAGACAAGAGCACAGTCCACTCAAATCCCTTACCACGTATTCCCGACATTACGCGATCGTATGAGGGCGCATCACAGCGTCTTTTAGTATAACAATAATGTTGCTGCCTGAAGCAAGCCTGATATACATCGGTTACTAGAGTGTATAAAGAGATCACGGTGCATGACTTGCATGTGCTAAAATGCTGTCATGCCATTGGCTGATATATGGGGAGCCAGACCCATTACTAGCCAATTGGACTATGACGCGTATTGAAGTAGCCAGGGCTGTGGCCTTGGTCCTAAAATTAAGTTAGTGTTGATTTTTCCTTAAACCTAAGACTCAGTCGTCCTATGGCGAGCTTCCTCGACACTTAAGTGTAAGCAAGTAGCGGAGACAATACCTGGCCCGTTACATTATTAGTCGCTGGACTCATCTTAGATTACGCCGTCTCACACCTCATCAAGGCTGTGAGCATTTCTACACTATTTGGTTTATCTACCGATTCCTATGTAATCTAGGGCATGTAGCATTTTCTGAGTAAAAATGTACCTTGTAACACAGTGAATTGTTGCTCCTTTGCCGTTGTGTTGGGAGGTAGTTTCTCGACGTGTAAGTTTGTGTGCGCTAACCCGACTTCGAAATGCGATGACGCATTGTCAACAATCAACAACACGCTACGCTGCTCCGAGCGCTTAGTTCTTTCGATGATTTCGGTCTTCTCGCCCCAGGCGAGGCAAATATGCTTTAGAAGGTTTTGGGCATGACTTCAGCGCTAGTGGTGGCGCTGCGTGCAGTCGCGAGTGAAATTGAAAATGCGCCGGGATCCAAGTTGGTAGCGGCTACCAATACCGGTGCTGTGCTTTGCAGCGGGTTTTCCAAAAGGGATTGAGTTTGTTGAATTTGTAAATAGCAGGTCGTGGAATTACGATAATGCTAGTTTAAAAACCGTGATCCACGATGATTTACAATAAACTGGCCAGAATTGCACTTTTAAAAATGCGATTCATGCACAGGTCCTGCGTTTCGTTCACCTGCGCCCGTAGCTGTACAATCGAATTGGGATGGGTTTACCAATGCAAATAAAATGAATTCTTACGGGTGTAGCCTCGTGGCCAAATCGATTACAATTTACGCAGGTGGAGTTAGATAGCTAAATATTAGGGAGTGACTTTTTACACACATTTACTATG
Source organism: Phytophthora infestans T30-4 (assembly GCF_000142945.1). Classification (NCBI taxonomy): domain Eukaryota; phylum Oomycota; class Peronosporomycetes; order Peronosporales; family Peronosporaceae; genus Phytophthora; species Phytophthora infestans. Next base: position 469,153 of record NW_003303721.1, on the reverse strand, counting down.
ACTGGCTGTCATTTTGAGCTCCTAAAAATGTCGGCAAAATTACTGCAAAGCACAATACATGTTAAGGTTTGTCGCCTTTATAAAAAGGCAGCAACATTCACATTCTGTCTAGCAGTCTACATATACATGTAGTGGTTGAACAAGCCTGGACTACTGGATTTTCGAAGCAATAGTAGTGACTTAGTGCCTTGCCCATCTCCGTGATGTCGAGGGGGTTTAAAGCTCACAAGAGGAGTGGGCTGGCAGTGCTTTGCTAACGAATTCATGTTTGTGAAAATTTGGAAAAAGAACGAGATCGAAGTTGTGGTTAAAACGCGACGAAACGATTAGCGGGGGTAGCAGAATATCTGGAGACCTCCAGGCAAGGTGTGCAGACCAAGTCGCCGCTAAACCGAGTTACGTTTACGTGTAATAAAAGTTAACACTGATGTCAAATGTCACTTAAATCCCAAATGTGCTAGGAAGGCTACTTTTTTACGTCTACATATATCAACGTTAGTCTATGACCTCTTAAACAAACTTGCTTGTTCCCAGCATATATATAATTCTGCTTCATCGCTCTTAATAGCCAACGATTTTTATACTGCTGTTCTCCTGTTCGCACACCAACAGTTTCACGATAGCCAGCCACCCTATTCAGGAACAAACCTTCGCTGCAGCTGCAAACGTGAAGCCCGGTAGCCACTCTATGGGGGTGTTCTACACATTAATGCTTCATTTACCTATGATAATAATGCACTAACGTATACATAAGCCGCTAAAGATTGCTAGCGCTGCACGCGTCACCCGCCCTATTCAGAGTCAATCCATCCTAGCCTAACTGGCAGCCGAGGCACTTGGCTGTATGATACCATGTGTGTTGTATTGGCGGCGACCCCCCCCCATTTACACGCCGAGTAGTGAGCGAACACGCCACTTGCTCAGTCAATAAGCGGCACTAGAGGAATATGTGAGCTCTGTGCGCTTTGCTTCCGCAACAGCTACTTTGGCGGGAAGGCTACATGTACGCGCCGTGACCATTTTCAATAACCAGCCAGCCCCTTGACACTGTAAATTACAGCATTAAGTCCCAAGCAACCCTTCTACTAGTAGTAGAAGGGATGCCTACAATGTCAGTGACAACCGTATAAAGTAGAAGCACCGAACTGTGTAGTGCTGGACCGCTCAGCACTACATATAGCTGGGTATGCGGTTAAATTCTGTGCTGCTGTGCACAGTCACGATTCGCTGGATAGACTAGTGCTTCTATCTTGTGTGTGTTCACTGTTTGGCGTGTCGGCACAGACTACTCAGTGGTTCTGCGTATGTACCCCTGTGCCAATTGGCACAGTATTAACTCTGTCTCTAGTGTCTACAGCCACTACAGACTACTGTAAGCGAAGGTCGTGGTGGTTAAATTGGCTTTCTTGTGCTTTTCAATGCTTTTGTCGTTTTCACTTAGGTTCATCGTCGATTTTTAATAAAATGAGGTCGTTTTATTTTTCGAGGTCTATAATAAGAACATAGCTAAGAAGGCCAATAAATTGATCTACGATAGTTCTCGAGGCAAATCCTATCGATCTCTTGTAAATCAATCATTTTTGCGGGTTTAAACCCGCAATTCGAGGGCAGATAAATTATTCCATGTCTGCCTTTTTCTGACATATATGCCTCGTTTTATGCGTCGACCATGCTCGATTAAAGCCATAAACGGAGCGACATTCCATCTACAAAGCACAAATAGTATTTACTTAGTTTAATGCTCTTGTATACTAAGGTATACATTATGGTCTTTGAAATCCGTGCTGAAAGCATCACTGTAGAATGCTTTCTCTGTGGAAGTTGTTTACCTGTCAAAACCTGGTAAACTGAAGATCAATATGCATTACGGTGAGAATAGAGGCCATCGTCACATAAAGTTTGTATCAACGCAAAAACGCTGTAAAGGTGGTCCACACAGCTCAAATTAATCCTATTAGGGCTGTCCATTCAACGTACCGCTGCACTACCAGGACCAGTAAATTAACTGTACCCCCCCTGCATCACGAGGCAGGCATATGGGCCGGTCAGCTATTGCCTTGATACCGGTGCCTGCACGTCGCAAAGCCTGTGCAGTTGAACCCGGTGTAAACTGCAATGCAGCTTGTATTAGGGTTTCACTAGCACGAGAAAAATCACCATAAAATTTACGGTAAGGATCGTGGATTTTAATAGAACCTAGTCAACATGTTTGCCACGTGCTCTCTTTAAGATTTAAGTATGCAGAAAATTGCGTTAGAAACAAATATAAAAAAAACACATCTTTGGAGAAGACCACTTTGGACATCCCCTACGGTCCGTTTAACCGCTTAGATAAATCTGCTGCAATTGAATTGCTAACATGTAAGCTTGCAGCATTTTATGATTTACCAATCAAAGGGCTCGACATTGCGGTACTTGTCTAGCTACTGATTTGATTTATATGTTGACAGCAAGCGCGTTAATAATGCAGCTATCGCTAAACGTCCACCCGACGCTATACCTATTCGAATTCGAGCCCAAAAAAGCTAGCCAAGTTCAATGCATTGACTCAAGAAATTACTTAACCAAATTCACCTACGATATCGGTGTATTAATAAAAGTGCAGTGTTTTTTTTTGGCTGGCTAGAAGAGCATCAATACCGGTACGTACTGTACCATATTACAATTTATAAAGAACGTGAGTTTTGCCCAATATGCTAGGACAGTTTGCCAGCAGTATAATAAGTTAGGCAAATATACAGGACAATTTGCCATGCAGTAATTGGCTGATTCCGGACAAATTCCGACTGTGACACAATAAAAACATATCTATCCAGCTTCATCATTCAGTCCGGACTTGTGTCTCAAGTGACGATGGGACACGGACAATGCAGCGATATGATCGTTCAAGAAGAAGATTAGTATTCAAAGCCAACCATTTGAGCCGACAGCTCCGATTCTTTCCCATTCGGCTTTTTCCAGCCTGGATTACGCAAGTGAAAGCAGCAAGCCCGATCCGGTACAAATCCCTATGACAATACACAGATCTTGTTTGTATACCAATGCAGCACACAACCGGCAAGCTGGGACGCAGTAGATGGGGCTGGGGCACATGAGACGAGAGCGCGAGGGGTGCCACCGACGTATTCCCAGCAGGACTTGCTCCATATCCGGCGCAAGACACTTTGGGTACTGTACCTTCTAGTCGAGCCAGCCGGTCGTTGATTTGAACTAGCAGCTGGAAAATGTTATCCATTGTTGACTTCGGGAAAGCGTCACCCTCAGTAGCTGTGCTACTATCTTGTGCATCGTGTGTGATGCGCCAGCATTCTGTGAGACTCTCACCCCATCTTTAGCAAGTGACTGTACTGATATTACAGCCAAGACGACCATTGGTAGCGGCGATCGCGCGATGGAGCTGGTACTCGTAGCGGGCTAGTTATGATGCGGTATAGCAGCTCGCTTCACGAACATCATTCATATGCATCAATAGTATTGCAAACTTGGCATCGACGACATCAGGCGCAACATTGTACCGCGCCTCCGGGGCCACGATAACGTGCTGAAAGCGTTCATTGCGGAGACTCGCCACCTGACCGTATTCCGCAACCGAGAGACATTATCTCAGAGCACTGATAGTCGGTGTCGTAACAGGTAAGTCTGGTGACTTGTATCCTGCTAGTACCTTACCAACGCTCTGATCCTCTCGTGTGGTCATTCCTTTATAGACAAAAGCTTTTCTAAGTGATTCTAGCAGCCAAGTGCCCCTCGTTGATATCAACTGGATTGTCAGCTTAGGGGATGCGTTGGCGTACGCTGCTGAGCCTCGTCGGAGTGAGTGGTTCGCCATATTTGGCGTCTTGGTTTGCTGCTGCGATGCTGACATGGCCTTCACTGTATCTCGCATTACTTCGGTAATATAACTTGCGATATTTGGTCGCTTACGCTCTCGTTTCGGGGCTGGAACCAACTCACTATCAGTGCTATTTTGCAGACTTTTCCCCAATAGATAATCGCCTCCTTCTGAGTGTAAATTTGGCCTCCAGGGAGGTCCACTATAGCGTATCTCAGCACAAGACGGAACAGGTATTCCGAAGGCCCGTCGTAGCACACGTAGAGCAGTCCCAACGCGTGTAGCATACAGGGCTGTCAACGATCTAGGGCTTTGTATTTAGAGATATCTTGTATAACCGATGTTTTTAACATCTAAAATTCGAAGAAACAACTCGCCTGACGCAGCTAGTCATAATTGTTGCTTCCACGCAAAACATGTATCTATCTCCCTCCCAAATGTGTGCCACATCATAGCAATGAGTGCTGCATCACGTATCGGTTTGAGCCCCGTAGCAATATCACCATGTACAACTAACTGCTGCACCAACAAACACAAGTCGTGCACAGTACATCCGGGTGCGTCATTTGACTGCATGTTCGAACGGAGATGGCGCTCTCAATTGCACCAGTCTTTTTATCTCGAATATTGGCAACGCGCTTCGAGTCAGAGAGGTAATCTGTGTAGCGCTCGTGGAGCAGATTGGTATTCTGGGAAAAGTAGCCGAGGGCCCTAGACTTAGCGACATAGCCATCAGCAGCGCGAGCTTTTCACTTTTCTTTATCTGTAAGAATATTGAGAATGCGGTAAGTAGAGAATAGAAGTTTTGTATCGACAGGCAAGTTTGCAGTGATTGAGAGGAATGCCTCGCATCTAGGCTACTACTGCTTAGGTCAGCAGACTCTAAAATCTCGTAAAGCATCTTAACTGCAACAGCCTCTTGACCGAGGGTATACGCGGGCGCGCACGCTGTCGAGGAAAAAGTAGCGAAGAAGCGTGTGCTATTCTAGTTCCACGGATGTGGGTGGCGCTTGACTGCACTTTGCAGCTTAATGTAGTAAGAGACCTTTTCATATATATTTTGCATAGGATATTACACTGTAACAAGTCAGTATTCTAGATATACGATGCCTACCTAATTCCTCGATGAGTTGACCCCCTCAAATTTCACCGACCCCCACCCGATTAACATCCAATCACAGACTTGCAGCCGACACTGGTCAGAAGATCCGTGCAGTTTTAACCAATGATATGCATGTGTGTCTGAAGGGTCTTCATCGATGAGTTGGCCCCCTTTGCTGATGTACCACGGGGGACCAAGTCATCGAGGAATTCGGTAGTCGTTTTGGCCGACCATTGGATCAAATAGATTAACTATTGTGTTCACCGCAAGAAAACGCCGATTGGATCCGTCACTCTCAGTGAAAAGCGATAGGGCTCGAGTATCCGGCAGAAACGAGGTTATCCTACAGTACGTTACATGTAGGCAAGTACAGTCACGCAATAGACTTCAACAACGGTAAGTGAACGTGACATTTTTGACAGTTTATGAGAGCACAAGATCAATGTTTTTTTCACTTGGCGGTCATACTACTCGTTTTTGTCAGGAGCCCCTAGAACGATTGCTCTCTTATAATACCAGGGCTTAATCTTTGCTCAAATGTATGCTAAATTTAGCTAAGTTTTTTAATACATGGTACATGTTTGAAAATACACTTATTCCGGAGTAGTTCACGATGATTCCAAAAAATGGGGCAGCACCGTCTAATGCGACTTTGATTCTGTTGCAATGCACTGAGTCAGTGAGAGTGTCAGGACATAGTGCATAGTATAAAAAAATCGCTGTACAGTATATCTCACCATCCAGTGATTCGCTAAGTGAACATTACCGCAACTGGTCACCGTAAACTTTACGGTAAAGATCGTGGATGAGAACTGGTCTGCAAATCTGGTAAAATAGCTTTACACTCTTCCAAGTTTCTGCAAAATGTATGGTTGCTCTAATGCTCATTTCCCGTTGGGTTGTTCGCTGAGGTTGGTCTCGACCACTTTCCGATTAGCAATCTACCAGAAAAAATGCGTTGGCATTGGGTCCTACATGTACTGCTGGTTACAGTCACACTTGCTGATTATACTGACTGGAGACAGAAAAGAACCGAGATACGCCCAATCACTCCTACGGATAGTGTCTCGAGGTTACTGCGACTGTACGAGTCTTCAAGGGGTCACGAAGAAGAAAGAGGCGTAAGTGCTCCTGCTGTGGAAACAGTTGTCAACTCACTCAAGTCCGCAAGCACTCAACTTGATGAATGGCTCGCGAAAGGAAAATCTACCGACGACGTTTTTAAGCATCTTACACTCGACGTCGCCGTGGAGGATCTTCTGGGCAACTCGAAGCTAACAGAGTGGATCACGACATGAAGCTGTTCAACCAGGCAAATCCTAAAAAAACAAACGTCGCTGATCAGAACCCTCACAACTCACTACGGCGACGAAGCTCTGGCCAAGATGGTCGCAGCAGCAAAGCAAGTGCCGGGCACAGCAACTTTCGCCAAGCGACTACAGACCGAACAACTTCAGCTGTGGCTTAATCAAGGGAAATCCCCGGACGATGTGTTTACATTGTTGAAACTTGACAAGGCCGGGCAGAAGGTTTTCACCCACCCTGAGATGGCCTCGTGGGCGAAATACGCGGGTGATTTCAACAAGGCGAACCCGGACAAATTAGTTACTCTGTTCTCTACGTTAGCCACGCGCTTTGACGACGAAACTTTGGTACATATGTTCATTGCGGCCAAAAATGTTCCGAGCACAAAGAGGTTCGCAGAACACGAGCAAGCCATCCAAACGAAGCTATGGCTGATCACTAAGAAGGAGCCGGGGGACGTCTTCAAACTGCTTCGACTTGATAAGGAAGGACATGGCATCATTCAGAACCCTCTTTTTCGCGATTGGGTCCAGTATACCGACGACTTCCGAAAGATTTACTACGGAACAGAGTTCACTACAATCGCGACGTTAACGGCGAAATATGGTGACGAAACCCTGACAAAGATGATCCTTCAAGCACTCAACTTTCCCAGTACTGCAAATATCGCGAAACGGCTCGAAGCTGAGCAGTTGAGGAACTGGTACATCCACAAATATTCGCCCCAACATGTGTTCACGAAGCTCAATCTATACAGCGAAGGAGTGAACGCGTTTGACAGTCCGTTGTTTCATGTTTGGAGCAAGTACGCGACGTTTTTCGGGGCTGCAGAGCCAAAATGCAAAGTGAGTTTACTCAGGAATTTGCTAGATGTGTACGGCGAAAAGAATCTTGTAAAAGTGATCCGAGCGGGCAACAAGAACCCACACACCAAGAAGATGGCTTCAGAACTAGTCAAGGTCTGACTAAAGGACCGGATGGACGTGTATGCTCTGTTGCGGCTAGAACGAGTCGAAGACCCGAACGACCCGAACAGACAATTTTACCTTAACCCCTCTGTTACCAACGTCGTAAGTTACGACTTTGAGTAGGGCGAAAGTCGTAACTTCGACGTAATTCGAGCCTTCAAACAGAAAATGGCTCGAAAAAAGAGGACACGATACTTTAACCAAGTCAAAGTTTGGAGGCAAATTATATAAGCTGAAAGAGGTCGATTCGGCAAATGTAAAAGAAAGGGTGGGGGAAGGGTAGATGTGCTGCACCGAACAGAATGATGAGTGGCCGAGGGCGCCGACTCGAGCCACTGGTGTCTCATTCAAGAACTTGCCACCATGGCGAGAGTTCGATCAAGTACGCGGACGAAGCAATCAGCGGTTGCCAGCACGATGGACGTGCGTGCCATCGACTTCAAGCATCTCTGGCGGCAGCTACGCGCAGTGGGATGGACGTCGAAGAGACCTTCCGGTGGACTTGCGAAGGAGTGGACGTACACGTCGCCGGACGGGAAGTCGCTCACTGGTGCGAAGCTCGTATATGGTTATGTGCTTCATTTGTCTAATTTATATCACTTGTCTAGGGGAGGATGCTGTGGTGGCTTATGCAATCGAGACTGGGCTTATTGCTGAAGCGAGTGGCGACAGTGAGAAGGAGGTGGGCAGTGATGAGGCCGTGCCGGTGGACGTTACAGTGACGGCGTCACAGATAGACACATCCATCGCGCTGTCGGCCAACACCTTATTGACGATTTTTGGCACGGACAGTGACCCCCAGTCGGAAGCGGAGGATCAGTTGGAGCAGTCGGATGGAGAGATGGTCGTGGGGGCGTTCCAGCGGCTCCTGTCAGGCGCCGAGTCGAGCAATTCGGACGACAACGATGATGGTTGCGCCAGTGTGGAGGAGGAAGGCGCAAGTGTGTGTGGAGGTGGGACTGTGGAGGATGACTGCCGTGTGGCACTACCGGTAACCGACGTGAATGTTATGGGCGATGGAGATCTTTCGGATGAATACGAGGCCGTCGATTCTAGTGGCAGCGACAGCAGCGACAATAGTGGCGACGATATCATCGTGAGGCGTGAGTACCCCGACGACACACTTGAGGACGATGAAGACGTTGCTCTGATGGACGACGCATTTGTCGAGGCGTTAGGTGGCAAATTAACACTGGAGTCGATCGACAAGGCCGCACTCCGAAGCTTTGAGTGGAGTCCTCCTTCGTCCATCTTCGAAGCTGACAGTGGAGGGTACCCTCGCCTGTCTACGGACGTCGCCGTACCGATCAGGGAGCTACAGGACATTGCGGATCCTCCCTTGCTGCTTCTATTTTACTTCCTACCAAAATCACTGTGGGTTACCATCACCAAGGAGACAAATCGCTACAAGAAGCAGACAGTACACGCCAGAGCTAAGCGAATCCGACAAAAGCAAAGGAAACGCACTGTACCAGCCCCCGAGACTGTTAAGCAGATTGAAAGGCGATTGCGCGTCGAGGCTGCGTACGAAACGCATGAGATACTCCACGTCATTGAGCTCTTAGTGGCAAGAATGCTGAACCCAATGACGCGTCGCTTTTCTCGGCATTGGTCAATGACCGAAGACGGTGCAATACCTGCCGGAAACTTTGGCAAGTTCATGGCTCGAAACCGCTGCACGTCAATTCTTCGAGACTTCCATGTCGTGAACAACGAAGCCCCACGGATTCGAGACAAATTGTGGAGGTTACGGCCTGTTGTCGACACGTTGCAAGCTCGGTTTCGATCTCGCTGGTCACTCGGCAGTAAGTTCTCGTTTGACGAAGGCGTACTACCAGCCACGTCCAAGCGCAACACCACGCGGATGTTTATGCCCGACAAGCCCCATCGATACGGAACCAAGTTGTTTATGGCTTGCGATTCTGTGAGTGCATACTGCCACCGGTAAGTTTGTTTCGTTTAATAATTATGTCGTAACTTACGGCTTGAATTGTAATACGATATTTTATTACGTCGTAACTTACTACTATAGATTCGAGGTGTACGTCGGAAAGCGTGAGACCGAGGATGGTGATCAGCAAGCAGTCGACGACAAGACGGGGGCTGCTGCAGTTATTCGAAACATGAAAGCCGTTCTGGGAGATCGATCACAAGGGTTTCGATTGGTAGTGATCGATCGATTTTACTCGTCTATCCCACTGGCTATTCAGCTCCTATCGATGGGTATCTACGTGGTGGGAACGATCATGGTCAACAGACTGGGGTTCGCCAAGCAAGTTATTGAGAAGCTTAAAACACGCCCTCGAGCGATTGAGCGTGGAACTTTTGCGTTCTCTCGCTCCACTGCTATACCGACCATGATAGCTTGCCACTGGTGGGACCGAAAGCCGGTCCACTACCTGGCCACGGGTCCGGTCATGGCAGAGGACTCTATTCGTCGCAACGTCAAGATGGTCGGGCCGTCTTGCGTCAAATGCTGAAACTTAGTTACTGATTACCAACGCTGGATGGGCGGAGTTGATGTACATGATCAACTTCGCCTGCAGTCCTATTCAATCCAAACGGCTTTCCGTTTCAGGAAGTATTACAAGTCACTGTTCATGGGTTTCATGGACATGGCACTCGTCAATGCGTATCTCACACACAAGGAAACATGCCGGATCAAGAGGCTGGTACCAAAAGATCGTGGAGAATGGTATCTTCTACTTCATAAGCAATTGATGCAGCTCAAAGCCGACGACTTCATTGAAGCTACTGCTCCTACACCTTCTCCTATGGCTCGCTCTCGCCAGCGCCGCCGACTAGACGGTCACAAACACATTCAGTTCGACGACTGGGTCACCGTTTCAGGCACCCAAAAGCGCCGGCATCGCTTTTGCAAAGTATGCGCTCTTCTACGAGGCGATCGAAAAAAATCCTTTCAAACGACCTATTATTGTGAGGATTGCTCACACGCAGACGCAAAGTGCTTCCTCTGCCCCAAGTCGCGCCATAGCTACGGAGGCGTGCGCAAAACATGCTATCAGATTTGGCACGAAGACTTTGACAGTGGGGCTTCCATCCCAGCATCGCTCGGCAAGCGAGTCGTCTTGCGACGATCAGCCAAGGGGAGAAAGTAGAAGAAGGTCAACAGCGGTGAATGACACTGACTTCTCAACTCTTGGACAGGCTGCGCTTCTTCCATGTTTAGTCCGGGGTACGACGTCACACCTTCCTCAAATGATCCAGATGCCAGGCTCCAGGTCATACCACGCAATGCATCAGCTCGCTGTTGTGTTGCGCTCTTTGACATCGCATCAACACCAAGTTGAAGTGACTCCACGAACGTCTCGTCCAGTGCCACTGCGTCGGTTTCACTAACGACGGTATCTTCCTCGCTGTCTTCTGCACCACCACAGCCTTCATTCTGACACAGTTCGTCACCTTCACCCTCGCCGGAGCTTAAACTTTCGTACGCGCTTAGGGTCTCGTCCTCTGGAACAAAATTGACGTCCTTCTTCAGATTCGCACGTGGTCGGAGTACACGTGCAGGTGTTTGTCCAACTTCTTCGTTTCTTTTGCCGTCGCTCTCAGCTCCCGACACCTCAGACAGAAGCTGTAGGTTTGTAGCTGCTTCTTGGCCAGATGCCGCACCTTCCATCTCACTGTGCGAAACGTCAAAGGCTCGGGTGACTGCTGCTTGGGAGAGGTCGGAATCGTTTTCTGGACCAAAGAGAGCATCCAACGTGTTTTGAGATAGGGCCGCCGCCGTATCAATCTGCGACGGTCGAACGTCTTCCGCCGTGGAGTCTGAACAGTCTTGGTGTGCTGTGGCGTGTGCGATGTCGTCCTTGGCCTCATCAGTGCCGGTTTCAATGTCCTCCAATAGCCCAGATTCTATTGCAAAAACTACCACAGCGTCCTCGCCAACAAAAGAATCAGCACCATCCGGACTTACATAACTCCACTCTGTCTGAATGCCACTTGGCCTCTTGGCCGACCAACCAGCCGCAGGCAACTGGCACCATAGGTGCCTGAAGTCGATGTCACGAGCAGCAGCGGCAAGAGCATCAGTTTCCCCGCGGGCGCTCGAGCGTATGCGCGCCATGGAGCAAAATTTTGAATGACTGGAACCGCTGGCAACTCTCTCAGATTCGTGTATCGCATTCCCGCGAGCACCGTATATCTTTCCCGTACCCTAACCCCGCCCTGTTTCTGGCTTTGCCTAATTTTCCTTTCGCATCTGAGCCATTCCCTATTGACGCACGGTCTACGTCGTAGCATACGACATAGCGATTTCGCTATGGCGTATCTTATGACCTTGGGAACGGAGGGGTTAAAATGCATCGAGAAAACCAATCGTTCGTATTTACACGCAGTATAAATTCAAGCCGAACAGGGCAAAAACTGGCTCAGTAGCAAGAAATTTCCCGTCGACATCGTTACGTTGTTAAACCTTAAAATGAAGACGGGATATTTCTAGCTAAAAGTACTTTATTTCAGAGCTGGGTCAAGTACACGGACGAGTTTAACATGGTCAATCCAAAGGATACCGTGGCAGTGATCTCGGTCCTAAAAGCACACTACAGCGACGACGTGTTGGCACGAATGAGTCTATCAGCGGACAAGACGCCGAGCACGCAGAATATCGCGAGCCTTCTGCGCCCCGAGCTGCAATGCGAGTGGTACGCGACGTTAAAATCCAGCGGCATCATGTTTTAAACGCTGAAACTCGATAAATCGGTGTCGAAAGTGCTCGAACGGTCCCTTTTCCCTCTCTGGAAGGGATACATGCACTTTGTGAGCTTGAAGGGCCCGAGGATTAAGGTGAGTTATATAACCCCGCTCATTAAGGTATACGGCGAGAAGAAACTGGCTCAGATCCTCATTGCAGACGAAAAAGTCCCAAGCACTAAGAAATTCGCTACTGAACAACTCGACTAAGCTCTTCTATCGCTGACTGGACGAGAGGAAAAATCCAAAGCTGGTTCTCTCGCTGCTCCGTGTGGACGGGGCAGCAAAGAACGACGCGAGCAGCTTGATTTATAATAAATACGATGAGGCTTTTGCCGGCCTATTCTAAGCTACCTAACTGTAAATAAAATATGTTGGTGTTTTTTTAAGAATCAATATTGTGCGTATACCTTCAAATATTTAACCCCTCAGTTACCAGAAGATCCGTGTTGGAACCGCCTATTTTACGTCGTATGTTACGACTTTACTTTAGTATATTTATTTGTATGGATGTGTCTTTTCCACACTGGATTCCCGCTATAAACTGTCAGAGGATATTCTGAGCTACGTCGTATGAGTTACGACATTATGAGCACGTCGTATCACGAAAAGCAATAACTTACGACGTTCAAGTATTGTTTTTGTCGAAGCAGATGCCTATTTACACACCCGTAGAGATCCTCGTACAACAGAGAAAGAGCTACATTTACATAAACTAAGTGCTGTCCAAACGCATTCAAACGATTGCCGATTGCTGAGCTGGCTGATCCTCTTCATTGTCGGCCTCGCCGTCTTGTTGACAGAGCAGCTCACGCCGTGTTGGTTTTCGAGTACCAGCTAAGTCGCTATGGGTTACAATCAATGTCGAAACAAATCGCTATTGCCAACAACGCATCAACGAACGAGCTCAAGCGCAATTCGAGCAGCAAGGCCCACGACCACGAGAGACATTCACACAAATTCGACGTAGGTTGCAAGGAAAACCTGGATACCAGACACACGAGATCTTGCAAGTCATCGGCCTTCTAATTGCGCGTATGCCTTGTCCCCAAAACCGGCGTTTTGCTTCTCATTGGGCGATGACTGAAGATGGTGCGGTTCCTGCCGGCACCTTCGGCCGGTTGATGGCGCGAAATCGCTGCCAGGACATATTGCGCGACCTGCACTTTGTTGACAATGAGTCAGATCATGGACGAGATAAACTGTGGAAGCTTCGACCAGTTGTGGACAAGCTGCAGCAGAGATTCCTTGGTGGCTGGTCTCTTCCTGCGGTATATTCCTTTGACGAAGGCGTCCTACCGTCCACATCCAAGAGAAACACCACGAGAATGTTCATGCCGGATAAGCCACATAGATATGGATCTAAAATGTTTATGCTGTGTGATTCCCGAAGTGCCTACTGGCATAGGTTCGCTACAGGCTTTTTCAATGTCGTATGTTACGGTTTGGACATCACATCTAACTATGTTTGTCGTAACTTACAGGTTTAAGATATACGCTGGAAAAAGAAACGCTAAAGACGGTGGTGACAGCTCATTCGATCACAAGACGGGCGCCGCAGCAGTCGTCTGGAATCTACATGTTGTTCTTGATGCGAAACCGCGGCACTTATGGCACTTGGTAGTCGTGGACCGATTCTATTCCTCGATTCTTCTCGCTATTGAGTTGCTGGGGATGAGTATTTACGTTGTTGGCACGATCATGTCGGACAGGCTGGGATTTGATAAGGCAGTCAAGGAGCCACGAAAGACACGCCCAGCAGCAATTCCTCGTGGCAGCTTTCTGTTTTCTCGTTCACTTGCGGTCCCTACCATGGTGGCATTCCACTGGTGGGACCGCAAGCCGGTCCATTTCTTGTGTACGCGGTCTGCTATGACGATGTCATCAATCCAGAGAAACGTGAAGCGCGTAGGTGCTGAAAAGGTTCCGTGTCCGGTCGCGGTAAACGATTACCAGCGCTGGATGGGCGGGGTTGACGTTCACGATCAACTCCGCCTCCAGAAGTACTCTCTGCAAACGTCGACACGATTTACCAAGAGTCTCTTTTTGGGCTTTGTGGACTTAGCCCTGGTAAGCGCCTAAATCTCCCACAAGGAAACAGCAAGGCTCACTGGAACGACTGCGATGGAGCGTGGGGATTGGTTTTGTGTGCTGCAGAACCAACTCTTGCACTTAAATGCCGAAGATTTCGCTGATGTTGTTGTAACGCCTCTCCCAAGCTCGCAGAAGCGAAGACGCGAGCCTATTCGTCTCACACACCCGGTTGATCAGTCCGAAGATTGGGTAACAGTCAGCGGCTTACAAAAGCGCCAGCAACGGACGTGCAAGGTGTGCGCTTTGCTCCGAACAAGCACAAAGAAAAAAGCTTTTGCTACAACCTTCTACTGCCAGCGGTGCTCGGTTGACGATGCCAAATGTTGGCTCTGCAATAAGATACGCCACAAATACAAAGGTGAGTTGAAGACCTGTTTTGCTATTTGGCATGATGACTTCGATTGCGGCCAAGCGATTCCGGCCGCGCTGGGCAAAAAGGTTGTTCTCCGGCGTCCTGGTCAGAAACCTGACGAGCGAAAGAAGACGCGTCGAGAACGGCAGCTGACGCCGATGACGAGGGAGAGAATCTGGAGTGAGCATGGTCTGCGCACAATGAAGATGAGTGTGCGGGTGTACCTTTGATGAGTGTAGGCTGTTGATAAATCGTAATGTCTTCTTTTTGTTACTGTTGTCGCTGCTGCTTGGTCTATTCCCGAGTAATGTGCTACTTTATGCGCCCATCTTTTAGCAGTCTGGTGTAACTTATGACGTTGAGCTAATGAAAATTGCTGGTTGTGTTGTATAACTTACGACATCGAAAAAAAACCCTGCTGAGAACTTATCGAGCTTCCCGCAGGCGGTTATGTACGCCACACAGAAATGAAGTAAATAAATTCGTCGTATAATACGACATACAATTACCGTGAGTAGTGTGTTTGAGGTCCTGAAATCTGGGAACGGAGGAATTAATACAAATAAATAGATCTCTCGGCGCAAACACAGTAAATACGGGCATATTAAATAATATTGGTGTGGGAGGGATTAACTAGCCCAGCTCCATCGTTTTCTTCCGACTTTGTGATGGTAGCACGCAGCGTCTGGAGCGTTCATTGGGATCTTGAGGACGTATTTGTGGCTAAAGAGCGCTTCAGCTTCTTGAACGTCGGTAAACGATGCAGCATCTCCGGTTCGATACGCTTCAAACGTCTCATTGTGAAGAGCGACTACGGAACGGTCATTGGGTGTGATCAGATAGAAAGTAGAGGAAGGCGCTATGGTATTATGATCGATGTGAACGTAGATGACGGTATGCTGAACAACGTGGCGGCCATGGAGAGATTCCTGAAGATTGCGATAGCCGAACGTGTCCAAGATCCCGATGGTTGATTCGTCTAAGATCCGCATCGTCGAGGCCGGACATAGCAGTGTTTTGCTCGAGGTCGCAAAGGAGCTTTTCATGGAGCACGCCTGTTAAGAATTACGGAGCCGTAGTATAGGAAGGATGGGATTTCGCAGAAGCCGAGAAGGTGCGTATTTGCAAGCATTGGTATGATATCCTTGTGACCGATATGGGTTTGACGGCCGAGGATATCATCTTCGATCCGAATAGCCTGACGGTGGCCACCGGTATTGAGGAGCACAACATCTACGGTGTGGACTTTATCAACGCGCGTCGAATCATCAAGGAGTATGCTGATCCTGTACATTAACGTGCTCTACATGTGGAGAGCATGTTTCTACGTGTAAACTTTCGTAGGTAACTGTTGGATTGCATATCGAAGACCCGATGTCGAGGCTGAGTTCAATGTGGGACCTGGTCAACGGGAGTTGGACCAAGCCACTAAGAAGCAGAGAGACGTGGGCTTCTGCATGAGAGAGGACACAGGTTCTTGACTGGTTGTGAGAGTTTGGTGAGAGACTTAAGTATTTATTTATTCACTTCTACTTTTCCTTCCTGTCCGGTCATACAGATCGAGTGCAACTTGCAAAGGGTTCTGAGCCCAAAAGAACTGCGGACTTCCTGCTGCACAAGAAGCGATCCAAGATGGCGGACAAGATAAAGTTCACGTCCTGAAATAAGGACTGGAACGGCAAGGTCTGGCAGGCATACAAGCTCGCAATGCAGATGGTGTTCAGGGAGAGGATGCTTACTGACGTTGTAGAAGAGAAGATTACAAGATTTATGCTTTCTACAAGTGAGAGTGAAGACGAATTCGACCTGAAACAGACCAAGATCATGCGTATCGTTGGTATGTCAGTGCCGTCAGAGATTCTACACCAGATTCGTGATAGGACCACTGGTACTAAAATGTAGGCTGCGCTGAGCGACCTGTTCGAAAATAAGGCGAACAAAACGGTGAAGGCCCACACAATTCGTCGACTGAGGAATTAACTTTGAAGCATCAAACTGGCGGTTGGTGCGAATACCAACCTGCACTTGAGCAAGATGGTCAACCTCAAGACTGAATTGGAGACTTTGCAGTACAATGTGGATGATCTCGACATGGCAGAAGCACTGCTGGTAAGTTTACCGGATCAGCCAGAGTTCGAACGGATGAAGTCATCTATTCGTTACGCAGCTGACGCAAGCTTGTTCACGCCTGCTAAAGCTCGTGAGTTAATTCGAGAAGCGGCTTCTCGACAGAACGAACTTGGTGGAAAGGGAGGTGGCGGACAACGTGGAGGGCATGAAGGCGGAGGGAATCATGGCGGAGGAATTGCAGGAAAGGCTGATAACCCGAGATGGGAGAAAAACAACGACTTCAAGAAGAAAAAGCCGAAGAAGTGCTATCTCTGTGAGAGTACAGAGCACTTGAAGGCTGCATGCCCAGAGAGGGTGGATCGTTCAAGCGGCGCTGGATCAAATGAAAAGCGGAAGCCGCAGGGGAACGTGACCCTTTGGCAAGAGAACCGATCACGATCAGAACCTGACCAGTAAGATGAGGACTTGGTGTGGTGGCAGGTACCCTAGATCGCATGATAATCGATGCGAGCGTGGGGAGCAGTGTCAGAGTGTCTGAAGACGAACTGACGGATGAGGTCACACAGGACGATGAGGGCAACAGTGGTAGAACTGGTTTGAACGGTGACACGAGCAATGGTTGGAGGTTCTTTGACACGGCTGCAAATGTGCACGTAACCGGCAACAGAGCATACATCTGTGTGTTTACGGAAGATACGAGTCAGTCACAAAGTGTACACGGGGTTAATTACAACGTTGGCTTCTTGTATCGCTGGAGTTGGAACTGTGGCGCTAGTAATTGAAGTGGACGGTGAATCAACTGTGGTTTACCTGAACGATGTACTATATGTACCTGGTGCTGGGTTTGGTCTGCTTTCACCAGGACTGGCTGCTGAACAAGGGTTCGACTTCGATTATGATCAATCTTCATCAACGTTCAGCGTTACCTACGAAGGACGAACGGTGATTGTAGCTACGCCCAATGAAGCTACGTGGGGTTTCTTCGTGAGGCACCCGTCAGCAGGAAGAAGAGTGAGTCTACCGAACATACCGCTGTGTAACTACACTGCGTTGGATGGAATGGCTCCGCTTTCACGCTGGCACGAGAGGCTGGTGCACATATGTCCACAATACTTGAAGACAATGGCAGATAAGAGCCTTGTTAACCCTTCCGTTACGAGAGCACATCTTGAATGCACAGACTATTTTTCACATGCTTGATATCAAGCATGTTAAAAAAAGTCTTAACGTCAGATTTGTATAGGAAACAAAAAGATCGGTGTTTGTATATTTGTACAAGATCCTGCAATCGTACGTATTATGAACTCACATGCTTTATATCGAGCATGGTGAGTAAATTCCGTAAAGCCCACACGCGACATCATGCATGTGCAAATGGCTCTTTTATTGGGAATGAATCGTTTTTGACGGAGTCACGTGCAGAACGGCTACGAAAGCAAATTTGTGTATTGCATCTGTTTGCTAAAAGCAAGTCATTTGGGCTATTACCTACGCAGTCCACTGTTTCCTACTCTTGGTGCTCTCTCTCTACCGCGTCGTCACCCCCAGTTTCCGTTGTCTCGTTCTGATCTCTACCAGAATTTTCACCACCATCACTTCCCTCATTGCCGAGGCCTGCGGCTTCCTCCTCGTCCCCACCGCCCCCCTCCTCTTCACGGCCCTCTTGTCCTTCCGCCAGCTTTGGGGGGGGCTCAGCTGGATACCGCGGCCGTGGCGCGGCTGTGGGCGCTCGCTTCTATTGCGCCAAAGTTGGTGCCAAATGGAGAAGCAAGTCTGGTTGCTATTGGGGTAATGTGCTTGGCGCACCTTGTCACACAAGTAGACACTGCATTATACGTGTTAGATAGCAGTAGTAAGAAACATAGAGCATAGCAACGTACCGTTTTGAGCCTTTACTGCAGCCAGGACAGTAGAATCGCGTCACCTGCCGCTGTGTACTGCTTCTTTTCCGTATAGTACAGACCTTGCACTGCCGTTGACGTCGCTTTCGAATTCCACCACCTCCACCCATTCGTCGTCCATCTTTAGCTGGTGGGTGGACGGTGGAGCGTCGCCATGCAGTGGTGTAACTAGTCTAGGTGAGTACATCTTTGGACACATACAGTAATACTTAGCAAGGAGAACAACAAGCAGAATAAGCACCTTACTTACCGTGTTTGCAAATTCGGCTGACCCCACTTGTAGTAGCTGGGCTTGCAACTGAGCGATGAAACCGGTTAGTTTGAATGTTCCCCACAGAATAGATGTTCCTCTCAAGAAGCTGTAGCGAGCTTTGTATCTATTATATTCGATAAATCACCCTTCTACGATGCGCCAATTGTCAATGATACCCTTCCAGCGTTCGGCCTCCTCCTTACTTCGTGGATGTCGCTGTCCCCCGCGACGGTTTGTTGTAGAAGCTGCGCCAACAGCAGGTGTAGAACTCGGTGAATCGCCAGTTGGAGGCGAATCTAGTGACAGTTCATCACTCGTCTCCGTGTCGCTCTCGCTTGGAATCTCAGCATCCACAACATCTTCAAGATCGTCCATGTCCTCGTACCATTCTGCTGACCCAGTGTCTGAATCATCGTAATCCGAATCCAATGCACCACCATCATAGATGTCATCATAGTGACGGGAATCTTGACGGGAATAGAGAGGAGGCGGGGTTGTGGGAACCGCAGTTGCGTGAATAACAGTAGCCATATCCAATGACCTTGCAGAACCAACAGTCATATACAGCATGCTGTCAGAAATAAATCTCCCACATGCTTGATATCCATCATGTGACACCGTACCTGGCAGCCGAAGATCGAGGTGGCGTTAGCGGTGAAGTCTGTTGCGCAGAGGAAGCACCTTCCGATGTCGATATGGGTCCACGATTTGCCTGCGTTGTGTTTGTTGCACATGGCGGAGATGGCGACGTGTCACTTTAGTCCAAATCGCCACCAACAGACGCATCGCTGCAAGCAATTACGAACATGAAGTGTGAGAAACACATCGTACGCAAAACGCATGATCTCCTCACCTGTCGGCTTCGTCATCAGCAGCGACGTGTGGACTTGTTGTCCGCGCTGATTTGTCAGCTCTTGAGCTCTTCGATGCTGCGCGCTTACGCTTACCTTTTGCTTTGGTCGTGCCAGTCGCCTTTGCCGGTCTTTTCTTCTTCGCCGCCCTCTTCGGTATTGTTATCTCTGCCGCTGTCGCCATGTCAAACTCAGCTTCGTCATTTCCTTGGTCCTCCCGTTTCCACGTAATCTTCATCTCCGCTGTCACTCCCATCCTCATCAGCAGAAGCAGCATCGGCAGCAAGCTCTTCTGCATACAATGCTGCGACAGGCGCCTTCCCTTTCAATCGCGGCGCTCTTGCCAGCAAGTTGTAGTACCCCACTAATGCACCCTTCTTCTGGTACGTAGCTGGAGCAGGAGGCTTGCGTGAAGCCACTGTCATCCATGGCCGCCTTCCAGTCGTTGCTGACGTAGGAGCTGAAACAAGCGGTTCACCCGCAACGTCGTCGCCAAAGTCAGCATCGCGGTCACGCGTACCGTCGACATACGCATGGTGCTCTTCAAGCAGCCGGGCGCGTTCTGCGCCTTCCTTCCCGTCGAGACGACGCAGGAACGCCTCCGCTTTAGCGCGCGTGACGCGGCGGGGAGGCATCTTGGTCCCGCGTTTCGTTTTGGAGAATGAATGGATGGCTCAGAGGCCTCTCGTTTGAAGCACTGTCTTTACGACAGCGTATCTCCAAGAAACTTTCTCTTTACAGTTAGGACCCCAAGCCCTGTACACCGGGGACTAAACGGACTAAACGCCCATTCTATGACAATCCTCACATGCTTGATTATCAAGCATGTGGAAAAAACCACATGCTTCCTTATCCAGCCTTAGTAACGGAAGGGTTAAGGGGATGATGCTGACTCAGAGACAGGGAGCTATCTTGTGAGGCTTGCCATATTGGGAAGCGAAGAAAGAAACCATATCAGAAGAAGCTAGATCGAGGACAGAAGCAGCCCAATGATGATCTATGCTGACTTGATGGTCCCGAGTAAGGGGAACGGTACTCGCTTCGAAGCGGTACTGGTTCTCCTAGATGGCTATTCACGCTTCGTAACGGTGCACATGCTGACATCCAAGTCAAGTGAACTGGTGCATAAGCTCATTAAGGACTATATCTTCTGGGCAGAGCGTCAAGCTGGGAGAAACTCATAATAAGAAGGCGAGCGAGTCAAGTACCACGTTTGTCAGGTACTGACGGACAATGGAGGAGAGTTCATTAACGGAGCCATGCAAGACTGGTATCAAGCTCACGGAATTGAGCACATTCTTGTAGAACCCAAGAGCTCACAACTCAACCTATGCGAACGGATGCATCAATATCTTATCGAGATGACCAAGGCGTCAATGCATCACGCCGGGTACCCAAGGAGCTTGTGGTCAGAAGCGCTAAGAAATGCGGTCTACATAAAGAACAGGGTGTACAACAAAGGCACCGGTGGTGTTCCGTTCGAGATGATGTTTGGGGTGAAACCCGATATACATCTCATTCGTACGGCTGGAGCACTTGCATATGTTCACGTTCCGATTCAACCAGGGCGTCGTAAGCACCATGACAACGCCAAGATCGGATTCGTGCTTGGATATGCAGAGGATGTAGTCGACTGTAAAGTGTACTTTCCTGAAGATCGTACAACAAAGTTTAAGGCCGACTTACGCGTCACAGAAGACGTAGTATACCAAGATCGACATGAAGCATCAGTCGATGATGCAGACCTGGAATCATTACAATTTAAATCGTCTGGAGAAGACAGTGCTGACATGAGTGTGGCAACAAGTTGCCAGTCCACTCGTTCGCTCTACGCTACGGATCTAGACGAGTCCGTGGGTTTAATCCCTTCGGAGCTCGACGAGGAGAAGAATGAGAATGATGGTGGGGTTGTGCAACATGAGCTGCAGAATGCAGAAGGCGATGCGAATGATACACTGATGGGGTGTACGAGTACACACGACGACGTTGGATCTTGTACGCACGAGGTTGGATCTGAGGAAACATCGCAGATTACCGTTGAGTTAAACTCTGGAGCCGCAACTGATGTTGGTGGAGTTACCACAGCGATACCAACTGAAGTAGGTGATGTGGTGGATATTAAGGAGACTCTACCCGCTGGTGAAATGAAGACGCAGCAGACCAATGGACACTAAACCTCAGTGGTGTATTCGACTATTCAGTTTGGCCTAGACACTGACGATGTGGGCGAAGACACGACATTTGCTGGGGATATCGAGTCGGATATCGGGAATAAGCAACAATCGTGTTTGCGAAAGGATAGATCGACACTAGAATCGGAGGACGATGACCAACATGATGTAATGGTTAGCGGTCACCCGGTCGATCTGAGAGAAAGTGATGAATGCTTTTCTGGGATGAGTGTCTGTGGCTCAGAGTTGAGTCACACACATGAGTGCATCGAAGACTACGATCTGGACGAGAATGTTAAGGAAATACTTGAGCAGGACCAGATGGGTGTCGAGAATGCTGCACTACCTATTGCTAAGGTTGGCAAGCGAAGTCATCGTGCTGAAACAGATTCAGAGCTATTGCGAGTGGAGCAAAGGGCTGAAAAACCAGGACTTAAGAAAACACAAACTGGACACCGTGAATACAGTAAGCGACGACGACCCCGCTATCTCGACGACTATCGTCAATGTTGCCCAACGGACGGAGCGCATTTTGGACGAGAATGGTAAGTCCGTTCATGCAAGCTCTGTTTCAAATCCAAGGAACAATCGGGAGATGAATCGATCAAATTATCGAGAGTTCTGGCTGCAGGCAGACATGGAAGAGATAAGTGCGTTGCGTTGCTAAAGGCGTCATCATGGAGATACCGTACAAGGACGTGCCAGAGAATGCAAAGCCGATTTAAACGCGATGGGAACGCTCAGTGAAAACGGATCGACAGGGATATGTGATTCGCTTTAAGGCACGGATTGTGGCCTTTGGAAACCACCAACGACCGGGAATTGACTTTTCAGAGACGTTTGCGCCAGTTGCGCGAATGTCGTCCTTTTGAATAGTAGTGGCATTGGCAGCAGCACTACATCTGGTATTGTATAGCGGTGATATTGACACTGCGTACTTGAATGCAATGCTTAAAATTCGTCAGTACTTGCGTTCAATTGATTCCCGTGTAAGGAGGGGCACGTGTATGTAGTGGTGAAGGCACTGTATGGACTAAGGCAATCGGGGAGAAAGTGGAACACGGAATTAAACAATTGGCTGATGGAGCATGGGTATCAACGCTCATTAACTGAGCCGTGCCTATACTACAAGCTCAGGAACGATGTTATCATGTTAGTGTTAGTCTACGTTGATGACATCGTGGTGGCTACTAGTGATGAGAAGAGCAAGCATAAGCTGTTTGAAGATCTCGATGATGAGTACGGGATCAAGGACCAACGTCTCTGAAGGAATATCTAGGAATCGAGGTGGATCAAAACAACCGCGGGAAAACTGTCAAGCAGAGCAAGTACGCGAATGATGTGTTGGAGACTTTCGGCTTCAACAACGCGCACGCTGTGGGTAATTCTATGGATACCAATATGCGCTTGGTGCCACTGGACAAGGATCAACAGACGGACACCAGCTTTGACTACAGAAGAGCGATTGGCATGCTGATGTACTTAGCTACTGGAACACGCCCAGATCTAGCGTTTGTGATTGGCCAATTAAGTTGATTCGTAGCCAAACCGTCAGCGAAGCATGTTGGAGCACTGAAACGTGAGCTTCGTTATATTGCTGGAACTGTTGACTACGGTATTACGTATGAGTACTCGACGGAATGCCAAGTACGGTTGTACTGATAGGCTACTGTGACAGCGACTGGGCGAACGACCCAGAGTCAAGGAAAAGTACAACTGTGTTTGTATTCACACTTGGTGGTGGTGCAGTCTCGTGGATGTTTCGCCGACAATCGATTGTAGCTCTCTCTACGGCTGAAGCCGAATACGTGGCAGCGTGTGAAGCCATGATGGAGGCAACCGCAGCAAGCAACGTATTGCAAGAACTACTGCAACATCGAGATGTGAAACTGAGACTTGGGATTGATAACCAAGCAGCACACGTGTTGGCAACCAGTCCAGCATACAGCCGTCGAGCTTGACACATTGAACGCCGCTGGCACTTTGTTTGAGAACAAGTGCAGAAGGGAGTTGTGGATCTCTACAAGATCAAAGGTAAAGAGAACCCGGCTGGTGCTTTTACCAAGCCCCTGGACAAGAGCAAGCTGAAGGCTTTGTTGGAGCTTGTGGACGTGGGAGCCAACCAATCCTCCATCGCGCCGAGAACTGCAACGTGAAGATCAAAGCTTATGCTTTGAAGAAGGCGTGTTGGATTGTATATCGAAGACCCGATGTCGAGGCTGGGTTCAATGTGGGACCTGGTCAACGGGAGTTGGACCAAGCCGCTGAGAAGCAGAGAGACGTGGGATTCTGCATGAGAGAGAACACAGGTCCTTTACTGGTTGTGAGGGTTTGGTGAGAGAACTTAAGCAGCTAATTTATTCACTTCTACTTTTCCTTCCTGTCCGGCCATACACATCGAGTGCAACTTCCAAAGGTGACGTGTTGGTGTCACTAGAAACCTATTGAAAGTTATCCATTTTCGTCTATTAACCCCCCCAAAGCGACGGCCTGTATTACACACGTTTCGTAGGGAGGGCTTATCCTGTATAATACACGATAAATGGTGCATGAATGATCTGCTTGTTTTTCACCTTGTTTTTGTATACGGTCATACAAACGCTAAGCCAAAGAGGGATAGGTATGTGAAGCCTGATCCCCATCCTTCCTGATGCGGTGTGCGCAGGCGGTGCATTGCACAATTTTTCATAAAATAAAAGTTTAGAGGCAACTCAGCGATATGTGGCTCACGCCAAATCAATATAAGAAACTGCAGGGATTTTCAACGCCACTCATTTTGGAGCTCATTTCAGAAAACTCCCGCTCCCAGTCAGATGTCGGGGTTTCGGGCCCGGTGGAAGGAACTACGGTAGGAAGGCTGGTCTTCCAAGCCTCCTACAGGCCTCTCAAATGACCACACCTATCTGAAGCCCGGTAAAAGCAAGAAAGACGTGCGCGGAATAGACTTCTTTGTAGGGGAGAAGGAGCTGATGTCGTATTTGGATCGACTAGACCTCGGTAAGTTGTTTATTCTAATGATGTATTGAAAACCTGAGCCTAACCGTTGACGCGTGTATAGATGAGCTTGCGAGACAAAAGGAAGATGAACGACAGACCGACGACGCCACACACGCATCCTCGAGGCAAGACGATGGAGCCACTCCACCTGATGACGCTACTACACCTCCAACAGGTATATTTTACAACGCCTGTACATTACACCGTACCTGTCTAACACTATCGTATATTATGCAGTTAGTACAGTGCGTGAAGAGCCACTCTCAACCACCCCAGTACGACAACAGACGCACCCCAGCTCTCCAATGCAATCTCACTCCAGTGCACCTCTAATTACTACTTCGCCGCACGAAGCTGACGACGATATCGATGCTTTATTTTCGTCAAGTCTAGACACACCCGGTACGTTTACTGTGCCATCCATACAATTCAAAGATGTTGTAGCTAACTCTTTTCAACGTTGTATTTTTCCAGCTGTGCCAACCACTTCAAGGCGCAATCTGTATGAACTGTTTGGGTCTTCTGATGAGTCAGATGACTCTAACGACTCTCCGCAAAGCCCCGCAAATGTGCAACAGTCCGCAGACGACGATCGCGTGGACGCGGCATCGAACGCTGCGTTTTTCCGTTCGTCTTTATCTGGTAGGTTCAAACGTGTATGTACACGATATACAATTCCTATGTATACATGATACACATACATGATAATAACAACTATCATGTATATTTTTAACAGACGATCCTAACATTGTAACGCCCGGCGATGACAAGTATGTCTTTGCAAGTCTTGATTCGCAGGAGGAGGGGGGGAGGATTCTCTGTGTACGACGATGATGAGGAGCTGGATCTCGCTGAGCCTGATCCCAGCATTGAAGATGAAGATGTCGTCCCGCCTGAGCTTCCATTTGATGCGTCTCTACTTATAGCAGTAGGTGGTGTTCACGAGATTGCACGTGGCAACCTCAAGGCTGATGTTTTAGCCGACATGAAGGAGAATGGGTGGTCTCCAGTACACAATCAGACGCCTTACCCATACATGGATGAACCCTACGACATGCGTCGCGATGATTGGGCAAATATTGACTATCCGGATCTATTTCGCGGTGAACATGGACCAACTGCTGCAGCGTTGAGCGCTGCCGAGACCCCAATTGGTGCATTATTTCAGTTCGTCCCGCCGTACTTACTAGAAAGAATTGCGGGTGCTAGTAACGACTACTTTATGGAGAACCTAGACGCGCGAGTGGAGAGTCTACACGCCAAGCAGCTAGATAGGAAGCTGAAAAGGCCTGATTTCCATGTCTCACCTCCGGATATCATAAAGACTAAGCTGCTGAACACGAAGGACATTTCAGGACGAGAAATTGCTATTTTTCTTGGATTACTTATTGCAAGAACGATAGCTTCCAACAAAGAGAGGTTTGATAACCATTGGAAGACTACAGATGAAGGTGCTATTCCTCGTGGCTGTTTTAACGCATTTATGACTAGAGATCGCTTCTATCATATCTCGCGGAATCTCCATTTTAGCAGCAATGCTGACGCAAGAGCGCATACCGATCGAGCTTGGAAACTCCGCCCGGTGATTGACGTGCTACAAGAAACATTTCAGGCAAGTTTCATCCCACCTCCAATAATGGCGTTTGACGAAGCGATGCTTCCGTGTACGTCTCCGTTCAACAAGATGAGAATCTTCATGAAGGACAAGCCCCATCGCTGGGGCACAAAGCTTTTTATGCTGTGCTGTTCCAAGTCTGCATACTGCATCATATAAGGAAAAGAGCGTGCCTTCGGGCACGCTCTTTTTTTTTTTGGTTTCAAAGTTACCTTATCGTGTCTTCGGCGTGCTAAAATCTTTTGAACTATTGTGTATATTACAGGTTTGAAGTCTATTGTGGAAAGCAACAAATGCAAGACAGTGGCACACCCGGTGATGAAAAATCGGGACCTGCCGCAGTCGTACGGAACTTACGTCAAGTCTTTGGCGTCAACGGACCAACTGAGCGACGTCTCATAGTCACCGACAGGTTTTACACCTCTGTCGTGCTGGCTATGCAGCTGCTGACCATGAACTTCTACAGTTTGGGCACAATAATGACGAACAGAAAGGGGCTGTGCAAAGCAATTCTACCAAAGAAGACTAAAAACGGCAGGAAGGAATCAAAGAAGCGACCAGCACAGATCGTCAAAGGAACGTATGACGTAGCCACCCTCTACAAGGTGCCATCGATCAAGGCCGTCCGTTGGTGGAATAATCAAGCGGTGTATCTGCTTGCTGCTGGAGGAAGTGCAGTACCAGACCGTATCGTGCGTAGGAATCCAGTAGCTGGAGATCAGACAGAGTTGATGTGTCCACGGATCGTTAAAGACTATCAGACTTTCATGGGCGGAGTCGACGTTCACGACCAGTTACGTCTACAACGACAAGTATTCATATCCTGTATATACACGTTGAAGTCATCGTTTTAACATGTATTGTACGTATTATTAGGTATTCACTGCAATTAGCTCGGCGCTACAAGAAGTACTACAAATCTCTCTTTCTGGGACTGATAGACATGGCTATCATCAATGCTTTCATCGTGCACAATTACCATCGCGCGGCAACCGGGAAGCCAAGGGTTTCCCACGTGACTTTTCTGAAGACGCTTCATCTACAGCTCTGTCAGTTGCTACCGGAAGATTGGGTGCAGCTTCTTCGCCACCGCGGGCATCACGCGACGCCAACGCGGGCACGACAAGCTCGAGCGGCGCACATGCCTGTACAGGCCGACGAGTGGCGCAAAGGAAACTCCGATAAGACGAGAAAGCGTAGGCAGCGTGCGTGCAAGGTTTGTTCGGTGCTAAAAGGCGCTGCCAGGGGAAACGACATTCTACTGTGCTGAATGTAAGCTGAAAACAACATCAAGACACGAGTTAGCCGCACGCGTATTCCTCTGCAACAAGGTGAAGCATTGCAGCAAAGGCGAACCTACTTCGTGCTGGGATATCTGGCATAAACACTGGAAAAATGGGACTATGATTCCTCAATCAGGACGCAAGCGCAAAATTCGAGCCCGGAAGCCCGCACGCGCTGCAAGTGACGGTGGCTCTGATGCCAGCGACTCGGAGTCGCAGTCTAGAGCTGAAATCGGAAGTGTTTCCTCTCAGGGTCGTTCGGGATGGCGGCCACACACCAACGATGACGGCATCTAGTGAGATCGTCGTCAGAGCACATGTTCCGGTTTGAAAAATAACTTGATTTGAATATATGTTTTTTTGTGCAGATCGCCATGTGGAATACTTCTCTAAATATCGACAAAAATGTGACCCGTCACTCCCCGCTAGATGTGTTTTTGTACAAATGTTGTGTTGTCTTTGTTCACTCAGGACACGATATCAGCGTTTTCGCGTACAGTGCAGACATGTTAGTATACCTGATACACGATATCGAGAAATGAAGACCCTAGGGGTGGGGCGCTGTACCGACTCTGTTAAATACACGATAAAATATAGCTGGGTCTTACTATTGTAACCCACTATCCATAACGTGTATGGGGTTTCGGTAAATAGGCGCAACGAAATCCGCTCGCTTTGGGGGGGTTAATATATTAGACCCCAAAACCAGTTACCTACCAATTGATGAGTTACTGTGGCGAATAAAACAATTCTGAACAGTCCAAAAATATAACTGTGTATTTAACATACTATCCACAAAATGACCAATTGCCCCTTCCCTGAATGGAGCACTTTCCAAAATGTTTTAGATTCAGTATTACTAGCTGAAACACTGTAAATTGTCAGCAGCTACTTTGCTTGATAAAATGGTCACCAACTAATCTAAAGGTTGGTAGATAGCGCTCTGACGGAAGCGTTAGGCAAGTTTACGAAGTCTCATTCGAAAACCTACTGCAAATAGCTCGAAGTGCCACCCCCATTCCTGCTGCAGAGCTTCTGCGGCGTCTCGCCGAGGACAACGCCTTATGCCACGACGATGTAGCCCACAAGGTGGTGCTACAATGCTGCGTGTGGTCCATTCCGAGAAAAAGCCACCCAACGGCAAGCTGATGTCGGACGAGCTTGCTCGCAATGCTGGGGATTCATCGGATAGAATGCTAGTGGAGAGCTTTCCCGGACACGTGAGCCTCCTGTAGAGAATCATGCACAGCTCGTTCAAATGAAGAGAGTCGTCGTTCGACTCGGTTGCTCGAACGTGCTTTGAATGAGCAAACTTCCACACTGATAATAATCCACTCCGAGTCGACAATGGTCGATTCTACCGTTCCGTGATGGGCCGATACGCCTCGATGGCGGAGCGAGAGCGCTGAAGACGTGCTCCCCTCCAGCGACGCTTTCGTCGTCGCCGTGACGCACGCATGGCTGCTGACCAAAACATCCGAACGAGGCTGCCGTTTTCGCCGTCGTCCTCGTCAGCGAGCTCGCAGTAGGATTCTGAGGAGACTTACAGGGTACTCGAAAATGCAATACTTAGATTTATACATCAATGTGAGCTGAGCAAATTAAAAAATCAATTATTTGCATTATTCCGGCCCATACTCGAGCGTACCTTGTTCACCGCACTTAGGTCCCACAAGATGCACTTGTAGTTTAGAAACATTATCATCTCGATCCTGGCTGGAGACATTCGCTTCCGTAGATCGGACAGCACCATCTTAGCAAGAGAGAAGAAGCGCTCACACTCGTTAGACGCTGGCGGGATGTACGCGACGTCAACGTAGTGCGCGCACTTCACGACCTTGCGCTTCTTGAACTCTGCTCTCCCAATAGAATACTCCTCGGTGGCTCTTGAAAACGACCGTTCGAGATCTGGCGACCTAAATTTAGCTCAGGCTAATTTTTCCGCGACGTTTAGCGCCTCCCCACGCTGTAACTTGACTAGATTTTGCTCTTAATTGGGGTTGTTTACTATAGATGCCGTTGTTGACAGCCAAAGCTTCAGGGCTGGGTACTCCTTTACAACCTGGTCAAAAAGACGTCGCGAAGCGGACAAAGTAAGCGTAGACTTCTGTAGCTCCTTGGTAACGGCCTCAAAAGCTGCTAAATTTTTAAGACGCGCCTTGACGCGCTCGGGTTCCGCACGCCGTAGTAGGAGAGGTTGCACATCATGCTCCACGAGGACATTGAGGCCCAGCTGAACTATTGCCGGCTGAAGTTTGGCGTAGCGCTCTACCATATCGTACGTGCTCGACCATCTGGTGTCGCTCCTCAGCAGAGGTGACAGATGGGAGACTCGGCGAAGAATGGCTCTACCTTTGATCGTACGCAACTTGGACATTAAGGTATGGACCTTGGTTATCAACTCGTCTTCGTTCTTGAGGAAGTCCTTGACCGCTAAATTAAAGCGGTGGCTAGCGCATCCGATTAGCGGAATAGCACCCTCCTTCCGACCAATGTACTGGTTAAGAAAGCAGTTATCGCCGACCCTGAGCTTCACTGCGCTCCAGGGATTGTTGTATCGCGACAGCGTATTAGCGGTTTGGTTGTACTGGCTCTGAGCGCTAAGATCTTCCACCGTCTCTACGGGCGAGAAAGCTAGCAGCACGAAGCGACGAGATAAGCACTCTAAGTCCTCGTAGTACTCACTGGCCTCGCTGCTACCGGTTCTACCGGTATTACCGGTTGCACAGTCATATACCGCAAAGATTGCGACGTAGTGACGGTTGCTGCTTGTCCAGCCGTCTAATACGAGACTAAATGATTCGGGTAGATCACTGGCTACACGGCCCTCAACTACCTCGAACAGCAATACTATATAGCGCAGTAGCGTGTCCTCTGATACGGTAGAAAGTGCCACATTCAGCCGGGTTAGCCTTCGCTCCACAAATGCAAACGGAAGGCGCTCACAAATCACCCATTTGAGCCAGCGGTACAGATCCCGCGTACGCTGGCTGACTAGGCAAAGGTTCAGGAAATTCTGGCAGCGCGCAGCTTTTTGGTGGACTTACAGGATATCGATGTCGATTTTCGTGGTTGATCGATCCCGAGCGGTCGATTTGGCTACCGTAGCTCGATTAATCGGCTAGATCGATTTGTACTTTTTATTGACCTCGTTTTAATATAAATCGAGCATCAGGCTATGTGAAAAGGACAAAAGCATTGAAATGCACAATACTAATTGTACCTTACCATGAACTAGCAGCGTTCCACCTCATATGCTGCTGACTTCACTGCTTCAGAAAATCGAAATCTGGGTCTGTAGACGTCGGGTCGGCTAGTGCTGTAAACAAGCTTTCGAAAGCACCAAGTAGTGTTAGAAATGGTTTAGGTTTGACTGAGTTATAGGCAGAAGAAATGAGCACTTCTACCTACTGGAGCTCGACGATTTTATGGAATGTTGGTCAGCTGCGGTACGCTACCTAAAACCTGCTATGAGCTGTAATATCACATTAGATAGTTTGTGCGACTGTTCGGTGATTGGGCTGGAGCGGTTCAGTTGGCTCGCTTCGGAAATTTGGAGTAGAACGCACAATATATACTACAGGAAATCTTAATCTTCGAAGCTCCTAGTGCTTCATTTGTTAGTACCGTATGCTAGTAAAAGCACTGAGCTTATGTGTTAGGATCAGGATTAGACACTTCTTCTCTCTCTTTTGTGCTAGGCTGCTTGATTGTACGTAATTTTGATGAATTCTAGAAAGCGTGCAGCTCAAAGCGTAGCATGGATAAATTTCAGAGCTTCTTCGGGCACAGCACGCCTTTGTAATAGTAACTAAATTATCCGCGGGGTGATGGCACTATAAAATTCGGACTGAGTGTATTAAGTCGTATAATTTGGAGTGAGCGAGACAGACGTAAGAAACATAAATACCGTTATTCGAAAGCTTGAGTCAGCGTGCTATTCGCTGTATTTTTGTCACAGCGACCAGCAAGTAAATAACACCATGAATGTGTGCTTATATTTGGAAGGGATTCTGTTATTTTTTGGAATTCGTAGGTTTATAAGCGAAATTTTACAAAACTTGCAGTTCATGCTCGTTCTGATGGCCGCGGAAAGTTTGCCGTCATGCAACCTTACGCTTACCTCAGCAAAATTGCGCAATCAGCGATGTTTGGCAGTTTAGCAACTTAGGGCGATGAACGTTTTTGTCGTACTGCAACATTAGGCCAAATTCGCAGTTCGTAAGAAGCAGGGATTGCCAGTAATGTCAGTTTTTGCGCTTTGCAGCTAGTGCTACCAGGTATCCACACATTTATATACCGAGTAATAAGTAGGAGGAATCCGAGCTCGCGGATTTACTTATAATAGTACTATCAGTACTTTAGACAGTACTTTCCAAGTTGACCACCGAGTTCACTGCACCGCTGCAGAGTAGCTCAGCCCCACTTTGTTCCGCCAAGTTCGAATCCACCAATAGCTGAATCTCGCGATTGTTGTGCCTCAAAAGCACTTGCTTCTCCGCCCTTTGGTTCTCCGTCCTGGTCCTGATACCGCTCATGATAACTCCACCCGTGGAAAATACGAAAGAATTGGATGGACTTCTTCCAAACCACACTCGTGCTAAGGCTTAGACGGACGGAAAGGCTTCTGTCCCCGTGTCGCCATATCATTGGCAAACATCAATGTTCTTGCGAAGTGCCTGAGAGTTTCGACAATCTCTGAGTCCCCACCTGGAGCACAGAGCAAGCGCATTCGAGCGCCGTCGTCTGCGATACCCTGCTCTTGGGAACGCGGTGTGTTATTAGACGTTGGCGCTTCTCGACTTCGTACCAATTGACCGTGGGTGCGAGCCATTTGTTGAGGACAAAATCAGCTTGGTCGTCAATGGAGGCATTGCCGACGCTTGGTTGGAGCGTCTTAGACACTGGAGCTTCATAGATTACACGCTGCGAGGTTGAAGACGGCACACAGTCAAAAGCACCGGAGGTTTCCGGTGGGTGTTGTGACGAATCGCAGGCGTGGATTGACCTGAACACATCTCTGGTAGCTCGCTTAAGCAGGAGATGTCCTGCTTTAATTGCAGCTTTAATCAGTTGTCATCGATGCTGCTGTGGTTACAGCGGAGACATTTACCTGCACGACTCTGATTCCGTCGGTGAAGTTTGTGAGATCCTTCAATCAGACTCGACCGCTTTGGGGCCCGGCGTGTTTGCAATAGAAACGCTAACCCCTGGCAGCTCACGGACCGAAAACTTTGTGCGAGGATCCAGCAGTAGATCGAACACGTTCTCTGCAGTAGGTACAGCGAGCCGTCTATGAACTTAAGCTTTGATGCGCTTTAAACAAGACACACCACGTCAGAGAGACTGGAAGACGTTATGGCAACCCGCGATAAGCTCGACTCGTTCGTTCTGTGACGTCGACGAGCATCCAGCTGATAGACGTGGAGCGTCTCACCCAGCAAGCTGTCAGCAGCGTCTTTCAAAAGGACTATAAGCTCGGACGCGACATGGTTCATTACCAAATGGCGTTCGTTTTTCAATCTCTCAGTAAATCAAACGGCGCATGAATACACTGTGTACCGGATTGTGAGCTACACAATCCGCTCACACGTCACACCCGGTGTCTATTGGCTATTATAAAATCCCAGTGGTTTCGCTATTAATTACACGTATACCTCATAAGTTGCTACACGGCAATTCTAATACATGTACTTCACTCCGTTTTGCTCTGAAGATGGAGTTGCTGATAAAGAACTATTCAAGCAGCTTAAATTTTTCCCTCAGCACCACTGTCTGCTTTCTTTCGGTCTGCCGCTTCCGATGCCAATCACACAGCCAGTGACGCTCTATCTTTGTGGCACGTCCCCGAGTACTGGCACCGCAGCGGATCTAGCCGCCGCGGCGTGCTTCGTATTGCGTTATGCAACTTTCGCAAGAGCAAACTTGAAGAACCACTTCCTTTAAAAAGTTTAAACTTTGGAGGAGGAGGAGGAGGGTCCTATTTTTGTGTTGCAACACAAATGAATTTTTATCTTTAGCATTTGTAAAAGACGGTTTATTGTACGTTTCATGCATTTTGGCGGAAACCTTGCTTATCTCAACGACTTATCAAAGTTGGAACAGCGATTTAGTCACTTGACGAGTAACATATTTAAGGGGGTTGACGACTTTGAGGACGAGTTGGGCTCAGATAATAACGAATGGCGGACATTCGAACCGCCATTCGCTGTCTAAACTCATTAAAGTCTCTGATATCAACTGCTCAAGGCTCTGACAAGCATGACCAAGTCAAGTGATCTTCGTTGGCGGGCGGTATCATTGATACATGTTTACGACGTTGATATCGCGCATGTTGCAAGCATTCTCGGTGTATCGAAAAGGTCCATAGAGAGGTGGTATGGGTGGTTTCTCAATCGAGGTACTGTCGAAGGAAAGGGTCGGAAGCAACGCACGTCAAGATGGCCGCAAAACGTGTGCCAATTTGTTCGTAAATATGCTCAGTCTCACCCGTGTTTCTACATCGACGAGCTGCGGTCAGCACTGAGAGCTCGCTTCCCTACACTGAGAAATACATCCGAAGCTACTATTTGTAGAGCCCTCCGCTTCGACCTGCACCTCACGCGCAAGGTGCTCAGCAAACGGGCAAGGGAGGCAGCTCCGGCGGAAATTGCGGTGTACTACAATAAGCTACTTCCATTTTACAATGGACCAGAGCAGCTCGTCTTCTTGGACGAGACAGCGAAAGCCGGTCGTGACTGTATGCGTCGGTACGCGTGGTCGCCGAGGGGTACCCCTGCCGTGGTGGACCTGCCGTTTAGACGGGGTGAGCGTGTCTCCGTGCTGGCTGCAATGGATACAACAGGGTTTTTTGCTTGGGAAATGACGAGGGGGACGTTCTCGCGCAGAGAGTTCCACAAGGCTTTTAGTGAAAAGATTGCACCATTTTTAAATCGGTGGCCTCTTCCTAGAAGCATTGTAGTTCTTGATAACGCAAAGATACACATGTATCGTGAACTGGAGGAATTAGTACACTCAACGGGTGCTCTACTCTTCTTTCTACCTCCGTATTGCCCACAATTAAATCCTATAGAGGTGTCATTCTCTCTACTCAAGCGGTGGATCATCAACCACGCCAACATGGCATTCCAAACTAACCCCGAGGCCGTATTAGAGGTTGCATTACGAGATTGCACTCGTTCTAACGATTCTATAGGTAAAAATTTGTATCGAAAATGCGGATATTCAATAGATTTAGTTAGGTATGTATTTGACGATAGAGCAGATAGTACTAGATAAGTTATACTACAGCTTGCCTTCCATCATCGTCTACTCCGTCTTCTTCTATGTCTTCGTCGAAGTCGTCCGCTCTGTCATCTTCTACGTCAGCATGATCTAAATCAACTGCGTCTTCGGGTACGGCAACGGTACGTACTGCTCGTTCGCGAAACGGCGGCCGGAGATCATATCCTGGTAAACCCAAAACTGCCCGAACCTCTTGGATGTTTAGGTCGATAGGTACTAGCACGCCGTTAATCATGATATGGATACGACGAGTCTCCGCATTTGCTGCGCTTGTCGCTGCAGCAACTTCGTGCTGGTGTTGTCGAGCGCGAGCGTCAATGTAGTTTAGCTGACGGAAGGTCTCGTTGTTCGGTTGAACAACTGGAGCATCGTCATGTTGCCGCGCTTGTACAGTTGCCCAGTACTCGAGCGATGCTGGCCCTGGGGCCTCTCGGTTTTCACTTCTCAAGGTCTCCGCTATATTGCGAGAGGCCTGGGCCATACGGACAGCTGTTGCCCGATGGATTGGGTTTGATTTTTTGACCCGGTTGACGTACATGAACAGAGCTAGCCGCTGGCTTGGACTCTTTCTTCTACCCCACACCTTCCGCAATAGCTGTGAGAACGCTTCTGCGTCCTCGGGTAGACGCTTGTAGTCACTTTGTCGGGCGTTCACAGTGGCTTTAATGTAGACCAGCATCCGCTGGCCAAGTCACAGCCGAGTCGTCCTTCACCAAGAGTCGCAGCTTCTCCTTAAGTACTGCGTACCCTTCTTCAACCGAAAAAGTCATAGCACGTCGCGATCCATGAACCGCTCTACAGTCTGTTAGAGGCTCTCCGATCTTAATAGTCACCTCTGCGTCGCACTCGTGGCGAAGCTCGCGTAGAGCAGCCTCCATTCTCTAGTTGCTCTCGATGATGAAACTTTTCGTCTGAATAAAAAACAACGAGTTGGTCGTTTTATGGAAAGCGATTTATGTAAATAGCAACAACGACTTAGACAGCGAATAGAGCGCGCAAAATCAATGAAGTGGACAATAACTGATATGAACTGCCAATGATATGAACCCCTGATCAGTGATCACAATCTTTATCACAATCTCGTTTGAATCTCTTTGACTTCGTTCCCTTCACCATGATATCTTAAACTCTGCCCATCATGCTTCGCCACGCGTTGTGTTATGGAAAAACTGCTATAGATGGCCACAACGGTCTCCTGCCGGCTACAACGAGAGGCATCGCTTCCTTTTCGACGTCGAGTGAATACGACTACGTCATTGTCGGCGCAGGATCCGCCGGCTGTGTGCTTGCCAACCGACTAGGTGCCGATCCTAGCAACAAGGTGCTGCTGGTGGAAGCTGGTCCTAGCGACCGCAATCGATGGGATTCCGTCCTGATTGAGATGCCAGCTGCCGTCCCGATCAACCTCGCGGATGAACGGTACAACTGGAACTACTTCACAGAGCCGCAGGGATTTTTGAACAACCGACGCATCGGGTTCCCACGCGGTCGAGTGCTTGGTGGCTCTTCGTCTATTAACGCCATGGTGTACACTCGTGGCAATGCGAAGGACTACAACGACTGGGAGGCGAACGGTGCTGAGGGATGGAGCTATGCGAAGTGCTTACCGTACTTTAAGCGGTCGCAGAATCACCAGCTCGGTGGAGACGACTACCGTGGTGGCGATGGACCCCTTCATGTAGTGAGAGATACGCAGAAGGACCAGCCACTTTTCCAGGCATTTCTGGATGCTGGTGTCGAGGCTGGGTACCCATTTACAGAAGACCTGAACGGGTATCAACAGGAAGGTGTGGGCTGGCACGACTTGACAATCCACGAGGGCAAACGATGGAGTAGCTCTGCAGCATTTCTCCATCCCAAAATGGATCGTGATAACCTGACGGTCGTGCCGGATACTTTTGTGACTAAATTATTATTCGAAGGCAGAAAAGTGATCGGTATTCAAGTGGAAAGCAACAAGACGAAGGCGGTTTCCAAGATCTTGTCACGCAAAGAGGTTATCCTCTCGGGCGGAGCTATCAACACTCCTCAGTTGCTCCTGCTGTCAGGTGTTGGTGACGCGGATCACTTCAGGAAAGTCGGAGTGCCTCTCGTGCAGCACCTCCCTGCTGTAGGCTTCTTGCACTCAAACTGCAGGTTGAGACCGATGTGGTCTTCCATGTTCTATCACATTGTACCACGCGACAAAGCGCTTCCCTGGTAAAGTACTCCAAATTGGCTACGAGTGGTTTACCTCCAAGACTGGGCCAGGTGCCAGTCCACACTGCGAAGTGGGCGGATTCATCCGCACGTAAGGTGTAGTTTTAAGTTTGCATTGTTACTCTGTAGCTGACTCTTTCTTCCATAGTGCTCCAGGTAAGTCGCAGCCGGATCTGCAAATCCAATTCAGTCCGAGCGCCGTGGACGAACATTATCAGCTGCGTGAGATTGGTCATGCCATGAGTGGGCACATTTCGCTCATGCGTAGTTCTCAGAATGGCACGATCAAGTTACGCTGCGACAACCCTTACGAACACCCGATCATTGACCCCAAGTACATGGCCGAAGAAGAGAGCCGTGTCACGCTTCGAGAGGGCGTCAAGTTGACGCGGGAGATCTTCGCCCAAAACGCGTTTAAGGAATTCTGCGGAAAGGGTATTTCGCCGAAGGAAAGTGTCCAGTCGGACGAACAGATCGACGCGTGGGCCCGTAAATACGCGGCCACGGAGTTCCACGTGTCGTGTACGGCTCGCATGGGCGTGGATGAGAACTCTGTTGTGGATCCTCAGACTCGTGTCCATGGACTGGAGGGTCTTCGCGTTGTGGACGCTTCTATCATGCCTAATATTGTGAGCGGCAACACAAATGCGCCTGTTATCATAATCGCCGAGAAGGCCGCTGACATGATTCTGGGTAAGCCTGCGTTGCCAAAGGCGAATGTGCCAGTGTATCAAGCGAAAAACTGGCAAGCCAGCCAGCGATAATTGTAAAATGTCGCTGCTCGACAAGTGCGACAACAAAGTCGCATGACATGCAAGTATTTAATACGTGCAAGTGCTATAATACTAGTACTATTAATCCTGGTAGTGCAACGAGTAGTACTGTAGTACCTACCGCCCTAAGGGATTACTTTAAAATTAAAATTATGTCACACACCAATAGTAGGTATCGATATGATACAAATTTCGAATGAGAATGTCGTATTTTCCTACCGTTTCGTACAAACTTCACAGGTGTCACTCGGCAGTAAAGGTTTAGCATGGGTATAAACTGATAGAAACTTGGCGTACGTAACAAAAATATAGCTCACTTTACTCCTCCTAGAATTTGTTTTTTAGAATATCTAGCTATATTCAGTTTTCTTACACTTAAGACGGCTAAGTATTGTGCAAAAATAACAATTTCATAGTAGATCTTAATTACTATAAAAAGTCTGTAAGCGGAGCTGTCAAGGCCGGTGAGGTGTGGGTCGAGGCAGATGTTGGTTTGGCACTTGCTCGGCAGAAGGTTGAAGTGACAGTGAGAAATATATTCAAAGGAGTTTTAGTTGGATTCTACATGCACACTACACAATAACCTGAAAAGACACGCGCCTACACTCAATCTAATTGGTCCCAATAGTGAAACCAAGTCAAAATGTCGTACGTCGACTCGACACTTGCGTAAAGGTCCTTGGGGGTCTGGCTTCCGGTCACCTGCCCGTTGGCTGGCTCTTACATCAATGTCCAACACTCCTCCCCAGAGCCTCGGGGTTCCTGAATCACTCGATGTCGACGAGTCCGATCTTCTCCCGTAGCTC
Organism: Phytophthora infestans T30-4; assembly: GCF_000142945.1. Classification (NCBI taxonomy): domain Eukaryota; phylum Oomycota; class Peronosporomycetes; order Peronosporales; family Peronosporaceae; genus Phytophthora; species Phytophthora infestans. The sequence continues at coordinate 430,584 of NW_003303721.1, read as the reverse complement.
CTTCACCCGTGGCGCCGGTAGCGCCTTCGTCAGCAGGTCGGCAAGCATTTCCGCGCTAGCCACATACTCTGGCGCCACGATGCCCTTCTTGGCGCAGTCTTGGATGAACTTGAGCTTGACGTCCACGTGCTTCGCCTTGGCCGAGCTTGTTTCGCTCTGCACTTGCACGATAGCCGCTTGGTTGTCCATCAGCATGGCCATAGGCAACTTGGTGGCGATATCCAGCTCACCCAGTAGCTCCTTCAGCCCGAGTAGCTCCTGAGCACTCACTGTCGCAGCGACGTACTCCGCCTCGGTGGTCGATAGTGCCACAGAACTCTGCTTCTTGCACTGCCATGACACAGTCATTCCGTTTACGTGGATGATTGCCGCACTCACAGACTTGCGGTCGCTCTTGTTGGCTGCAAAGTCGGCGTCCATATACGAGCGCAATCGTAGTGGTAGCCTTTTAGCATTGTCGTCGCCGGACATATCCATCTTGTGCGATCGGGTGCCACTCAGGTACCTGGCGATGCGTTTAGCCAGCTTCCAATCCGCCATCGTTGGTGCATGAGTCCGTCGTGTTGCACAGTGTACAGCGAGCATAATGTCAGGACGCGTGCATCTCGCAATCCACAGCAAGCTCCCCGCCAGTGACTGGAAATTTGTCACCGTTGGTCCTGCTGACGCGGTCTCCTTTGCCGTGTGCGGAAGTAGTTCTGCCAAATCTGAATCTGTCGCGTCTTCTCCTCCGATCGGCGATCGCATCGAATTTCCTTTGTCCAACCCAAACTTGGTGAGCATCTCGACGATTGCAGCCTCTTGGTCAAATCTGTAGCCACTGAGCTCGTCGTACTGCACGCGCATACCAAGCAAATTGCTGGCAGCACCGAGATCCTTGAGCTCCAGGACGGACATGTCAGCGAAGAACTAAAAAACCCTGTTCTTGTCCGTGCCAGTAACCAGCAGGTCATCCACGTACGTTCCGACGACCGTCATTTCGCCGCTGTCAGTCTTGAAGTACAGGCACGCGTCCGTAATGCACTGGATGAACCCAAGCTTGACCAGTTCGCGATGAAGGTGCTCATGCCAAAGGCGTCCTGCTTTTTTCAGACCGTAAAGGCTCTGACCAAGAAGTAGGCCAGCTTCATCCACGCTCTCAGCTCCGAGCTTCTTCAGCTCTTCCTCCGTAATAACGAGTCCGTCGGGGACGAACAGCAAAATCTCGATACCCTCCTCCGTTTTCGCCTTTACATACGCGTTTGGAACGTCGCCGTGTCTGGCAGGCACCTGCCATATGATCGCAATGACGAAGATGAACTTGACACCAGCCATGGTAATCACAGCCGCAAACACGAGAAAAAAGTTAACGCCGAACTTTTGCTCGTTGCCACAGGCGACTAGTCGAGCCTTGTACCGCTCGATCAAACCCGTGCCTGTTCGTTTCTTCTTGTACACCCACTTAGTATGCAAGCGAATGCTACCAGGCTCGGACTTGACCAGCTTCCACGTGTTATTCGCCTGTAGAGCTTCAAGTTCTTCCTTTTCAGCTGCCTCCCAAAGCGCGCTCTCGGCGCACTATCGCGCCTGCCTGTAGTTCTTCGGTTCCGGGTCATCAGCGTGGGCATTGGCGTCCTTAACTTCGGATACGGTCAAAACCACAGGCTCAGTGCTCAGCCTTGACTCGTCAACCTCCACGTTTCCATCGGCTTCAGCACGGCGGCGCGACTTGCGGCGTGAGCGACGAGATCTTCGTGGTGTGCAACGTGGTGCCGGTGGCGTCGTCGTCGTGGGAGCCTGAACAGTTGGTGGCTTCACATCGGATTTCTCCTCCAACGCGCGGATGTTCTGCACATGCCTCGTGACGATCAGCTTGTTCTCCCAAGGCAGGTACACCTTGTACCCCTCGACGACGCCCTCACACGCCCTCTTCTTCATGGCGCGCTTTCTGGGGTCACGAAACACGGAGCACTTTGATCCAAACATGACAATGTCGCGAAGGTTTGGTGCTTCGCCAGCCAGCACTTCGAGCGGCGACTTCCGATCCTCGTTAGTGCGTGACGAGCTCCGGTTCAGCACGTACGTCGCGTACTCAACCGCGTCACCCCAAAAGCTCAGCAACAATCCTGCACCGAACACCATACACCGAGCCATGTTGAGAACCGTGCGATGCATCCGCTCCGCCTTGCCGTTTGCAGCTTGGTTGCCGACTTCTGACACCTGACGAGCCACTCCGTTTTCTTTGCAGAAGAGATCCACGTTTCGGTACTCTCCTCCACCGTCCGTGCGGAGAACATGCACGCGAACGTCGAACCGTTTTTCGAACTCAACAAGAAAGTCCTCGAACTTCTTTGCAGCCAGGTTCTTCTTCTTCGCCATGAACACCTTGCAGTAGTTTGACTTGTGGTCCACGAAGTTAATCATGTAGCGGCTACCTTGGCGGTCAAGTGGCGTCATGGGACCCTTCAGGTCACTGCAGATGACTCCTCCGACTTTGTCGATCGGTGCGTGCTCCCCGGTGTCCTTAGTCGGTTGATTCGCTCGAGACTGTTTACCCTCAGCACAAACCATGCAGGACTTACGGTCACGATTCGATATCTTGATGCCGGATGCGGGGTCAGTTGCCATACGCGCAATGGTGTCCAATGACAAGTGACCGAAACGTGCATGGAAGCCCATCAACGTGTCCGTGGCGACGACCGGCGAGGCTGTGTCCGTACTCGTGTCCACCACGTTCATGATCAGCTCCTCCATCTTCGCATTGCTCGTAGCTACCGATTCAAGTCTAGCCACAAGCACGTTGTGCTTTACGTAGACATAGAATACCACTTCGTTGCTTTTCATCAACGCCAACTATCCGTTGCGCTTGGCGAGAGAGCATCCCTTCGCTATCGGCCGTCCGTATGAGATCAGATTCTGCGCGAGTTTCGGTGCGTAGTAGACCTCACTGAGCTCCACCTCAGCCGTGACTCCGTCGACAATAGCTCTCAAAACCACCGATCCTTTCTTGGCTACGTCCATCGCTCGCCCATCCGGTAACATGCAGGTGTCCTCACCAGAGTACTGCACTATGTTAGCCAGTAGCGCAGGAACGTTGACAAGATGTCGGCTGGCACCGCTGTCCAGAATCCTGCTCGTAGCGTCCACGTACTTGAGGTCGTTACCGGCGGCAAGTGCGAACTTTACTGGCTGGTCATTGTTGCTTCTAGCGGAACGATCTGGACAGTTCTTCTTCAGGTGTCCAGCCTTCTTGCACTTGTGGTATCGCCGCGTTTCCTCTTGGGACTCAGCAACTGCGTTCACGACTTCCTTACCAAGATGCTTTGGCGCTCGATCTTCATCGGTCATCATCTGCGCCCAAACGACCAGTTCGTTCGCTTGTTGGAGAGGATCCGGCCGCGTGATGTCACACTTGGCCATCAAGGCGTGTCTCAAGTCCGGATCCGCGTCCTTGACAATGTTCTCCAGCACTAGCGTTGGTGACGCGTTCGTTGCCATCATGAGAGCATTCAAGTACAAGAAGTGTTCATTCCACGATCGCGACGGGTCCTTCTTCGCGCCAAAGAGCTTCATTCCTTGTTGCGTCGAGAGCGCCCGCTTGAACGACAAGTGCATCTGATCCATCACAAACCAGTGCGTCGGCTGCGTGGCCCACCGGCGCATGATGTGCTGCTGGAAGAATAGGCTGGCCGAACTTGTTCACCTTGTAGCGCTCAGGCCAGGCGTAGCCACACGCCTGCTCCGCCATCTCGATCTGCTCAATGAACAGCAGCGCCCACTGCTCGAAGCCGCTCCCAAGTCCCTTGTAGACCTCGCTGCCGTCGAAGTTTCGCATGAAGAGCTTCGCATCCTTGGCAGGCGGCACTCCCGCGTTGAGATGTAGCGGTGAAGGTCGATGTGCTTGGTACTGCGCAGCTGGTTACTGTTGCTGTGGCGCCTGTTGAGCTGCTTCTTGGGCCTGGAACGGTGTGCCTCCTGCTTGTTGCCCAGCACCAAGACCACCATACACCCCCAGGCGTCTGCGCACCCATGCCGAAGTTCGACGCGCCGAGCTCATGCATTTGCATGCGCTGCATGCCCAAGCTGCCTCTGTGCTGCGGTGCCTGACGGTACACGCTCTGGCCCAGCCTAGCCCCCGCACCGGGTGGCGTGACGGCCGCACGCTGCTGGTGCGTCTCCAGCGACCGCTTTAAGCTGTCCACTTTGGCCGTGAGCTTAGTGATGAGAGCCGCGAGCGCTCCAGCGTCCGGCGTGACCTTCTCTTCGTGATGCTCTTCGCCCCTTTCGTGGGCGGCGGGGGAGGTGGGGAGCCTCCGTAGCTGCGTCTGCGTCTGAGTTGTTGACCATTGGGCTCAAAACCTGTTGGTTTGGCACTTGCTCGGCAGAAGGTTGAAGTGACAGTGAGAAATATATTCAAAGGAGTTTTTAGTTGGATTCTACATGCACACTACACAATAACCTGAAAAGACACGCGCCTACACTCAATCTAATTGGTCCCAATAGTGAAATCAAGTAAAAATGTCGTACGTCGACTCGAAACTTGCGTAAAGGTCCTTGGGGGTCTGGCTTCCGGTCGCCTGCCCGTTGGCTGGCTCTTACATCAATGTCCAACGGCAGAAGATAGGACCTGCAGACCGGCAGTCCAATGAGAGCACGTAGCGCCGCCAGGCAGCGCGAATCATCCGTCTACCTTTTGTCCTTGCTCGCTTGAAGTTCCAGTGGTTTCAACGCCTCGCCGCAGCCACTTGACGCAGCATCGAGACGCTGAGGCTCCTGGACATGGTAATTTCGGAGCTCTGACGGTATTTTTAGCGAGGTGATAGGCTCGCTCGTATGTGTCGTTTGGGTCGTATCGGGCCAGCCACCGCGGGCGTCGCTAGTGTTGGTCTCGATTGGCCCAGAACTTCACCGAGCAGAGTGTAGATAGGTAAATAAGAGGAGATAAGTAAAAGAGTTGACGTATCATGTAGATAGAGCGAAGATAACCGCAGCAGCTCATTCACCCCCGCGGCGACGAAGACAAGTGCCATCGGGCGGTGGTCGTGCGCTCGCTGAAAATTTGCGGATGTAAGCTAGAAGTATAGTGCCATCGGGCGGTGGTCGTGCGCTCGCTGAGAATTTGCGAATGTGAGCTTTATCCTTTTTTAAAAAAAAAGCTAGAGACGGATTTGAACCGTCACGTGAAAGGAACAATCTTTTCGGTGAAAATTTGCGGATGTAAGCTAGAAGTATAGTGCCATCGGGCGGTGGTCGTGAGCTCGCTGAGAATTTGCGAATGTGAGCTTTATCCTTTATTTTTAAAAAGCTAGAGACGGATTTGAACCGTCACGTGAAAGGAACAATCTTTTCGGTGATAAAAAAGGATAATCTCGCTTAGATCGTATTACCTTCTGAAACAGATTTAAAATATCAAGAGGTGTTGGAGTTTAGTGTGGTAACGTATTATATCTGTGTATGATTGTTAAAACAGATTCTGTACGATCCAAAAAGCACTACCAGCCCAATTCTCTAGTACATGTACAAAGTGGCTCATGTGAGTTCTCTCGTTAAAACGTTCAAACCGGAGGGGCATAACGAGAGGGGTGGGCTGGAAGGGTCGCTATTAATCACGCCATATCATGCCATGAATGACGTGATCCGATTGGATGAGCTCTTGCTAGGGCTAGAGTTTAAAGTAAATGAAAAGGCAGGAAGTGCCACTGATGACATCTGCAAGTGCCATGGCAAGGTGCAGCTGTCATGTGCCATGCTTCTTTATCTTTATTAATGTATTTTCTAGAAATAGTTTTCTTGATGGCATAATGGCAGAACAAGTATATTCTTAGCTACGCCATGTCATGGCTCAACCTCTAGTGACATGGCACTCTACCACGCCAGGTGGCATCTCGTTGTTGGAAATGAAATTTGTAATAAATTGCCATTGGTAATTATTTGCCGAAAGAGAATATTTCACGAGAATTTCCCCTTCAAACGGAAACTTACTGGCATGTCCAAGCGCACGAAGAGTTCCACGAGGCCACGACCCAGCAAGCAGAATAGGTCCAATGTTGCGTCGAGGGCTTGTCCAGAAGCAGTTTCATCTACTGCAACAACTTATAATGTCTCATCCTTTCCCTTTGCCGTGCCCGTCTCAAGCGCGGCACCGAACCCCCTCAGGCAAGCTGTGCCTGTATCGCTGAGGTCGTCCACGGGTTCCGTTCCAGCTTTCGCCACCGATTAGCAGTCAGGACCGGCACAGCTCGCTATGAACGATTCTATTAAAGCCCAAAGCACTGAATCGGGCACCGTTCCTATCGGTAAGGGGTGGAGCAGCTCCTACAACAGCAGATAAGGCAGCTGACTAGAGTTAGAGAGATATGCTAACCAACTCATTTTTTTCGGAGCTGAGAATGCCACTGCCTGCTACTGGTCAAATTCTGAGAGGTACATACACTAATGACGAGCTTCTGGGAATGCTCAGTTCCGATGAAAAGTCCGAGCTGCAAGAGATGGTTCTGGCGACCGTCATTCGCGCCAGCGTCATGGTAGATTCTGCTGGCAAAACCGGGGACACTGCCGTACAGCCACCACAAGTAACTAATTGGAAAGATAATCGACCAGGAACCTCCCACCACAAATGACTATGACAAGTGGGCAGTGGTGCAGCTCCGAAAGGATTTCAGCGAACGAAAGCTCCGCCTTAAACGGACAATCAGACAACCGGAACAGATTCGCAACCTCATAGTATACGCTACCGCCAAACATGTTGTGCAGGTCTCCGTTGATAAAGAAAACCTTCTGGACCCAGGCCAACGGAAGACGCAGCACTGCCCCCATTTGCCTTCTAAACGTTCTATTTTTCGATAAAATCGCGGAGCGCCTATGTGCATCAGATGACGAGGTAACGCGCGAACAACTCGACGCAGGAGCGGTTAGTGCCAAGACGAAATTCTGGCAGGTTGTTGGAGTTAAATTTCGCAACAGCACGAGTGATTTAACAACCTCTACGATGCCGCCGCCAGCGACCCGCATTTTGCAACGATTGATCACATCATTATCGTGTAGCACGATTCGGCAAAGCTGTTTGAGATGTGGAATATCATTAATCGTAGCTACGTGAAGGCAATTTCAAAGTTCTACGTATCTGGCCAGAACTCTGACGACGTTTTCGCCTAGTGTGAGAACAATGTGGGTGCTCCCTATCCCCGAATCTGCACCAAAATTAAGCCCGGGTTGGCGGCATTGTGTACGGTGGTATGCATGCAGACGACGAGATTGACTCAATGAACATCGGTGAAAATCGGGCTCGTACGCCAGGAAAACCCGGTGAAGTCGAAAGATTAAGTCACCAAGACGATCAACCGTATGGCCAACTTTATTGTTGAAGCGCCGTCACCTGCTTCGGCTGCTTCACAAAAACGCGTGGGCATGGGCGACAACGAGGCATAGCAGATTGACCGGATCTCAAAAATGCAGCAACTGATTGACTAAGTCAAAAACAACCTCCGCAAGTCGGAACAAGAAGGAATTACTGACGCCGGACTAGCCAAAGGCCTTCGTATGTATCCGTCGCGCCTGCAGCGCTACGAAGCGCGTTGGAGGCTCTGGATTAATGGCTAAATGTTCGTAGCAACATCGACGTGAACGGCATTGTTAGCCGGATGAGAATGCTTCATATTTAACGAAAATGGAAGTTGAGACGGTACGTAGTGGTCTTCGGCATCTTCTCGCTCGCGTCGGACACTGCTGCGACGAGGATGCAGAGTCGGTCCGCGCCCAAGTAACCCTAAGATTGCATCACAGACCCACCCGGAGCTGTTGTATTGGCCGGTGTCAATGGATAAGTCGGAGGAGTCGCTCAAACATCAATAGCGTGACCCGTCCCGCCGATGAACCGTTGCATCCGGTGGTCGATCTTGTGCCACCCTGACTTCTTCGACTCCCTCAGCTATATCATTATCTTCTTCAACTCTATAGTTTCTGTTCTCGCGGGGACGCTGGTTAATACACCAGTTATGAAGGATGCACGCTGCTTATATTGTTTAAGAATTTTATTTAAACGCAATCTCCAATGGAGCCATGATTTTTTTCCACTTGCAAACCAGAAGACCAGAAGCCATCTTAACGCGGATACGAGGTTGACTCAGATAAATATTATAGCTTTCATGAGCAGTCGTAGCAAGCCGTGGTCGTGGAAACGGTGTCAGAAGTTGATTTGAGTTGGTGTATGCGTTATCACCAACAATATAAAGTCCATTATGGAGTTTATTTACTGCGTCGAGAGTCTCCATTTGAGAAATCCAACAGCATCACCTGTTCCGCCAGGGCTCGAACAGCTCACAGCAGTAAATTGACTAAGATGGTCGCAGCAAACCTGAACGTTGACTCCGTAGCGCTGGTAGTGCCCAGAAAAAGGTCTGTACACACGTAGCTTCTTTCTTTCCTGGGACCCGGATAGGGCAAAGCCATCCGTCTATCGCACCACTTCATCCTTACATTACTCTTCGATTACTTAATCGCTGGAACGCCTTCGCAGCATGGCGTTGGGTAGGCAAAAATTTAGGAAAATGTAGTTGTAGATTAGGATGAGGGATTTTCACGTCAACTACCTGGTGAATGCTCTCATAAAATGCGCCCACACTTACACCACTGTTCGTGTGAAAATCATGATACGAGCCACCATTGAGCCAACGCAAGCACATTTGGATCTTGTGAATGTGTGTGATCGGTTCCGGTCCGGTTGCGCGATTGCTTGGGAGAAGAGGCTCTAGCTAAGCCGCCGGAGCCATAAAAGAAGCGTATGACATCTTGTGGCACTTCTGAAGCTGGCCTTCGTCAATCAAAAGCTGGGCACGGTCTTCCCAGTCGATACGCACACGCCGGAGACACTTGCGCCCCACGTTCGATGGACAGTACCACAATAAGGACGAGCAGGAGACGAATGAGAATGAGAACAGCTAGTCTTGACTCCATTTTCAACCTTAAAACAACGGAGAATATTGTAAAAAAGTGAAGATGGCGCCCTGGTAGTGACGCGTTGTGGCAGCAAGGTTTTGCTACCCATGGCACGTCGTATTTTTATACAACAAAAATGAGCCAATAGAATACCAGCATTCCGTGCCATGGCATAATACGGATAAGAACGACCCTTTGGCTCTGGTTCCTGCCGCGGGGTCTGGGGTCTCGGAAACTAAACATCCCCCTACCCCGAACACTAGTGCTGTAGGTCGTTTTCCGGGCAATCACTGTTGCTCGTCAAATTGCTACCGGTGGCAGGATGGTAATCTGTTTCCATAATAGCAAACACACAAAGAGAAGTGCGCGCAGCCTAAAATTCATGGAGGAGTTGCTGCCCATAACAGCGGAGAATGTCTAAGGAGGGCCATTTCAAATCTGCAGCCAATTTCAAAAAACGACCAGCGTGAACAAAACAAAGTCTGACCAGATCTGGCTTCATTCTGACCGCTTACAAAGTCCAACTATAAAGCTGCGCGTTTCCGGCCCAGATGAATATTTCCGTCCCACGCCAACTCCGTTTCCGTCTCAAACTAGCGTTACCGTCCCACTTCGAGATGGTGTCCAATCGAGCCAAGCCTTCACTTCCAGATCGAGGTTACCAAGTGATATACCTAGGCTTGTCCAACCGCGTTCTGGCAGTTCTGCTCAATGAAGCCAAAGAACGTGACTACAGATCTGTCTTCGCTGAAGTCGGGGCTGAAAACGACGAAAGCTTTAGGGCCCAATCCCGTGTAAATCCTCGTGTGTCGTCAGCGGCGATCAACGAACTGAGCCGAGCCCTTTGCTCCAGCACAGCTTGTATGGACCCACGGTGGATTCCTCGCGAGTTTTCGTACATGCGATCACTTCCAGGCGGTGTGGAGCAGGAACCACACATGGACTACCCACCGCCGGTTGTTAATACCACAGCAAGCAAGCGATACCAGCGTATTCCTGCCAGCATGCGGCTAGCACTTCAACCTGGCACCAGTTTGCGTGTGTTCGACGGTTGCTTTACTATTCGTGATGATTCGAAAGTTTGCAAAGTGGAGATTCCTGTTGGATATGCTCTGATATTTCGTGGAGACCTGATTCATAATGGAATGGCCTACTCGATTGAAAACTTTCGAGTTCACTGCTACCTAGCATACGACAAAATGTCTTCGGAGCCTGATATTGTGTCGAGTGTTTTACCTAAGACTTACACTTGTGCTTTCTGTAACCTAGAGCTGACTGAAAGCAGTAAAATGAGAACACATCGGTTTTACTGTACCAAAAATTCGAACGGGCAGGCAAATAGGAACAAGCGAAAGAGAGAAGATCAAGCAAGTGGCTTACGCGTCTGTAGTGTGTGCGGTAAAGGATATACCAATCCGAGCTCCTATCGCACTCACATTTCGCGACCTCACGCAGATATAGAAGTGTAGGACAGTCGCTTTTAAAGGCAATACAACGGTTGGACACCTGCATCACTTATTTTGCACTTAATGACTGCCCTGAACTGAGTAACTATCAAGTTGAAGCTGTAAAAAGTATACATTTTCTTATTTTGCGTTGATATCATTTTGCTACCAGAAAAATATTATCAACTCATACACTCCATCCAGCGTACCCCAAAGAACGAGGCGGAAGGCATGGCTGCTCATACGATACATTGTCAGGATCTTGCATTGGTACTACGTTCTGCAATGGTGGCAGCATAACTATATGGTTGAGAGCACCATTGCTGCGTAAAGCGCCAGGAGGAGAAGCCGGATGATTTAGATCTATCCGCTCGCTGAAAGTAGCTTCGCGTCTCGTACTGTGCGTGCCCATGTTTTCCCGATGCGTGGATCGGGCGCTTGAATCTCTTGTTCTTGTTGTCGTCACAATGGAAGCAGGCTCCAATATACGTCGGACTTGACTGACAGGGATAAAGCGATTGATCCACCAGTGTTTTACAAAGTGTTGAGGCAGAAGCCGAAGACGATCGTTCGATTCTATGATGGCTATGAGATCATGCAAGCATGGCCTCCCATGACTCGACTTGAAGGTCCCCGAACATGAAGACCGATTCAGTCGGTTGTAGACAATCTTGCACGCATCTCTCAACAAGGCTTCTGTCAAGATCAGAGCATGAACTGAGACAACCCTCACCACAGCAGCATACCTGCTCGGCTGGAGAAGAAATGGCGTGATGACAGCGTTGCGTGTCGAGAGTAGTCGTAGATCTGATATAGCTTCTTTCCACCATGGCAAGAGACTGTTGAACACTGTCTACAGGTCTCCACGACTGTTGCCGAGCCACGACTTACATTTGGCATGTGTACCTTCGACGATCGACGTGTCCCGAACCCCAAAGTGTTGATATTTATCTGTCCACGCCTTGACAATTCTCCCCTTGTATTTCCACCACGTTGTGTCTAGATACGAAGCCAGGTACAAACTGTGGTCCTTCATCTTTGCTCGGAGCGTTTCAAACTCAGACTCGGTGTCGGCATCGACTGCCTTGAAAAAAGCAGTCATGAAAGAGTTTGTTTCCCACGTATTTTCTTTCGAGGAGATTCCTGTGAGCGGATCTACAACCGACACCTGTCCGAGGTGCTTCCGGGCCATAGCTTCTACATTTTTGTTCATGTGCCATCTGCAAACCATAGCTGGAATTCCTTTGAATACATGGTCGTTTGCATTCATGCAAGCCTGCTCTCTGTCAGTGAGAACTACATCGGGCTCTTCCACGTCTTTTTCGATCAAGAAGAGACGCAGCATGCTCAACGCCCACGTGTAGTCTTCTTCTTTTTCGCTGGGCAGCCATCACTGACCTACCGGTAAGGCAGTGTTTAATCCAGTCACAGCTATGATGTTGAGAAACGGAATCTTGTACTTATTGGTTTTGTAGGTGCAGTTCATGACCACGACGCCATGGTGCCGCCTGAACCAATCTCCAACACCGTGGTGAGCCCAGAAGAGATACCGCACCTCCAGCGTTTCTTGTTTTCTTCTTCAAGGAGTAGCGAAAGAAAAATCCTTCCTCAGTAAGAGCCGAGAAAAGGGCCTCCATGACTGTATGCGTGGACATCACACGACGTCTCACAGCATTTTGAGTGTTTGCAATATCCTTGGGAGTGACAAATGAGTTGGGGTCCACTCGCATCAGTGTAGCACGATTGCTGGCAACAGACACACCAGCCGCAGTCTGGGCTTCCACAAGCGACTGCACAGTTTGGCCCCCGGTGAAAGAAGTACTCGCAGCTGCACGTTGTCGATGACACGCGTGAACACGGGCATCTTCAGACGGAGGATGATTGTGAAGTCGGCTTCCATTTTTTCTGGTGTGGACAATCTGCCACGGCCCTTGTGGGTCCGACGCCGAAGCAGCTTTGATGACAAGCTTCATGTTGCACCCCATTCTTTTCGACCCTCGCATAGGCCTAACACGATCTGCAGCCAGCAAGTGCTGTGTCTCTTTCGGCTTATCCGACGGATCGCAGTCGAGGCTTCTTTTTCAGACAAAGGTCACAGCATCGTCAGTGTAGAATGCACGCCGTTTTGTCATGTTGAACCCGTGCTGCCTACTCCAGCGATGCACAGCAGCAAGAGCTTCAGACTCCGACTGAAAGTCTCTTCAGGTGGCGGTGGAATGACGAAGCAGTTCATTGCTACTTCAGCGTCCGTGATGCTGTTTGAGTTACGAATGGCCGTGTCGGTCATTTAGAAGAAGCGTTGGTCTAGTTTAGTGGTTGTAGTTGTGATGCTGAGCTCGGTAATAAAAGTGAATGAGGCTAGCCAAACGTTAACGTTCGAAAGACCTATACCATTCGCATGTCAGAGGTATACATTGATGGACGGTATAAAATGATATAGCTGTCGTTGGTTTTCCACACGTATCGATCACACGGACATTTGAAATCAGGTGCTCGTCTACCGATTTGGTTGAAGTCGAAACGCCCAACCACTGACTTTGTTTTGTTCACGCTGGTCTTTTTTGAAATGGCTATAGATTTGAAATGGCCCTCCTTAGACAGTCCAATAACAGCGGTTACAGCTCTGCACACCCCATGGCAGCCTGGGTGCGCAGAGCCAGCCCGACACACCTCGACTCCACGATTGCCCCCACGAAATGTTCGTACTGCGTGGATATTGCAGATCCTTTAATATCAAATACTGATCTCAAAAGGCTGTATTGTTTTAATTCCCACACACATGTGTGTAGTAGGAATAATTGCCTATCTCGGAAGCAATTCTTGTCCAATGGGTTCCCTGTTTTATTTTCCGAGACCCCAGACCCCCGGCAGGAGCCAGGCTGGTTCCAGCATGGCTCCTGCCGGGTTAGAGTTTTTCCTGTGTCTTTGCTTCACGCGAAAGACCAATCAAAACACGTTTCGATTTTTAAAAATATGATTGACTTTCGAAGGTGAAGGTGAGCATATCCGACTGGGGCACCGAGTTTTTGGCGTTCTCAAAGCGACAGCAAAACCAAATGTCATTTTCGGATTTGTCTGCTCGGGCTCAGGCCCACCATCATGGTGACCATGTCCCTCTCTCGCCACTATAGTATTCCTATGAATACTACTGGCGCCGGCCCCACACCACAACGTTCTCCACACGAATCGCTGAGCCCATCGCTATGCTGCTGGCCAAGTCAGTGACCGACTCTTGTCTGCTGCTGCCTGCCGGACTCCCACAACGAGAGTCGCCACAATGCTGACACGACGCAGACCACCAAGCGAAACTACCGCACCCACCACCGCTACCTTTACCGCGCTCACCAAAAGATGATGCTCTCGACCCATCTTACAGTGAAACTCAGCATTCTTACGGGAGCTTCATGGTAAATGAAGTATCAGCTTTAGTAAGCGTGGTTGCAATACACTCTTCTTCAATTTGCAATCCTAGCTGCTTGGCAAGCTGTCAAGTGTCATCAGTTTGTGTTTCTTTTTTTCACATTTACACACACTTTGAAGAAGTAAACTATTACTAAAGCTCCCTAGTGGAGTGTGGTCTGAGTCTGTCTGTACGTCCGTCCGTAACGGGCTAGGGATAATTAATGTAACGCAAATGCGGGCGTTCTACTGGTTGACGAACGTAGCGAAGGCGGCGTTGATTCGCAAAATTTGAAATATGCGGTGTACACATTGTATGTGGGCTACACATCGTACTTAAATGCACCGTTAAAAATTTTATTTTGCCCTTTTTTCAGCTGCGGTTCGCTAGGCCAGGCAAAGGGCGCTGCGTGTGTGTGGGTTAGTTTGCATTGGTAGACTTCACCGACGTGCACACACGTAATATATGTTCTAATCAGCTGGTAAACATATTAGTTAGACCTGGTGACGCACATTTCGTCTTAAAATAGTCATTGTATTACTTCTATCTAGCAAATATGATATTTTAAGCTTTGAAGTACTTTTATAATAATACTACTTCTAGATTGTTTTGCATAGTATTATGCTTAACATCTTTTTAGTTTTTGCTTGCACTCTTTTGTAGTAGTCATATTAATAATAATTAAATCAGTGCTAAATTAATTCAAAATATAGATTCTTTCTAGCGCTTAAGAAACACAATTTTATTACAAATACTAATTGCTAGCAAATACAACTATAATGGCTCCACACAGTATACCCAAACACACCACTCCGCCGCCGCGAAAAAAAGAACGTTTTCCTTTGAATTCGCGCGTAGTGTGCGACCCTTAGAGAGTCTGCGCATTTTCCAACACGATACGTAGCGTACATGCAGTGCACTGAGAGCATTATTTGTGATTGAATTAGCGCGGAGGCGCGAGATTAAGCAAGAACACGAAGCACGAAAGAACACCAAACTAAACTATGAGCAGGACGGGACAAAAGGAGCAGTATGAAGTACGAAAGGCCGCGAGAGATTAAAGGGCACTGAACAAATGCAGGCCACGAAGCGTTATGAAGCACGAACCACGGAAAAACTCGCAGCCTTGGAAAAAAAAGGAAGGACACAAAATGACGGATGCGGAAGAGAGCTGAAATAATGACACCCCAATATACTGAAAAGCAGGGGCCACGGAAGAGTACGCACGCTCGAGCCACGATAGAACAGATAACTGTGAGAGCGCACGGAAAGGAATTATACCGCAGTACCACGGTAGAGCATGGTACACGGTCGACGGACCAGGCGTGAAGTCACGGGATACCATAAACGGGAAAGCATCGACGATGCCAGGGTAGAGCTGAGCCATGGAGCACGACTATGAATGAGTATGGACCACAAAACCTGTCAAAAATCACGCAAGCCCTTGGGGGCACGGAATAGCTAGCAGCCACAAAAGAGGGCGGTGTACGGAAGAATGAAACGAAAAGCGATAATGTATAACCA
This sequence comes from Phytophthora infestans T30-4, assembly GCF_000142945.1. NCBI lineage: Eukaryota > Oomycota > Peronosporomycetes > Peronosporales > Peronosporaceae > Phytophthora > Phytophthora infestans. The sequence goes on along the minus strand of NW_003303721.1, from coordinate 415,302 downwards.
CTAAGCGGGGTTAGAAACCGGTGAGGAGGGAACCACGAAGCAACGAAAGACACGAAAAAGCACGGGTCATGCAAAGCGTGTAGCCCAGTCTGTAGTACAGAGAAGCGTAAGATATTTGATCTTGGAATACTCCAGAGCCCGCTGGTGCCCCGGGTATGCCATGGGCGCAATTTCCGGAAATCCATCCTCACTGGGGTTGACGAATGCACATGTAGCCTCGAACACAGGACAACACACGCCACCACGAAATACTTCAGGCTGCAGCCACCTCACCTCCAACAAACTACGGAGCATGATACCAATTACCTGAGCTCACCGAGTCTCGGGAGGAAGATATTACATTTGAACAGGATTGAGCGGATGGCGGACCAGTCATGAAATCACGGGAGAACACATAGGAAGAGATCGAGGCCACGCCGCGGAGCATGATACCACGGTAAATCACGACACGATAAACACGTGTTACAGACATGCACTCTGATACCACTGTAGTACAGCCAGTTTAACCACGCCACGACACCACGGTAGTACGCCGACGATACACGGGTGATGGAACAACACGACTGTGTGAAGGCACCGACACGACGAAAAGGCACCGGCGCCGCCGATGGGAGGCTAACGGCCACGAAATACTACGTACCACGAAACCAGTGCAGCCCACGTAAACGTTTGAGAACAGGGAATAGTTAGCAGCCACGAAGAGGGCGTTCTAAAGAGAATGAACCCAAATACGAGAGCGTTTAACTACTACGCAGCGTGTGCCACGGGTGAGCAGGGAGCCACGAAGCCAAGAAAGCACGGAAGAGCATTGGCCATTGAAAGACACATCATCCAACCTCTTGTACGGGGAAACGGAAACGTTTCAAACCACGATATTGTACGGGGTTGGATGAGACTACGGAAAGGTAAGTGGTTAAGTACACGAAGCGAAGATCTACTGGGTGAACAACGCTCACAAAACACGTGACACCAAGAAGCACTTAAATTTGCGAGGCACTTAAATTTGCGGCCACCTCATCTCCAACAAACCATGCCACTCCGACGCGTATTGGCGGCGGCCGACTAGTCACCCCCCCCTTTAGCGGAGTCTGGTGTCTGTCCGTTAGTCCGTCCGAGGGTAGGGCTATAAAATATAACGCAAATGCGGGCGTTCTACCAGCTGCCGAGCGCAACGAAGGCGTCGTCGCTTTGCTAAAAAGCTACCGAGCGATGCGAAGGCGGCCCTTACTGGCTAAAATCGACAATATGTGGTGTACGCATTGTATGTGGACTGCATATCGTTCTTAAAAGCACCGTACAAATTTCATTTTGTACTAATTATTAAACGCGGCTCGCAAGGCCACGCAAAGGGCGCTGCCTGTGGGTACGTTGTTTAGCATTAGTAGAATGCGTCGATGAGCACACACTTAATATATCGTCGAAGGAGCTGTTGAAAAAATCTGTAGGCTTTTGTGACTTATAATTCGGCTTCAATAGAAACTTTAGTACTAATTGGTTATAATATGATTTTTTTAGCTTGATAGCACTTCTGTTATAATTTAACTTACAGCACTATTTTTCTTAGTACTATTAAAGATACATTTCCTATTTTCGCTTGCAGTAATTTGTTGCAGTAGTACAAGGTCTTATTAATTCAGCGCTAGATAAAAACACATAGTGGTATTACTAATATTTTGAGCTAGAAATCTTTAAAATATAATTATAGTGGTCCCATAAACTCCACTCGCCGGCGCGAGTAAAAAAAGGTTTCCTTTGTATTTGCGCACGTAGTGTGCGAGCCTAAGAGAGTGTGCGCACTTGCCAGCACGATACCTAGCGTACATCCGGCGCAGTGGAACATAGTTTGTGATCGTTTTAGCGCGGGGAAGTGAAGAAGCAAGAGCACAGAAGGACGGAACAACAACAAAGCAGACTGTAAGAAAGCTGGGGCTGAAGGAATAGCACGAAGCACGGAAGGCAGCGGACGTTGAAAGAGGACTAAATCAATGAAGATATCTAGCGATTCTGAAAAGCACGAACCACGGATGAGCACGCTTCCATGAAAATTGGAATGGCAATAATATGATGGGAACGTACGGACCACGGAAGATGACTGAAATAGTGACACACCAGTATGCTGAAAAACACGGGCTACGGAAGAGCACGATTACACGGACAGCGGACCAGCCACGGAAAGGAAAGGGGGGGGGCTTGGGGTGATCACGATTGTGGAGGACGATGCGTTGTAGATCGATAACACGGGCAACGCAGATGCACTACGTGAGCACAATACGATAGACAGCAAAACCATACCGCCTTTACATGATAGCGTAATAACGCGGTCGATGGAGCCTCACCAGACGAGCACGATACATGGGCGCCGGAACAACACGACTGCGTGGAGTCACCAAACAACAGAATAGCACCCTTCGGTTAGAGTGACGGCGATGGGAGGTCAACGACGACGAAAGACCAGCTACCAAGAGGCCACGTAAGCGTTTGAGAGCCGGAAATAGTTAGCAGCCACGAAACAGGTCATACTAAAAAGCATGAGCCCAAAAGAGAGGGCGCAAAACCACTAACCAGCATGGACCACGCGTGAGCAGGGAACTACAAAGCCAAGAAGAACACGGAACAGCGCGGGTCATTGAAGAGCATGACATCCAGCCTGTAGTAAGGGTAGCCGAAGCGTACTAAAACCATGATATTATACGGGCCTACATGAGACTATGGAATGGTAAGTGGTTACGTACACGAAGCCAAGACCTACTGGGGTGAACGACGCTCACAAAGCACGCGACACCAAGAAGCACTTAAATTTGCGGCCACCTCATCTCTAACAAACCATGCAGCTCCGCCGCGTAGCGGCAGCGGCCGGCTAGTCCTAAACTATCAATGCTAGCACGGTGTCCGTCCGTCCGTCACACGAAACGCTCAGATCTTTTAACATTTCCCATTAGCTGTCGAGCGAAGCGAAGGCAGCTCCATTTGGTTAAAAGTGGGTTATGTAGCTTACATCAGTAAATTCATGTGGTTCAAAGAGCACATATGGAGATTTGCACAAGGCTATCCATTATCCGAAGGCGGCATCGTTTAAATATCACGAGTTTTAATATTTACTTTTTTAATATGGGATGTTACTTTAATTTTTGATTGTTACTTATTCTCAAATGAAGTAGCCCCTAAAGGCGCTTCCTATGCTGCAAGATGCTTATCGTACACATAGGAATGCATGTTTTCGAGGCCATACTATTAGTATACGTAATACTATGTTCTTAATAGTTTCTGCAAGTTACAGTACAATGACTATAATAACTACAACACAATATATTTAGCTTAGCGTCGTGCTCGATTTCATGGGCCATTTCTGAAACTTAGCTCGAATCAATACAAAGAATAGAAATGGCCTTCCCAGTTTGTCCAGCTTGCACTACTTACCCACTCGTACTGCTTGTAATTGACTGAAGATTAATCACTTCTCATACCAAACTCAATGGAAGCTAAAACATATTCAAATTGTAATATTTTATGCACGTAGCGTTCATTTTATTCAGAATTAGTCATTAGACACTCGATTCTGTGCCAGATGTGATTAAAGTTTTGAATAATGTGTCGCATGATGTCTTGCTGTTGTTGTTGTTGACGGAAAAGCTTTTTTTTGATATTTTAACAATAATTACAGGATGGTTACACGTCATATAGGCTCTAAGTTTTACGTTTCTGAATGGGGTCTACTTAACCAAATATAATTCACACCTCTCGTGTTTTGTTGTTGTCTTGCCGCTCCATTTAAAATCGTATCCTACGCCGCTGTCGTCGACACGTCCGCCAGTAAAGTAGTATCGGATTTTGCTGTCTAAACAACTCTTAGAAAACAACGGCTTACAGCAGTAACACATACGAGTTCATTTTGTTCATCTATCTTTATGGATCAGGTGGCAACGTTTATTAGCACAACGTTCTTTTTACGGCCAGTTCTTTTGACCAGCTTCTGTTGTACATGTACTACGATTCATCAGCTCAGCCAGTTACCTCACTCTCAGATAATTTATTAATATTTCTACATCAAAACCTTGAAGTGCAGGTGATTCTAGGTGGAAGATGTAGGTACAATGAAAGCTAACAATCATAAAGAGACTTTGTCAAGACCTCTAGAGTAATCTTCATAAGCATCGTAAGTATGATGCTAGGGACTCAGTCTTTTGTAGTACTGTAATACTTGCACGGCTTACTGGGAAATTGTAGCGACTGGTCTGAATGGAACCCAGATTTATTAAATTTTAAGAAGTCGATTTAGGCACATGGGGATTCAGAGTTTTTGGAATAATTATCCCGCCGAAGCGAAGCGGAGGCGGAAAGACAAACATATAGAAAAGAACCTAAACTACCGCCGCGTAGCTGCGGCGCTCGGCGAGTAGTGGTACTATTAATACATGTACGTAGTAGCTCTAATTATATTTACTCTTGAGTCAAGAGACTTGACTACCCGTTTTGGGCAATTTACGACAATGTAAATGTAAATGGGTTTAGAAAATTGCCCAAAACGGGTAGTCATAATACATGTACAAGACTCACCATCCAGTGATGGAGCCAGCGATGCCCATCATTTGCTTCATTCACTCCACCTTTCGCGGACCATACGCAAGGTGCAGTCCGTAATGCGCCCACTTTGCGTCGTGGTCCTGGTTGTCGCTGCTCTCCCCGCTGTAAACGCAGGAGCGCACACAAACTACCAGCGTACAATCGCGACCGGATGGCAAGAAGTCCCCTCCAGTCTTCATGAGCTCACCACCGATACATTGAGCACAGACAACAGTGTGCACGAAAGCAGAGATACCACTCGATCCGCCGTCGAAATGTTCCGCAACGCCCTGAAGTCGTCAGTGCCCGATAGTCAACTCGAAATGTGGTTTAAACACGCAGTCTCAACCGACGACGCGCTTAAACTTTTCTTACGGGACAACGCAGCTGACGACCTCTTAACCGTTTGGCTTAGCTACATGAAACGTTTTTACAATGCGGAATTGGCTAAAAAGACGAGTTTAATCGCGACCTTAACTGCCCACTACGGGGACGACGGAATGGCAAAGCTAATCGAAACAGCCAAGCAAATGCCATCCACAGCAAAGACCGCTAAGCGTCTGGAGAGCGAACTAACGCAGCTGTGGCTGGGGCGAAAGAAATCCGTGGACGACGTGTTTAAACTGCTGAAACTTGACGAAACAGGAGATCAGCTCTTCACGCAGCCTCAAATCGTCGCGTGGGCCAAGTACGTGGACGATTTCAACGAGGCCAATCCGGACAAACACGTGACGTTATTTTCGTATTTAAAAGGCCTCTACACTCAGGAAGAAACTCTTGTCAAGATGCTGATTACAGCGAAAAAGTCGCCCATGACGGAGAAAATTGCAGTCCGAATACAAGCCGAACAGAGCAAAAACTGGCTCAGCAACAAGAAATCTCCAGGCGTCATCTTCACGTTGTTAAACCTTAATGAAGACGGGATATCTCTAGTCAAAAGTCCTCTATTCCAGAGCTGGGTCAAGTACACGGACGAGTTTAACATGGTCAATCCAGAGAATACAGTGGCCGTGATCTCGGTCCTAAAAGCTCACTACAGCGACGACGTGTTGGCACGAATGAGTCTATCAGCGGACAAGACGCCGAGCACGCAGAGCGTTGCGAACCTTCTGCGCTCCGAGCTGCAACGCGAGTGGTACGCGACGTTAAAATCTGGCGACGTCGTGTTTAAAACGCTGAAACTCGACAAATCGGGGTCGAAAGTGTTCGAACGGTCCCTTTTCCCTCTTTGGAAGGATTACATGCAGTTTGTGAGCTTGAAGGACCCGAGGATTAAGGTGAGTTATATAACCCCGCTCATAAAGGTATACGGCGAGAAGAAACTGGCTCAGATCCTCATTGCAGCCGAAAAAGTCCCAAGCACTAAGAAATTCGCTACTGAACTACTCGATAAGCTTTTCTATCGCTGGCTGGACGAGAGGAAAAGCCCGACTCTGGTTTTCTCGCTGCTGCGTGTGGATGGAGCAGCAAAGCACGACGCGAGCAGCTTGATTTATAAAAAATACGCTGAGGCTTTTGCCGGCCTACCCTAAGCTACCTAACTGTAACAACAATATGTTGGTGTATTTTTTTCTAGTCAAGATAGTGCGTATGCCTTAAAATATTTAAAGTATAGCTGTCTGTATGGATCTTTCGAGTCTTCGACTCGTTCCAGCCGCAACAGAGCATATATGTCCATCGGGATCCTCTCATCCTTCAGCCAGACCTTGACTAGGTCATCTTCTAGTTCTTTAGCCATCTTCTTGGTATTCGGGTTCTTGCTGCCCGCTCGGATCACTTTTACGAGGTTCTTTTCGCCATACACATCTAGCAAATTCGTGAGAAAACTCGGTTTATATTTTGGCTCTGCAGCCCCGAAATACGTCGCGTACTTGCTCCAAACATGAAACAGCGGACGGTCAAACGCGTTCACTCCTTCGCTGTATAAATTGAGCGTCGTGAACACATGTTGAGGCGAATATTTGTGGATGTACCAGTTCCTCAACTGCTCAGTTTCGAGCCGTTTCGCGATGTTTGCAGTACTTGGCGAGCTAAGTGCTTGAAGGATCATCTTTGTCAGGGTTTCGTCACCATATTTCGCCGTTAACGTCGCGATTGTAGTGAGCTCTGTTCCGTAGTAAATCTTCCGGAAGTCGTCGGTATACTGGACCCAAGCGCGAAAAAGAGGGTTCTGGATGATGTCATGTCCTTCCTTATCAAGTCGAAGCAGTTTGAAGACGTCCCCCGGCTCCTTCTGAGTGTTCAGCCATAGCTTCGTTTGGACAGCTTGCACTTGTACTGCAATTTTCTCGGTGCTCGGAACATTCTTCGCCGCGATGAGCATTTGTAACAGAGTTTCGTCATTTAAGCGCGTAGCTAGCGTAGAGAACAGAGTAACTGGTTTGTCCGGGTTCACCTTATTGAAATCACCCACATATTTCGCCCACGAGACCATCTCAGGGTGGGTGAAAACCTTCTGTCCGGCCTTGTCAAGTTTCAACAATGTAAACACATCGTCCGGGGATTTCCCTTGATTAAGCCACAGCTGAAGCTGCTCGGTCTGTAGTCGCTTGGCGAAAGTCGCTGTGTCCGGCACTTGCTTTGCTGCTACGACCATCTTGGCCAGAGCTTCGTCGCCGTAGTGAGTTGTGAGGGTTCTGATCAGCGACGTTTGTTTTTTAGGATTTGCCTGGTTGAACAGCTTCATGTACGTGATCCACTCTGTTAACTTCGAGTTGGCCAGAAGATCGTCCGCGGCGACGTCGAGTGTAAGAAGCTTAAAAACGTCGTCGGTAGGTTTTCCCTTTGCGAGCCATTCGTCAAGTTGAGTGCTTGCGGATTTGAGTGAGTTGACAACTGTTTCCGCTGCAGGAGCACTTACACCTCTTTCTTCATCGTGAGCTCTCGTAGACTCGTACAGTCGCAGTAACCTCGGGACACTATCCATGGGAGTGATTGGACGTTCCGGTATCTCGGTTGTTTTCGGGCTCCAGTCAGCATGATCAGCGAATGTGATAGCTACCAGCAGTACGTATAAGACCCAGTGACAACGCATTTTTTTCGGGTAGGGAGCTAAGCGGGAAGTGGTCGAGACCAACCGCAGCGAACGACAAAACGCAATGCCCGCATTACAGCAATCGGTTGCGGTACTGTGCACTTGAATCACTGGATGGTGAGATATACATGTACAGCACAATGTCGTGAGCGTACATACATGCACAGTGCATTGCACTCAGTGGGTTGCACTGCACCGCTGATCCGACGGTATCAAAGTCGCATTATTAATAGACGGTGCATTCAAAAGTTTTGCATCAAAACGCTTCAGTGATTTGATCCCACGAACATGTTTGCCACGTGCTGTCTGTCATATTTTAATACCTATTTAAAGTAGAGAGTGTCTATATTGACCGACTGAGTTAACCTTCCCCTACAAATTTTTGACGCGCTCCCATCCGTACGATGTATACAGTGTGTACCATGTATACCATTCAGCCTGACAGCCACTAAATTTCGAACAGCGTAACGATCGTAAGGCTGTAGGAGGGGGAAACGGATCTCCGCGTCCGAGCCGTCCAGAAGAGGCCGCTAACTGGGGCTGTCGCGCGCGAGATCGACGAGAGCGACAGCAGCGATTCTGAGCCGCCCCGAGAAGACTCCCAGGACGACGTCTGGCTCCCAACACCCGCTGCGAGCGGTGCTGGTTCGGGTGATGGAGAGTCTTCCGAGGCTTTCAGTGTGTCGGATGTAACCGATTTAACCAGGAGCACTAGCGAGGGTGGTCCCCCCACACGCGTGGTGGCATTACCACTCAACACGGTGGAGTTCGCCTCGTGGGAGGCCTTCGACGAGTACCTGGCTGCGTATGAAGCCCAAACGTTTCAAGTATGCGAGATTCATTCAAGATTTAATAAACGGATGTCTGACCCCGCTGTCCTACTAATTTTGTGCTATCTGTCTTGTAGATATTCAGGGCGCGCTCTGATACCAGCGTGGCAGAGCGCAATGCCAGGATTGACAAGTCACAGTCAAAAGCAGCTAAAATACCAGCATCGTGGGAACAGTATTCGAGGACGTTTGTACGCACTCAGGGAAGTACAAGTCTGTAGCTACGAAGCGGCCACGCCAAGAGACTCGAGCACAGGGCTGCAAGGCGCAGGTACATATATGTCGGCCTGGTCGGGACTGGTCGGGTCCAGTCGGGGTCAATCGGGTAGTTCACTGACTGACAGTGGTTATATATGCTCTACAGATTAATGTCTGCGTCCAGGTAGTTGATACAAAGAATACGACGTTTGCTGTGCGGATCACTCGTTGCCGACCGGAGCACAATCATCGTCTGACAGGCCTGGCTTTCTCTTCACATCCATCGAAACGCATTATCCTCGACGAGTCAACGCTAACTACAGTTGATCTACTTCGAAAAAAAAGGTGTCAAGAAGTCTGGTATCATCAGCCACCTAATGAAGCACACCGACAGTAACCCCACCCCAAAAGATGTGCAAAACCTCGTCCAGAAACTAAAGGCTCGCGAACAACGCGATGGGCCTTCAAGCGCTGACAAGCGGCTTAAGAAGTGGATGAAGCAATTCGGTGATGTGCCAGGGAACGTTGGTCGGGTTTTCTTGGACGACGTTGGTGGCAAGGTAGAGTGAATGCTTTTATCAGGTCTAATGTCAATTCATGAAGTTAACATTTGTTGTTTTGTGTGCTATTGGATACGCAGAAAGTTGCGACTTGCATCACATTGCAAACAAAGCACATGCGAACACTATTCGACCAATTTCCTGAAGTTCTGATGATTGACGCAACGCACGGGACGAACCGGTCTAAGTATAAAGCTTTTTCATTCATGGCACACGATACGTTCGGCAAGGGCCAGTTTGTGCAGCACGCGCTGCTTCAAAATGAGCGCTATGAAACCCTGTTGACAGCGATAGAGGAATTCAAAGCGAACAATCCTGCGTGGTCAAGACTTCAATGTGTGCTGGTGGATAAGGATTTCACAGAACTGTCCGTACTTGAAAAGGCATTTCCTGGGGTGACAGTCTTACTTTGCCAATTCCACGTGCTGAAGTACCTACGGGAAGAGATTGCTTCAGCTGACTATGGATTTTCGAGGTCTCAGAAAGAGCAACTTGGCGGTGTTGTGAGCTTACTTGTCTACGCAAAAACGGAAGCAGAGTACGACAAACGCTTCCAGTACATGGTGCATCTTGCGTCGATTGGTTATTCCGGTCCAGTTGCGAATGATCGATCTGGTATCGTAGTCGGTGTGGAGTCGGGCTCAGTCGGTGTGGAGTCGGGCTCAGTCGGTGTGGAGTCGGGCTCAGTCGGTGTAGAAGTTACAGATCATGAACTGGAAGATGTTTCTTCTCGCATTGATGAACATCCTTTTGTGAAGTACTTTCGAAAGAATTGGGACAGCTGTCGTGAGCTCTGGTGTGCACATAGGCGCCAGAATACCGTCACACTCGGCAATAATACCAACAATCGCCTAGAAGCCTCTTGGAAGCAGCTTAAAGAGTGGGTGGATTCGTTTATGGGAGTGGATGAGTGCATCGCTTCGACCATGTACTATCAAACGCTACAAGAGCGATTGTTCATTGCAGAAGTATACAAGAATGTGACCGTCCAGCATCCTGATTACGACAGCGAGATGACACTGGTGGCGAATATTGTCAGTGAGCATGCTTGTGAACTTATATTCGGGCAGTATTCGTATGCTATTGGATCTGCGTCGTACACGTTTTATGAGGGATGCCCAGACGTGTATTTTATCAAGAGTATATCTACAGCTGATGACGCGCTGGACGAGATGAACGCCGAGTATTTAGTTACTAAGCGCGAATGGAAGTGCTCCTGTCTATTCATGTGCACGAGATTGCTACCCTGTCGACACGTTTTCTACCTCCGAAAGGCTCTTGGTCAGGAAGGAGACAGTCATCCCCATACTACTGTTAAACAGGCGGTGGCTGTTGTCTTCTGTGCGTGCGGCGATTAAAAATTCAAGTGTCGGCTCTGACACAGCGGAGCCAAAGTCTTTTGAGGTAAAAAATGTGATATCCTCACAGGCGAGACCGTGGGACTCGAACCACAAATATCGTGAAGCACTGCAATTTGCATCCCAAATTTGTGACACCATGGCGGGACGCGGCATGACGCAGTATAAAGAAGCGATGCAGTATCTTCAAAGTGTGACTGTTCAAGAGAGGCAAATTCGAGGATCCCGGTGTGCCAATTTTACCACCAGCTGAATCTGAGCGTCACGGTTCGACTAGCAACTCGCGCGATGATGCGCTGTCGCCGCCACTACTTACTGGTCACGATCCGACTGCACGGACGACTCACCACGTGTCGGCAGAACTGCTTACTCGTCATGCGGATACAGCAAATGTGAGTCATGTATCCCCAACTGCCTCTGAGTCTGACCATGCCACAAGCTGCAACTCCGTCGAAACAGCACAGGTTGCAGATTTATCGGGCCAGTCGGTCTCGATCTGAGACCAATCGGGCTCAATCGGGGGCATATCAGGTCCAGTCGAGGACGAATCGGGTCCAGTCGGGGAAGAATTGGATACAGTCGGAGACGTTGAATTAAGCACACTATCACCAGCAACGGAAGACACGCCATCTGTGATAGCGAGTCCTCCAAGATCGCGAGGACGACCAAGACAGACAGCCAGATCAAAGAAGGCAGCTCGTAAAAAACTGTCATTGTAGCTCAAGAAGACTCAGAGCTGTACGCTTCGAATTTAAGCTTGGCGTCCGTGGATGCAGCGCTGTCTTCGGATGCAACATACATATCGTCAGCTGTAGTTGTGAACAAGTTCAACATGGTGGAGTATGGCTTCAAGTTCAAGACACCTACAGCACGAACAATATCGAGCTTGCCACCCACAATCGCTTTGATACCAGCAGAGGCGATCACGCGGATATTGCGCCCTGAATAAATTGCCATTTGCAGGAAAAAGGTTTCGGCTCTGCAGTCGAAGCACAAAGGCCTAACAGAAAGTGCCGTGGCGCTGGATATTCCAGGCTTTGGTGCGTACTCAACGAGTACAATTAAGATCATGAATAGGTGGCACAGGGCAATAAAGGTGGTAAAACAGGTCGAGAAGGCTGTGAAGTGGGTCGAAACCATTGACTTCACACTCCCAATGCCTGCTCCGTTTCAAGTGGTGCTACAGACGGATATGCTGGCAAAGATGCAGTCAATCCCGCTTTTGTCTGCAAAGGTACGTCGACGAAATCATGCCATCACTACAACACTTTCTAACTAAACGTTATGTTTGACAAACAGGCAGAAATTCTAGATCTCGTCGGAAAAAAACAGCTAAGCGACGATACCATGAATATCGTCATGTCCAAGCTGTTCGGAGAACGAAATGATGTCGTCATTGTGGATCCAGGTGTTATCGGTTCCATTGATAATGAAGATAGTCCTGTCAATACCAGAGCCTTCGCTTCAATTTTCGCGGGCAAGACGAACGAGAAAATTCTGATCCCTATATGCTGCAGCAACACGCATTGGTGCTGCGTAATGGTGAACTTAAATCTGAATGATGTGTGCATCTATGACCCAATGAGCTCGAGCTATGTCGTTAGAGTCCGAGCGATCGCAGAAAAGCTGGCAATGCAACTGCCAAACTACGCACCAAGGAAATACCGAGTACACCACTACATGGGCGATCTAGGGGTACAAGTAGATTCATACAATTGTGGTATGTATGTTCTGCTAGCGTTTGAGGTATTCGCTGGTGCCCAAGGTCTGTGCATGCTGAGTAGGAAGGAGTTACAGTATCTGCGCTACAGATACATATATATGTGTCTATAGTTAACTCTTTCAACAAGTCGATTTTGATTCTGCACTTACCAGTCCCACTGAGCTCTACTGAATAAAGTTTCTCATGCTCATGACATGATGCCGGTCGTACTTGCACGCTCAAACCACAAAGTCTTCACATCCGGATATACGTATACGGACGCTTGATTGCTCAACTGACTTATTTTGTGTCGGGCATGGTCGGGCATTGATCGGGTGCTGTCGGGCACCATTAGCCTGTCTCTTCCACACCAGTCGGGTTGAATAGCAAGTGCCTTTAAAGTATGCAGAACATTATATGAAAATTAACTTCTGGTGGAGACAATACAACCGCCTAAGGTACTGTATTAATAGGAGCAGAGGGTCCATAAATCTGCGGGGATTTTGGCAGAAAGACAACATATTTATGGCATTTGCTCCTAATAATAACTACGGCCTCGGACGACAATTCATCTCAATCAGTTGAACAGGTTGTACATCTCCATTTTGTATTGAGATTTAGAGTGGAAGTGCCTAGGTCGACCAACTATTCAAGTCAAACCTTTCAAAATGCACCAAATTCGCCTGGCGAGGTCAAGCACAGCGCTGCAGGATTACCGGTAGGCTCCTGGATCCTAGCTCAGCCAAGAGTGTTTAACATAAAGGTGCGAAGCGAATGCTTCGCGCGTTGTGCTAAAACCAGAGGTTGGAAAAGTAAACGTGATATTGTATTGGGCTCTATCCGATTCCGTAGTAAGCGCTGCAACAAACATTCATCAGTAATTAAATAGTTTCAGCTATATATATTATGGTGACAGTAACGACTATGGGCTCAGGGAATTTGGTGCAGTTATTTAGGGTCGGCCCACCTACGCCCCGCCTGACGTTGTGTTTTCGGAGCGGGTCGGTCTTTCTTTGGATGGTGTTTACGGAAGTTTTGCTCTATTTTATATTTCGAAACCGTTGGAGGCAAGGATTATTAGTACTGTTTTGTACATGATTTAAATCCTGGAAACGTCCAGGATCGAAGATAAAACCCCATTCCATAAATTTAAACTCGCTTAATTCCGACTTCATTGGCTTAATCCAAGTTGAGGGGGAAACGAAACCTCGTTTTTTTACGGGTTTACATGCAAAATGACTCGAGATGCTGGCGAAGACGTCGTGGATGCCCCGGAAGCAATCCAAGAGGCCTCGCAAGTGTTTGAAGGTACCGAGGAGTGTGTGGCGTTGGTTTGTGAAGGTTCTAGTCAGGAAGAGGAGAAAGAAGAGTCTGGAGGCATCGAAAGCGGTGTAGAAGCGGCAATCAACGTGTTGCACCCATTGACTGGTCACGACGGCGAACTCGCCACTGAGAGGGAAATGAGATGAGTGTGGGAGCTTGTGATACACCAGGTGGCGATGGGCATAAGACACCTGGTTCTGAATTGGCGTCTGTGGAGTCTGGTGATGACATTGAGAGCAGTTCTCGCGATAAGTCAGTGGCTGATCCGCCTTCCGTGTAGCATCAGTCCTAGGAGTCCTGGCAGCAGTATTTCACTCAGTATTGCGAGAGGGCTTACCAAGTTACCCCAGTAAAAGAGACCATGTCTCGTGCTGAAATGATTAAACGTTTAAAAAAGACCAAGAAAGCAGATGATGACTCTATATTGCTTTCTGAAATGTGCGATCCCTACCAGCGAGTAACATCTGTACACACGGCTGGAAGAAGCGCAAATCGCGGAGCGGAGGGGCGCGGCCTCGTTCGCTTGACGGCCTGTCCATTTCGATTCGCTGCTCAATGGAATGTGGGGCGGGTCCAGCTACAGGTGAAGAATGAAGTCTACACACACAATCACCAAGTGTCTACTAGTGCTTATGCAACCTATCCTACTTCACGTAAAGTTTTGGACCCTGTGGTTGGCGCTTGCGTGGAAGGTATGCTGTCTGTTGGATATAAGCAGTCTCGCATTTACGACTACTTACTGGAGCATGACCAAAACGTCATACAAGTCGACGTGGATAATCCCGTTCGCGACCATTCTGGATTTATCTTAGCGCAAAATGACAACGGGGCGACGGCACGTAAACTAGCTGTTTTTGCTGCTGCCAACCCCGAAAACGATTCCAGTGTATCGGAGACAGATGCAGCTAAAACGGGCGTTATTTCGTTAGCTACAGCGCACTTGAGGCGAATGTATGGGCGGTTCACCGAGGCTCTGCTTGTGGATTCCAGACACAAGACCAGCAGATGAGTCGGTTTTCCCGTCCAGGTTTCAATCCAGGATTTTATTATTAAATCCCGGATTATCCCAGGATTTCCATAAACCTGAAAGAGATGCGTTCCAAGCCGGAGTTTAGCAAAATTGCTGCGGAAGATGCGAGTCAGCTCGACTCAGCTGTCCATAAGATGGTGTATGCAGCAAGCGAGTTGATTTATGCAGCTGCTCACCGTTCTCTGGAAGGAATTTGCGATCGTGTGGGATTAAATGGGTTTTTGCTTACTCAGAAAAAGTAGGACTCGTGCAAAGATCGTTGGGTGTATTACTTGCGCGCGCACTTACCGCATTTCGAAAACCATACAAACAACCGTTTGGAGAGTTGTTTTGGCAATCTCAAGGAGGAGGTAGATGGATCTATGACTATGACGCAATGTGAGAAGGCTCTTATGGCTTAAGATCGCCTTAAGCAGAGCGAATACCTATACATAGTGACAAGGATCGACCATTTTGTTAACTCAAACTACGACTAAGAGATGAAAAATGTCCTGTGCTTCACTACCCATTACGTAGCTGGACAGATTGAGGGACAGTACGCAAAAGGGTTTGAAAGGGCGTCCACGTACAGTTTGATACGTCCGGCGAGGAAACAAACCAGATTTTCGTGCGTGGTTTGTTTTCGGAGCACGTTTTGAAACTTGACGACTGGCGTTGCGACTGCGATTTTTTTTATGTCGATGAGTCTTCCGTGCCGCCATTCTATTGCGTACCGTAAATACATGGAAGTGCTAGGGCCTGTTATACCCTGGAACCGCATAGACGAACGGTGCGTTTTCTTCCTTTTCCATGTTTTTTTCACGGATTTAATCCTGGAATAGACAGAAATTAATTCTGTATTCAGCAGAAATCTAAGATATGTTTTGACCTTGATTAATCATGTTTGTGTACATGCTAAGCTGGAATACACTTTTTCAAGATTTGAAGAAGGTTAAACAACTCATCTACGAGAAATTTGTGACTTGGGGGGGGATCCCAGCAGAATGAGCTGAAATCACAGTCGGAGCGATACAGAGATGCAGTGAGAGCCACACATCTCATCGCCAACGAGTTGGCTGACATTGAGGACAAAGATGAGTTCGATGATATGCTGGTTTTTGCTCTGGCTCAGTGGCGCAGCGTACGTCAGAAGCAAATGACCTCCGTTTCTGACAAAGTGGCTGGAGACGACTCAGGGTGTGCCAAGGGGATATACGCACGGGATCCTGTTGATGAAGCCTTAGTTAAGAAACAATTCAACATCAGCAGCAGTGACGAGGATGACGGATGTTCTGTCAGTGCATAAGGTGATACTGAGCACCAATCGGCGCCTAAGGACGATGCTCGTGTGGAAATACGTCTGAATCCCAAAGCACGAAAGGTTGGACGCCCTCACAAAGGATAAAAGAAGACCGAATCCGGGGAGAAGAAGGACCGTAAGTGATACGAAGCAACGGAGGCCGCACGTGCACAGGCTGGTGAAGTAACACTTCATGCACTAGTCGATTCCCCCGATGGTGAGCAGCCAGGGTCTCATGGAGGCGCAAAGAGGACTGTCGGGGATTATTGTGAAACACGGAGACACTGAATAGAAGAAACCAAAGCTGAAACTCATGAATACCCAGTTTTGACTTCTATCTACTCCCAACAAAGCTTTTGGACGTCTGTGTGAAGCTGCGGCCTGTATCTAACACGGATCCACTGCTATCGCTGTGGACGACTCGCAGTCAAGCCAAACTTTAAGCACACACACGCACAAGGCGTCTGTAGAGACTCTGGTAATTAAGGACGTCGGAATCTACAGCAGAAAACAGATTGAGACGTTCAAGATAGTTCAAATGTTGAATGAATTCGTAGAGCTGGGCATGGGTGTCCACAAGTGGCTCGTGGACGTGGCTGTACCTGTGCTGCCAGCCGAATACCATTCGCTGGCTGAACAAGTGGCGGGTGCAGTAATGTCGGCTTACCCTTACAAGCGTATAGAGGGTCTTCCCGATGTCCAGGACTTCGCATACACTGTGCTCTATAGAGCAGCACCTCCGTCATGGTGAACCGACGCAACGATCGCAGGATTATGTATGCATCTAGTAAAAGATTACCCTACGTGTCATTTCGCCGGATTCCAGGCAACACATAGAGCAAAATAACGTAATGCTGGGGAACGCTGTCTTGACGAGGCGACACGTGATCGTGTGCTACATCAAGTGAATGAAGATGGCGTGGATACCGTCATGCTACCGTTAAACTTATCAAACTATCACTGGTGCTGTGTGGTCGTCAAAGTGGAGAGAAAGCGTATATTCTACTATGATCCTCTCAACCAAGCGCAGTATATAAACGCAGCGAATGCTGTGGCCACCAGCTTGAAGATCAGTGCACTTAGAGACTACGATGTCATCCCGATGAATAATCCCATTAAGTTCGACGGGCATAGCTGCGATGTGTACGTCTGCTGGATGTTCATCGGGCAGATCTTTAAACGGACAGCACCTGAAAGTGATATTAGAACCACTCACGAAACGTCGAGTTGTTCTTTTATTTGCTTACAGAAAAAACTTCTACCAGTACAAGCTCCGCAGGGCTGTGACGAAGAAGAGGTAAACCTGCCTGCTTCCTGCGTCGAAGACAAGATCAGCGACGACGAGGAAACACCTCCCACTCAAGTCCAGCAGTAGCTCGAGGGTTGAATAATCTAATACACGTTTCTTGGTCTTTAACATTCAAAGATGTTGTGTACATGATTTTCCCAAGTTTCGTGTATAGTATTAATCCTGTATCATTGACCGCCACACATTAATATATTTCTCGTCCTCCCCCATAACTTCCCAAATCTTTCCATAACTTCACAAAATGGCTACTTATTTAAGATAGAAATTGGCTTAATCATGGATCAAATCCTGTACGGTTCATTATTAATAATCCTGGCCTCCAACAGCCGCCTTTATATCTTACGATTATGTGAACAACATGTTATTATTAATACAAGTACATAAAATGATGCCAGTTCGTTATTTACCACCTTTCTTAATGAGTATCAAACAGCCTAACAAGTGGCAAATACACTTAGCCACGCTATTCACGAACCTCGTCTTCAACACTAGCTACCGTCAACGCATCCCCACAAATCCATGTTAGCTCTTAGGAAGCTTAGCATTTCAAAATGCGCTGGCACCATGCAGCCGCGCTGGGGAGTCATAATAAGCTTGCACTGCGAGAAGAGACACTCAACGGCGCTCGAAGCTGGGAGGATCAGCGGCAGAAGTTTGCAGTACCTATCGGTTGATCGACCAGTTCTCTGCTTCTTGGTACCAGCAAGCAGAAGTCTAGCCGCATAGTCATTCTCACGATACTTACGCTTAGGAGTAGCCATCGGACCGACCTCGAATGACTGTAGTGTCTTCTTCACTGCTGCCGTGAGAGCCTCCCCGTTGATTACCTTGATGACGGCAGTTTTAAAGACTGGAGAATGGACGATCATCGCGTTGCTCTTGAGGTAGTCGCTCATTTCCAGGTACTTGGCCTTAACCGAATCGAGCAGCACCCATATTTGTGCCATTTCTACATTATCCTTTTAAGGTCACTTACAGATGTTGTCCAGTTTTTTTAGATCCTCACACAGCGTGACTAGCCTACAATAACTGTTTCCCGTCGGCACCATCTCCTTCACAGCTTCGACTTTCTTGAATTCTGAGCGAGAACGAACGTTGCGCTGCGCTATCGCAAAGGTAGAAGACCAGCGCGTTATGAAACACCTCAAAGGCAGTAGATCTGTGTACTTGGCTAGCTCGGCGAATTTGCTTGAGTGGCGAAGCTGGATCATCAGCGAGCTCACGTTCGATCTAATGGGCTCATACTCCCCGTACAGCTTTTTCACTGCAAGGTTAAATCGGTGGCTAGCGCATTCGATAAGCGGTATGACCAGCTTAAAAGCAATGACCTTGTTGTTCGAGCTGTTGTCGGCGACGAGAAAGCGCACCGTCTCGATCGTTTTGTTGTACACACCAAGCGCGTTACTCAGCCGTTGTATGTGAGCGTCCACGTCTTGTCTACCTTCCTCGAGTGGTGACACGCCAAATAGAGGATGGCGGTGCTTCCCGCTCACTTCGTATACAGCAAATTTCTCAGCAAAGTGAAGGGAGGCATGTGAACATCCGTGAAACGTCGGCCCAAACATCTGGCCCATCTCCTTTTCCAGGGAGGTGCCGACCTTGATTGCTACACACACCATCAGTTTTTTTAACATCTTGGAAGCGATGGGCTTCCAGCTTGCACGCGTCAGCTCGTTGTCCACCTCCGTTACAGGTAGATTTCGGGCCACGATCCAACGCATCCACTGGAATCGAGCGTGGTAGTCTCAGACACGAAACCATAGTCGTTTAGAGACTGGGAAGCAGCTGCCGTACTGTAGAGATCCCGATAGCCGTCGCGCCGCGCCATCAAGTGCCCAATCAGGTTGCTGTAGCCCGTATTCGGGGTTTGCTTGCGCGCCGTGTTGCACAAAGTACATCGAAATAACCCGTCACCAAGGCTCTTGAAGACGTAAGCAGCAATATTTTTGCTCATCGTAGGATCGTGCGCGTGTATGTAGATCTAGGTAGAATGTAAAAGGAGAGGCTCGGAATGAAAGTTAACTTGTGTGCCAGGCGAGTTGCGGCCATTCGATACTAGCCAACTCCCGGAGTTGGCACGCCGACATCACAGCTACTGTCTGTAGCTGGAGTCTCTTGCCTATCTGACGCGTCAGTTCCCGGGACCGACACACCACCGTCACAGCTATTGTCCCGGCCACGAGAGTAGATACAACCCTTTATTATGGTGTCTACAAAGATCTACATACATACACGCCCACCTGACCCACTATAAGGTGCAGAATCCGGTTTTACGTCCATTTCTGGTGTCAAAAACGCGTAATTCGCAGTTATTTGGTCATAACTAAGCTTTTTCTGAAGTCTAGATTCGGCCTTATATTGCGCTGTGGATAATCCATGAGATCTTAGTCCATGATTGGTCGGATTGACAAACAGATGTGTTTTTTGCCAGCGGCCACAAAAGAAGGTAGTGCCTGCTTAAAACACGGATGTTAGGATGGCCAAGACGTTTGTGCAATAGCATGAGTCGGGTTGGCTTACCTGTGGTAGCCACGTGAGCTTCGGCCTTTGTCAGCGGAGAGGCTTCGAATTGATAGAGCTTCGACGTTGCGGATTTCATCGCCTTGATAGAGAAGCGTTGGTTGGTTTGGACAGTACACAGAGTACGCTTGAAGCCAAAACGGAAGTCATCGTCGACAGCGGCAGCGACCGACAGCAGGTTATACTGTAGTTTCGGCGCTAGGAGGACATCGTGCAGCGTAAGCGTCCGCGGTTGGCCCTTGCTGTCGGTGATCTGAAGCTCCACAGTACCAATAGCTTCGATGGGGACCTGCGATTTTCCACCAACAGTGATGCCTCCGCTTGCAGGTGTTTTAGTCTTGAACCAGTCCTCATGTTGAGTAACGTGACTGCTGCAACCGGAGTCGATCGTCCAGCTGGAATCAAAGTCCTGGCTAGGTTGCGCCGTGAGGCTAATAGCGGATGGAGCTGTTTGCACATCCGATACAACAGCAATTAGGGTCTCTTTGCGGCGTGACTGATCGTAGCCACCTTCATCGCGACGAGAGGATTTGTTGTTGTTGTTGTTGTTGCCGTTGTTGTTGCCGTTGTTGTTGTTGCGATTGCCACCATAGTTACCGCGGCCACGACCACCGCCACGACCACCGCCACGACCACCTCGGCCAACTTGATGCCATGACCCACCACCCCCAGATCGCCCTTGGTTGCTGTTGTTGTTGTTGTAAGGATGCGACCGGTAGTTGTTAGGTCCACGTAGCTCAAAGTTAGCAGGGAGAACAGTGCCAGCCTTAACGCAGCCATCACGTAAGTCCTTCTGTAGAGCACGGCACTGACGGATGTTGTGACGTGGTTTCTGACAGTAGCTGCAGACATCAATAGGGACGGTCGCTTGAGCTGCCAACGCAGAATCCTGAGAAGGAGCAATGAGAGCCCGTTCAGCCTGAGTTGATTGACTCTCAGGTGTCCCTTTGATATGGCTGTAACGTTCTTGAGCCTGGATTTCGCGAACCTTGGTCTCAATACTCATCTTGAGTTCGTCATACGGGATATACTTCCGCACACCTTTCCAAACTCGGAGATCGTCCTTCCAAGTCTTCGGCATCGAGTGGAACAGGTACAGTGATTTCTGCCCGTCAGTCAAGGGAGACTCAGTTGCTTCAGACGCGGCTTTCATCGCGTTTTCCAGCTCAAGGAAGAAGCTAGTCAGATCACCACCTTCTTCGTACTTGATCTCCATAAGGAAATGCTGGATGAAGTAGGGGTCGCCATGAAAGGCCGCACCCTCATACTTGGTACAGATGGCCTGGAAGATGTCGAAGGCCGTTGACAGATTCTTGACAAGACGGATATGAGTATCATCCATCGTCTTCATCAGGAACGCCTTGGTTTGTGCCTCCATACGGCGAAGGTGACGAGCAGATGGTAGAGACGTCTTACGCCGCGTAACTTGCTCCCGATCACGGCTGACGTGGCGTTCCGCAAATCGCCGAACTGTTGGTAGATCAGCACGCTTCGTTTTCTTGGACGATGGAGTATCGTCGTCGTCGCGGGGCTGCAGCTCATCCGAGCTGTCCTCGAAGTCGACCTCATCCGAGTCAATACCAGCCGGAGAGCTGGGCTTGGAGGGATCGTCGTCGTCGTCCGACTCAGCCAAGTCGTCGTCGGAGTCGTCATCTTCGTCTTCACTGACCCCCTTGTAATTCTTTTTGGGTGACGAAACCGAGCAGATGCTTGCCATCGAGTGACGCACTGACTCGGGCCTTCCACACGTCGAAATTTTTGGCGCCAGAGAGGCGGGGGAAGTCGTCACCGGAGGCTTGCTGAGGGCTCATGACCTGTTGCGGGTAACTTGGGCGCAGGTAGAAGGAAGTCAGGGTAGGAAGGAGTAAAAGAAGAAGTAAGATTAATGTTTAAGAAAGTAGCGGGCTACTAACAAGAAATTAGTATGCGGCATTCAGAAACATAGTCTAGAATTGCCGCTAACATTCATCGTACTAAAATGTTCAAGACATTTTAGTACATTATTAT
>NW_003303721.1:390329-393492 GCF_000142945.1 Phytophthora infestans T30-4 | reverse complement strand
GTCCTAGATTCAGCCTTATATTGCGCTGTGGATAATCCATAATTATCTTAGTCCATGATTGAAAACAGATGTGTTTTTTGCCAGCGGCCACAGAAGAAGATACAACAGCTTAAAACAGACTTGCAAATCAAAGCACCAATATATTATGTATTGGGGGTATACTGAAAAGAGTAGATCACGGCTTGATCGTCTGCATCTTCATTGTCGCTGCTGCTGTAGATGTCGCCATCTGCGTCGCCATCACCGTTATCATCAGCCTCTTCACTATCACTCACAAGACAGCAGCTATTCAGTGCAGCGGCGTATTTGCTCTCAAATTTTTGGACATGGCGGTAGTATTTGGTCCAGTGATCAGCTGTCACCTTTGCGAACTCTTCATCTACTTTTGCGTCAAGTTCTCTTGCACTTGACGCAGGGTTTCCGGCAATGTGATTCTTCACCATCCCCCATATCATCTCTATTGGCTGGAGCTCGGGATGGTAAGGGAATGTGAAGTATATCAAATGGTCAAACGTGGCAGCGATAACTTGTGTAGCGTAAATCGGGTCTGCTTTGTGTGGCTTGACCCTCACGAGCAGTTGAGCTATAATATTATTTTCGTCCCAAAATATTTCTACAAAAATAATAAAATGACTTGTAAAATAAAACAAGCAAACGAAAAAACTTACTTCGATCAGTGAGCCATTTTTGAATGTTTGCCTTCAACCATGACTTGTTCGGCGAATGGTTGGTCAATCTTGTATGGTATAATGCCTGATCCATGTGGATGTTGCAAGGACCATGGTTCTTTTTGAGAGTTGCGCACACATCAGTGAGCCACTTCTCAAACATGTCTGAGTCAAAGTTGCCGTGAAAATCTAGAGGTTCGGGAATGTTTTTTGTGTTTTTTGTTGTTGCGGAGTTCCAATGCTCGATTGATTTTTCGACGAAAGATCCATGTATTTCGTCTTGAGAACGTGTAGTAGCCCCTACTTGGGTATTCGTAGCACAGCTTATTATACCAGCAGCAGCCATGACAATCCTACGAAAACAAAAAAACGATATCAGCTATCACAAAAACGATTTGAAAATATAAAACTATTGTTTTGGAAAATACCTGGCACCTTTACCACTTTTTGACTTCCGAACTTTGTCTTCGATCAGCCACGTTTTATTAGAGCCGTGATATACATTGATTTACGATTCATCGAGAAAAACCTCAGGTCGCACAGGGTTGCTGTTTTCATCTCGGTTCACAAGCTTTTTCTGCAAATATGTAGCTCAAAACGCAGCATTGTTTTCCTTTTCCGCCAAAACATTTCGATACTTACCCCTTCTATGAAAACAACAAACATTTTTCTCAGTAGCCGACGCATACTCCGTACTGCGATGGTTTTTTAATTGTTCATGACTTTTGCCACGTGAGCAGCAGCTAGTTGTGTAGTAATTGGCCGTGTTGCCTCATTTTCAGCGATGGCAAACTCTCTGATAACTCCACGCAGCTCCGGTGAAGTGTACTTGCTGTGGCCGGCGCGCTTCGTCTCACGAGGCTTCAAGTTCAATATAAAAAAGGTTTGATATATAGCTGTTAGAAAAAGGTACAATACACTGCAACTGCAACCGTTTTTGAACCTCGTCAAATTTCGCTCCGGGATTCTTGTTCCAATGTGCTATTACACGAGTAACCGTCGCCGCACCAGCGTCGAGACAGGCTGCTAAACGGTCCCGGGTCCCAGCGCCTCCGGATCGTCCAGCTTTTTCTTCTGATGTAAAATATTCATGTGCCTTCACTATCCTGTGCCTTTCCTGCGGGATGAGAGGTTTAACGCGGCCCATATTTCGGAAGTTGCAACAACGAATGCGGCCTACCGCTTTTCTAGGAGTCTTCTAAACAATTTAAAAAGAGCTTGTAGCGGTTTTAAGCTAATTGCATTAAAAATGAAAGAGCTGACTATTTTTAAATAAATGTGCTACAATCTTTTTTTGGTTGTATCTTCTCTCGTGGCCAGGCTGTGACTTGAGGTTCCCTCATATCAACGCCCTGAGTTGGTCCGGTCATTGAAGTATGAACGTGTCTCAAATCTGATTTCCGATTTGGGACAGACCCAGCAACTGCCTTCAGTCGTTGCGACTGTAAATGGGCACCGGAGCCTGCATCGTAAGGTGCTGCCTCAACGGATGCACCTCTCGGTGCATGCGCGACACTGACAGGGCCATTGCTCTTTATCGCATTGCGTCCGATTGTGTACAAGTGTATACTTCTCCCAGCTGATCACTGTATCATGCCGTGCGAGTCACGGCATGCCCAATACTAAGTCAAACTTTTCGCCCAGCTCTAGGACGATAATATTTTCCACAAACACTCGGTGTTTGTACGAGAAGCGCGCGCGCTTTACGCGCTTCTCCGTTCTTACGGTGGCAACTGCTGCCAACCGCACTTCCAACACATTTCGAGGTGTTTCAACTCCTCGTAGTTTAGCTTCGGGAGACCTTCCAGTCGAGCAAAATTGCTCGACGCACCTGAGTCAACCGAAGCACGAAGCACTGATCTCGGGGTTGCTTCAGCTGGTTATTGCGCACTTTATCTTGGACGTGTTGGTGTCGATGTCAAAATCAAATGAGGACTGATGTGCAGCTCGGTTACACTACGGCTTTGGCGCTCAAATTTTTCAAAAGAAAAGAATGTCGTTCCACAACACCTTTTAAACGAACGACAGCGCTGCCCTAAGATGATTATCGTCCGAATTGATTTACTACCAGTAGAAGTTTTAGTACTACTCGAAGACGACGTAAGTTACTGAAGTACTCAGCACATAAATTGAAGAAGATTTTTAAACTACATATTACTATTGTCGTTTGTAGAAATATAATACTGCTGGATTTTACCATTTGCTGCCTTACTGACAATCCCTGCCCACGGCACAATACAGTAGAGCATTCTGTCAACGTTCCGTGAACCCGATTGGGTAGTAAGATCTGCAACCTGCTAATCTACCAATGCCACGATCATACAGTACATGTATCACCGAAATCGCCCTACATGTACAGTACGCATTTGTTTATTGTATTTTTCCTCATAAATAACTCCTATACCGAACTTGCCGTTACCCCGATATATTCTAGTACAGTACTGCACCCCGTTTTCGCGCCCATGGGCCTATGATAAACTTCCGGATATGATGAT
>NW_003303721.1:376430-390229 GCF_000142945.1 Phytophthora infestans T30-4 | reverse complement strand
ACTGATCCGCAAGTTTATGGATATACTGTCTTCTTTTCTCTACGAAATGTACGTAGAGAAAGCGAATGATCAGTGGACACTGGGGAAGATTGTACGATCAGGGTATGCATTTAAGGACTTTCCGTATGCTCGATATGCTACGGACGTTACCTTTCAGCATGCTAACAAACCGAGCGGTAACATGAGCGAGATCTTACGCTATTACAGTGGCAAACACCACTTGAATGGCTACAAAATGGAGGTGTCGGTGCTGCCGAACGGTGTCGCGATTAATTGCATGGAGCACACCGGTGGGAGCACGCATGACGCTGAGATTTTTCGCAGGAGCGCAGCATTTCATTCGCGAGCTCTTCACAAACACTCTAGTGATGCCAATGTGCGAGACGAAGGAAGACTACAAGACAAGTATCCGAAAGAATGGGCGTTTGCTAAAATCTGATATAATTTGCAAATCCTATATGGTCTACCCCCGCGAAAACGAGGTGCAGTACTGTACTGATCATCGAGTTCCTATCTTGAAACAAAATGTGCTAAATCGGACCCAATTACCGTAGCCGCTGTCCCTTTTTTTAAATCGGTCCCCGAGATAAAACAGCAAATGGAGCGGTAATTTTTTAAGAAATAAGATAAACCTTTTAAAAATAATTATCGCCCGCAGTGATCATTCATCCCATCATTTTTCTGTATCTTAGCCTCGTTTTCGTCTCGGAAGCGAACCGTACCACATCGAATAGATGGTTGCCACAGCGTCACTTCGTCATTCTCTCTCTGAGCCAAGCGAAGCTCGGAGTGAGCTCCCCAGGTGCCGCCATGCGAGTCCCCAGGGCAATACTACTGACAGTTGTCTTGATGGCAATATCCGATACTGTCTCCTCAGCTGCGAAGTCCCACTTGACCACACCATGTCTAACACGGCACGATACGAAGAGGTTTCTAAGGGCTCACAATACCGAGGATAGAGGGATCAGTACCCCCAATGTCGAGATGCTGCAGGGGTGGCTCAAGAAAGGTCTGCTCTCCGACGAAGCCGTTGGCCTGTTATCACTCGGTCACAAGGCCGACGATTTACTTAGCGGTTCGCTATTGAGCGCTTGGGTCAGCTACATTAAAGTCTTCAATAAAGAGAACCCTACAGAGAAGATGAAGACGATCTCAGCGCTCACCGCTCGCTTCGGAGACGAAGCTCTGTCCACGATGATTGAAACAGCTAAAAGGGTCCCGAAGACGGAGGACGTCGCTACTAAAATGCAAGCCAAGCAGATCCAGAACTGGATGACGCTTGGTAAAACCCCGGACGACGTTTTTACGCTGCTGAAACTCAATACCGCCAAGTCGCTTTTATTCGATCAGCCTCCAGTCAACACTTGGCTACAGTATATGGACGATTTCAGCAAGGCTAAACCTGAAGCACAGTTCTCTACCATCGCGACATTGAGGAAATTGTACACCGACGATGTATTAGCCAAGATGATCATTGTGGCTGGTAAAAACGCGAAAACTGCGGAGGCTGGTAAAAACGTGGAAACGGCGTTGTTACGCACCTGGTTTAACGAAATGAAGACCCCGACAGATATCCTAAGGCTGTTAAATGCTCGCGGGACTGGCCAGAGTCAAAAATTCTTCGCGTCTATATGGACGAAATACGACGATTTATTCCAAAAAGTGGATCCCAAATTCAAGACCGACATGCTCAAGGACTGGCTGAAGAAGGGGTTGATCACTGACGAGACGTTCCGAATGCTAACGCTGGGCAACGCGGCTGACGAGTTTCTCAACGGCTCGTTGCTAAGCGCTTGGGCCACGTACATCAAGGTGTTTAACCAGGAGAATCCTACGCAGCAACTGAGTTTACTCGCGACACTCACCGCTCGATTCGGTGACGAAGCTGTGTCGACGATGGTTGAAACAGCCAAGAGTGTGCCCACGACAAAGGACGTCGCCAATCGAGTTCAAGCGGAGCAGATTCAGCACTGGATGACGCTTGGTAAAACCCCGGACGACGTTTTTACGCTGCTGAAACTCAATACCGCCAAGTCGCTTTTCTTCGATCAGCCTCCAGTCAACACTTGGCTACAGTATATGGACAATTTCAGCAAGGCTAACCCTGGAGCACAGTTTTCTACCATCGCGACATTGAGGAAATTGTACACCGACGATGTATTAGCCAAGATGATCATTGTGGCTGGTAAAAACGCGAAAACTGCGGAGGCTGGTAAAAACGTGGAAACGGCGTTGTTACGCACCTGGTTTAACGAAATGAAGACCCCGACAGACGTCATACGTCTGCTAGGTCTTCGCACGCCCGGCCAAACGTCTGTAGCCCCAGTTTTGACCAAGTACATTGCGTTATTCAACAAGGTGGATCCCCGATTTAAGACTGAAATGCTCCAGAATTGGCTAAAAAGAGGTTTAATCACTGACGAAACCTTCCGATTGCTCACATTGGGCAACACGGCTGACGAGCTCCTCAACGGCTCCATGCTAAGCGCTTGGGCCACGTACATCAAGGTGTTCAACCAGGAGAATCCAACGCAGCCAATGAGCCTACTCGCGTCGCTCACCGCTCGATTCGGTGACGAAGCTGCGTCAACGATGCTCGAAGCAGCTAGGAAGACGCCTACGACGAAACGTCTTGCTTCGAGTATCCAGAGAGAGCAGAGTCGACATTGGCTTAGCGTCAAGAAACATCCGGACGACATCTTCGTCCTACTGAAGCTCAATACCGCGACCTCTCGGCTGTTTGACCAGCCTCAACTGAACACGTGGGTGAGGTATGTGGACGCTTTCAATGAGGCCAACCCGACGAGTACAACGACGTTATTGTCCACCTTGCGGACACGATACAAGGAGGACACGTTGGCTCAAATGCTCGTCGTGGCGAGGACCAAAGGGGGCTCCGTGGGGCAAACCGCGACTCGAATTCAGGCGGAACAAACGAAACTTTGGCTGAAAAGTAACAAAACGCCGGGAGAGGTGTTCGAAATGTTACAATTGAAGAAATTGGGCACCAACTTCCTTAGTCACCCAATTTTCAATGCATGGGTGAAATACACGGACGACTACCGCAAGAAAAACCTAGGGACATATCGCTCTGCACTGACCACGTTGAGAAAAACCCACAGTGACGAAACGCTGGCGAAATTGTTCATTGAGGCGAGTAAAGTGGCGAAAACGGCGAAAATGGGGAAACGTCTGCATGCTGAGCTACTACGCGAATGGTCCCTCACTGGAGCGACACCCGTGCGGGTCTTTTTGCGTCTGAACCTCGGCAAAATGGACCCAAAGGTGTTTGAAAGTCCGCTGTACTCTATGTGGACGAGCTACATTTCCATGTTCAAAAAGGTGAACCCCACGTTCAAGGACGATCCAGTGAAGATGCTGGTATCGATCTATGGTCACAGAGACCTGACGGCCTTGCTCCTTGCGGCGGAGAAAGCTCCGAGTACTAAGGATATCGCCATTAAGTTGCAGAAGGAGCTGCTCGAGCTCTGGCAAGCAGCCAAGATGGACCCATCACGCGTCTACAGTGCACTGCATGTGGAACGTGAAGCCAAGAATTCACCCATTAGAATGTTCTGGAGTGAGTACGTCAAGGCCTTTAGGAACTCGAATTAAATAGTACTAATATAAAAATTAATACAAAGAAAGTATTACTGAAGTACTATTACTACTTAGTAATCTTTTTACTAACTAATCTTGAGAAAGCCCAGTGCTCTGGGGAGGCTTGATAAGTTTCGTAGCGCCGAAATTAGATTCAATCTCGGCTTGAGTCGGTGCAGGCTTCCACTTTCTTCAAGCCAAGCGCTCGACGAGCGTCGTGCGTTGACGAGGACTCGGTAGCCATGGGAGCAGCTGCGTCCATGGACGACCCCGACGCGTCCGTGGTTTTTAGAGAGGTTTGTGTTCTTGTAAACTTTATTTTTTTAACTAGTATTCTAACATTATTGTTGCAGACGAAAGAGGAATATGAGCGGAGAGTTGCTGCGGGTGACTCGAAGGAAGAAATTTTCTCCAGTCTTCGAGATATCGTTGCCACCCGTTTAGGAGGCACCCACCCACTCCTCCACACGTCACAGAGTCTGGAATCCTTTCTCGTCCAAGATTTAGCAATATCTGAGGTAAAAAAATCTACGTGTTTTTTATCATCGGCTACTTGGTTGTCCACAACTCACCTCTCTTTTATTGTTTTAGTCCGGAGATCTAGAGAAACGTTCCAGCTCGTTGCTGGATGCTGCTACGTTAGCTGCAGTGACCACCTCGTCCGAGAGCAAAGAATCGACTATCGAGACCAGTATCGCACTAGCCAAGACGATACCCGACGACGACGACGTCCAATTGAATCCATTCCATGACGACCATGAAGTCGAAACGCACATCGACGAGCAGGGAATCCTCCGAGCAACTGTTGAAAAAGGCTTTGGACGGGCTGTGGGTTCGTCTCGGGCTGCACTTGATCTGGTGCAAAACCTCGCTCCTGTGTTCACAACTGACGTACTAACTGACCCAACAACGCTCAAGATGATCCTCAAGTACGCAGAAGCCAACAAAGTGCCCAGCGGAGCGGATATGCTCCGATTTTGGGTCGAAATCGACGAACTGCAGCACCTTCCGTCCCATTCGTACACGCACCGTCGACTACGCAAGATTTACGACAAGTTTTTGTCCCCTGAAGCGCCTTCGCCTGTGTGTGTCACGGCGCAGATGCTGCAGGATATCGAGAAAGCCCTCGAAGGAGATAATATCTCCGCTGGCATCTACGCCGGTGCACAGCAAATCTGCTATATCGCGCTGGAAAAATCCGTGTATCCGCGATTCCGAGACAGCAAATTGTTCCGTAAGATGCAGGATTTCTGCGCTCCGGTCGTTCCTAACGCTGGCGCGTCATCTAACATTGGCTCGAGCAATGGACCTACTTTGTTAGCTGCTGCTTCGGCTACAGGAACGGTGGCTGCCAACATCACGGATAATATGGAAGATGCTGAGGATTATTCGCTGTTGGGTATTCTAGCACATCCAGCTAAGCTGCGCTTCCTCAAGACGTTCTGTATGGAAGCATTGGCGCTGGAAAATCTGCTTTTCTACCTGGAAGTCGAAGATTGCAAGAGATTGCCGAATCTGTCGTTCGTGGTCAACAAGACGCGAAAAATCTACGATCGCTACTGCTCTCCATCGTCCAAGAACTTTATTGTCGGGCTGGGAGACAAAGACGCGCTGAAAGAAATCCACGACGTGGTGGAGAACAAAGGAGCTCTCGTGCCAAAGTTATTCTATGAGGTCCAGATAGGCGTATTTAACCGGATTAGCGACGATATCTGGCCTGGATTCTGTCGCTCCCAGGAATATCTGGATCATTCGAAAGAGGTCCAACCGGACGCGAAACATCTGGCACGACGCGGCAATCGCTTCGAAGAGAGCGAGGCGGTGCAAAAGAAACTGGAAGGCTTGGCAGAGCTCCAGCTCATCGACGCGGCCATGCATTATCCGGTCGAGAAGCTCATCCCTATCTCAGTTCCAGATTCTATCCAAGGGGCAGCTCGACGAAAATCCATTCAAAAACTCGAAGAGGAGCAGACTCTCACGCCTGAGCAGGAGCTGAAGCTGCTGTTGGGCGACCCATTCGCCAAGAAATATCTAAAGCTCTTCATGACTCGACGAGGCGTGGATTCTTTGCTTGCCTTCTGCGAAGAAGTGGAAGATTTTAAGCTGCTACCAGGTATCGAGTTTCTCCAACATTCCGCTAAGAAAATCTACCGCAAGTACATTATCCCCAGTGCTCGACTACAGGTGGATATGAGTAAAACGATGCGAGAAGAGATTTTTACGCGACTCGCGAATCCAAGCGTGGATATGTTCAAGAAGATCGCGAACCGGGTACGTCACGGGATGCTGCAGGACTCGCTGCCTCGCTTCGTCAAGTCAAATTACTACAAGGATCTACGTCGGGATAGTAAAGCTACGCCTGCCGATCCCCACTTGGCCACAGTCGACCAAGCAGCAAAAGCAGGAAAGCTCGAGCTGTGCCACTTGGATGTTTTTCTAACATATCCAGGATGTATGCAAGCCTTCCGGAAGTTTCTGGATTTTCAACATTGTTCCGAGAATCTAATGTTGTGGGAGGAGATTGAACACTACCGAAGACTGCCGAGCTACCAGATCGTCCTGCGTTCAGCCAAGAAAATCTACGACAAATATCTGAATCCGAATAATCCACGATCGCAGATTCCGTTGGCTCCAGCACTTCTTCAACGTGTAGAGACGCAACTGGAAGTGGCGAGTCGAACGACGTTCGATGAGGTCGAGAACGAGTGCTACGACCACATGCGCAACGTCGTGATGCCGGATTTCCTGGATTCTCGGATTTTTATGGCCCTAGTGGGGACGTGGGCCACGGTTCACGAAGATTATCCAGCCGAGATGCTACGTGGAGAACTGGAAATGGCGTTTCTGCGTCATCGCTTCCATCTGGTTCAAGAAGCTCGAGGAATGTCTCGAGACTCGACGGTCAGCAACTTTGACAAAGGACGCAACGGAGCGACCCCCACTCTAGGCACGACAAATAGCGGCCGAGTCACAAACGGATAATCCAGAAATCTATTACCGATTCCAGATTTTAAAAATCTGAATATATTTGAAAAAGTCTAAATCGCTATGCAACTACTATTACCCGACTTAACAGAGAAATCTTTAAAACTTCATAGACTCCTACGATCCCTATGCGAACAGCACATGCAGCGCCGCTTGTTGCGTGGCCGGCAACGAGGCCCACGCTTGAGTCATAACTGGTTCAGGCACCGTAGAGCGGAGTCCTGCGAGTGTAGACGCGAGTTCTTGACGTAGAGCGGCGGCCTCCGTCTCGCCCACCGCCTTGCTCATCTTCCGCAGGAATTTGTCCTCGGCCACAGCCGCTAAGACGGCCACCACCTTGCCTAGATGTCTGTAGTCTGGCGCGCCCAGCACAAGCGGATGTCGGTCGTTCACGTAGCCTAAAAGACGACGAGACACCGCGAGAGATTCCTCCAGATCTCCACGAAGAGGAAGCAGCTCCAGCCACTGCGGGAAGAGCGTGGCGGCGTCTACTGCGCCGGCCTGGAACTCGCACAATTTGCCTAATGCGGCCACCGCGTTGTCGGTCGCGTTACGCTGCTCCGAGCTGTGTGCATTTGGGTGGGCCACTACGTTGTGAAGCAGCTGGAGACACCGATCGGCATGTGGCGCGAAGGCCTCGCCACCTTGAGACGCACAGACGCCGACACCGAACGCGGCCGCTTGGATCAAACTGGGCTCGTTAACTTCGCCTAGTGCACTCTCCAGAACTGGAAGAAACACGTCCAGACGACGCATGGCCGGGCCGCAATGTTCCAGTACGTCGTCCACTACAAACAGCGCCAGCCGACGGTCTTCTACCAGACAACCAGGTGCGGCCAGAGCGGCCACCTTCTCCCATAGTAGAGACATAAACACGGGGAAGAACGCAGCGCCGTGGGTCTTGGCCAATGTGCCGATACACTCGGCCAACACGAACTGCAGCTCCTGCTCGGCCACTTGAGTCTCACTGGACTGAGACGCGTCGTCGTCGTCGTCTTCCATGTCGCTCCCGGCGCCTCGACGTATCGCGCGACGCTGGAAGCTGTCGCCTAGCACGACGAGTAGGCCGTGCACTAGCTCACTTAACTGCGCTTCGTTAAGTTCCAGCGTCGAGTGTAGCGCACGTGCGTCGGCCAGACAGCTAGTCATACTCTGCATGATACTCACAACCAGATCCACTTCGGGCTCAGATGTCAGTGCGTTTACTAGTCGACCGAGAGCGAAGTCTACCATCTGCTTGATGGCCACGCCACTGTGGTCCTTGGCCGGAGCACCAGTGGAGATGGCCACGCACTTGACAAGTGCAGGCATCGCGCGGATAGCTGAGGCCCGGATGTCCGAGTGGACCGACTCGGTTAGCAACGGGGCCAGCACTTGAGTCACCTGTTCGGCGTACGGAAAGAAGGCGTCTTTCAGGTCGGCCACCATGCCGGCCAGCAGTTGACAGGCCGTGGCCTTCTCCTCTAAGATGGACGTACGGATACTCAGACACTTGTCGTTAACTTGGGCCAGTTGGATGTCTTCACTGTCCGTGGACCCGCCGCTTTCGTCGTCGTCGTCGTCGCTGGATAGAGTCGTTGGGTCCACTTCAAACTCGGCCTGTTGCGTGGCCGCCTCTAGCAGAGTAGGCATGACGAGCGGGAGATAAGGAGCGAAGTCGTGGCCCAGACACGTGCAGCAACGAGCCCAGGCCTGGAGCAGATAGGTGCGGATCAACTCGTTGCCCACGATCGACGGAGTGGCCTGCATCTCGGCCATCACCTTGAGGATCGCAGAGGCGTCACGCGAGAAGACTTCCTTGCCTACTGCTTGGCCGATAAGACTCAGACACTCGAGTGTGATGCCACCAAGTGTGAACGAACTGGGGGCGTTCGACTGCGGCTTCAGCACGGCCGGCGACGTGGCCGCAGCCTGCATACTTTCCTGAAGACAATTTAGAAGAATCTGCTGCAACGGCGGCATCACAGCAGCGTAATAGTTGGTGAACGACACGCCGGCCACTGTGGCCACGGACGAGATCGCAGTGATAGCTTGTTCCTGGACAACCCGAGCGGCGATGAAGGCTTGTGTGGGTGTTTGGCCCGCTGTTGAAGTCAAGGACTGGCCGTGTTGTAGTAGAGCGAAGAGTTGATGTAACATGTTCTCCAAGTACGGAGTTAGCAGCTCCGGTGGACACATGTCGATAAACTGACGTAGAGCGGTAGCCGCGTGGGCCTGCAGACGTGGCTTGTTAAAATCCTCGAGGTAGTGGGCCAACACAGTGAGAGCTTGTTGGTGGTAGGCCTCTTGGAACTGCGGGGCCTGGTCCACAGACAGCTGGCCGATGACATCGACGGCCGTACAGCATACACGCGGATGGGGATCGTTGGCCTGCGTCAGCAAGTGACGTACAATGGCGTCCAAGTTCTCGTCGTCGAGTACATCTAAAATCTGACAGAGGCCCACCAAGGCCGCGTGGCGACTCACCCAATTATCCGAATGGGCTGCGTATTCCTGAATAAGGGCGAAGCATGTAGGTAGCGAGCGTTTAGCACCTAGAGCGCCGACTAGCCGTTCCAAGGCCTCAGAGCCTACGTCAAAGTTGGAAATCTCCTGGTCGATACCTTGGCCACCTGCTGACTGCTCGTCTTCGCAGTTGGCCACGTCCCATGTGTCCATGTCTTGTAGTTCGAGCATCATCTTGAAGGCCACGGGGTACACAGTCTCCACAAACATGTTCTTGGGCAGCCGGCGACATCTTGACGGGGCCTGCTCGGCCAGAGAGACTAGAAACTCCATGGCCAGTTGTCTACATCCATCAGGCATGGCATCGTCGTCGTTTTCATCACGTGGAGCATCGGCGATTTGCACCATAGTCTCCACGAACTCGCGTAAGCACGGCTTGAAGAAGGCCGCGTGGGGCTCGGCCACCTCGATCAATACCTCCAGAGCCTCCATAACCTCGTCGAATTGCCTTGTGACTAGTAAGGAGTGCAACGCAGCGAGTACGAGTGGTACGGCGCTGGCCAGCATCTCCGGCCGGGGCACTTGGTCCAGTGCGTCCAGGTTGAGCAGCAACATGCTCAACGCACGCAGCGAGTTGAGGGCCACACGGCCCTCGCGTCGGCCAGCCCCTTGGCCATTGTCTGTAGTACTGTCACATCCAACGTGCTTGTCTCTGAGGTCTCGGCCTGCGTCAATTGGCCGGACAAGGAAGATGGCCACCATCTCTAGCACTCGCAACGCGGCCTCGCGTAGCGTGGCCATGGGCGCATTGCTCCATTGTAGCAGCGTCGGGAGCAGGTCGTCACATTGGCCGTCCTCCAGGATACTGCTGGCCAGTTCGCCCACCGTGTCACACACTTTGCGACGGATGCCGCGGTTGTTCTCGCCGGCCTCGAGCACGGCCAGTAGCTCACGCTTGACCTCGGCGCGGGCCAGGTCCGTGGCCCGCGGCCAGAGCGAAACAGCGTCACGTAGAAGCACACGACGCAGTAGTACGGCAGCCAACGCGCGGATATCATCCGGGCTAGACGAGTGCACAACGTGCACCAGACCTAGCAGCAGCTCGTCACTACAGGCGGCCTGCTTGAGTGAAGCAAACTGGGACTCGGCCGCATTGCGAGCAGCGTTGTCGACAGCTAGCAGGCTCCATAGCAGCGCTTCCCAGGAAGAGCCCGACGCTTCCTCCATCTAGTGATACTTCTACGCGACCCCAGTTGGGTTATCAATACAGAAATGGTAACCATTGGTGGCCGAAGCAGGGCTACGACCATTGGCAGATAATCACCTTCTTCAACTTATATTATGCTCTCAGAGAACAAATAAATTATTAATTACTAGAACCAATAATCTTAAATAGCAAAGTAAACCAAAATGGTACTAACTATTACAGTATTTCTCTGGTCAAAAGATCAAGCCATTTAGAGTTTGTGCGAGCGACGATAGTTTAGAGTGTGTCCTCAATTTCTTTAACAGCTCCGTGTTGCTTTTTCTTGGAGTTGTTTTGTTCGTACTTCAAGACTGAATTTGCTGCTGGGCACGAGGATCATGTTCTCGATAGCTTCCGTTTAAAATTTTGACTTTGGATCGCGCAGACGCTCCCACTTGCGAGGCAGAGTCCAATCCCGGATGAGGATTGCGCATGCATTGGTCTCCCATTCGCTTCTCCACCCGTTCTCGATGCGCAAAAAACACTGTTAGGTAGTCGGAATCAACCTCCGACCAGTCGTCGTACGTGTAAAAGTAATATTCACGTCTAGGTCGACTGGCGCGACACTCGACGAAGTATGACGTGTGCTCGTATAGATACGTCATTTCTCCCATCGTCATCCGTCTATCCACTGCCGTTAGAAATGAAATCCCGACACAAGTGACTGTTGCTTCGTAGCTCCAGGCCACGCTCAACCAGAGCGCCAAACAGACTATTGTGACCTTCAGCTTGTTGTCTAGCACGAGTCTCGTCGTGATGGCACTCCAGTCTGTAGCTCTCCATGTATTGAACAAATAGCTCAGGGAGGGTCTTAATGAACGCAGCGAGCTGCTCCTTGCGAGTGCGGCGATCTGCCTCTTCCTGGCGTGTTTGAAAGATCGACTCTTCGAGCAAATGAGCTTGTTTATATCCGTTCAGAATGTACTGGGTGCACCGCGGATCGTCCTTAAGTGAGAGACCACATTCGGATAACGCAGTACGCATCAAGTCGAAGCGATCGCCCTGTTCTTGGAGTCGAGACTCGCTTTCTCGCTTTTAGCCAATCATTGCAATGAAATCGGCAAGCCTCTTAGAGAATGAACATAGCAATTTACGATATGCATTTCTGTTATTTTGCTTTGTGGCGCTAATCTTTCGTTGACGGCTGACCTTCACGGCCAGCATCACAAACCATGCTCGCTTAGATCTGAATATTATCTGCGCGTATCTATCCAAGTCAGCATACTTGAACAACGCATAGTAGCCCCGGAGTGCGTCTCGTGTGGAACATTGTCAATGTCGTGAATACCGTACACTCTTCTGGCTTCGATGGCTGTTATAATTTCTCGAAAGCTCTTGTCCTGTGCTCGGTTGCATGCGAGACAAAGCCCGTTGGCGATTGCAACCTCGTCGTCCTCACACTCGCAGCAAATTGAGCTGACGAGAGAATTGCTGCCCGGGTATCGTGCGTTGGTCATGGACTGCAGCTTTACGATGGATTGATTGCTGAGAAAGCTGAGATGAACGGCGAAAGCATTCGTGTCGCCCAGCTCGAAACAGAACTCGCGGACCTTATAAGGTTTCTTAGGACATTTGTTCTGGTGCAGCGAAAGTCTGCGTGCTTTGAAGGCTTTGAGGTGTCGCAGGGCGCGTCACCGGGCAGCTCTCAAGCTGTCTATCGCTTCTTAGAGTAGGTGTCATGGGGCAACTGACACTATAGTAGCAGTAGACGAAAGAGCAGGTAGAAGAAGTACGTTTAGCACAGTAAGTGCCGGGGCAAAGCTCGACAGGACCGTGGCGTTCTGGTAAGAGGAAGTTGCTTGCTGCTGATAGCAAACGCCGAAGTGAAACACTGCCACACACCCGAGCGTCAGCGTTCCGCAACTAGATTAGCTCATAGTGTTTTCAGTGAAGTCTACAGTAGACATCAATAAGATGCCGTCCACTGCGGCAGCACTTGTGCAGTGGCTCACTGCCAACCATGTCTCGATGCATACAAACATCAGTATGTTTGTACTCGGTCCCGCTGCAGTCGCGAAGTCGGAGTGCAGCACAGCCGCATTACCGTGCGTATGATGGAGGGTAGGATCGGGACTTGTACCGTAGCATGTATCGTAGGGACTTCGACTCATGTGGTGTAGCGGGATCAGCAAAATCTGCGAGATTGCCAGATCCAACTTACCAACTGCGCCCAGACACCGACTAACGGAGGGGGTCTCCCGATGATCCGTGCTCTGCTAAACTTTCCTCACTTTGTGTACCCGTCGGTAGGGCGGGATCTTGCTCTCTCGGTAACTTCCGAAGAGTTCAAGTGGTGAAGCTTGAGTGTCTTGGCGAGACGTGGGGATGGGGTGGAGCAGCAGTGGAAAATCTTCACTCTGCGTCCGTGGATGGTTCCGTATCCTAAGCGAATATTCGAGCTTAGGGATCCGGGGCCTAGATCAAGGATCTGGCCGTAGGGTTGCCTTGCAGGTGTATACCCTTGCCTTTGTAGTTCCTTTGCGTCGTACTTGCCGCCTCCTGTGACGGGATCTTGAAGTTGAGAGCCCCTAGGGTGTAACCGACCAAGTAGTAAATTCGGTTAGCCTGTCGGATCTGCACAAGTAAAGGAAAAGCTCACTAGGTTGTAGGATCTGGCCAATGTATTATCCAGTTATCACTACCAACACTAGATTCTCAATTCGCAACCTTCTCCTAGCTCGTACGGCCAATGTAGTTCCGGTTCTTGAGGGCAGGAAAGCACTTGCGTGATACTGTGCAAATTGGGTTCTGTATTGATATTTAAGCCTATACCTGCCTGGATTTCTACCTTCTATGTCTTTTATCTGCTAAATCCCTTACCAGGCTCGGCTGCATGTCCCTTCTTCCCTTGACCCATCATCCCAGCTGAGTTATCTTCAGATCCACCGGATCCATGACGTAATCATCATAATCACCCTATTATGGGTACACTCATCCGGATCCAGGTCGCTTGGATCCACCTCACTGTAATTGTACACTCGCCGTGGATCCGAGCTCTCCAATCATCCAACATCATCTTGCAACCGTCTGTGATCTCCATTGTCCCACGAAAGTTCCAGATCCACTGCATCCCTCATCCCTGTACCCTGGATCCAGGTCCTTCTATGCGGGATCCTCCCTCCTTGGATCCGAACCCGGAAGTATGGGATCCGGGGTACCTCGCGGTGGATCCTGACTTCTCGTTAGCCGTGGCTACCAGATCCACCTTCGGATGGCACCTACCACCATTCCTTCATAGGATCCACACTCGATCCACTGGTACATAGTATATCTCATATCCATTTAAGTGAATCCAGGTAAGGGTGGATCCGAGATAAGTCTTGGTGGATCTCGCCTTCCCGTACATCGCTCATAGGGGTGGGGGGGGGGGGGGAGACTCTGAAAGGATCAGAATCAGAGGCCCTAGGGTCCGCCTCCTACAAAATATACGCAGCTCTTGACCTAGATTAGAATATGTATGGTGGTATTCGTACTTAACACTGAGATTGGGTTTAGCCCTTCTAATCAGATTGCTTGGTCCGAA
>NW_003303721.1:311462-365400 GCF_000142945.1 Phytophthora infestans T30-4 | reverse complement strand
GGGTGAGGACATGACAATGGTTGGCGCATTTCGGGGGGTCTAAGTGGATATATCCACCCGCCAATGATGATATTCACGAATGTTAATAGGAGTTATTCTATAAGAGATGTCGAG
The DNA here is from genome assembly GCF_000142945.1 of Phytophthora infestans T30-4. Taxonomy (NCBI): domain Eukaryota; phylum Oomycota; class Peronosporomycetes; order Peronosporales; family Peronosporaceae; genus Phytophthora; species Phytophthora infestans. Next base: position 365,286 of record NW_003303721.1, on the reverse strand, counting down.
GACAGCGTTACCAGGGCATGCTATCGAACAGGACCGAAGGGGTGGATGGATCAACACCTCTTTCAGCAGTACCTTACTGAAGAGCGAGCCATGACTGCGGACTCCCACGGACGCCAGAAGACCATATTTCTGGACAACTGCTCGGGCCATCTAGAGGAGTCACAGTGCCCAGATGAGCACAAATGACTTAACGCAAGATTGCGATACTTACCAGCTAATGAACCTCTAGGGTGTAACCGACCAAGTAGTAAATTCGGTTAACCTGTCGGATCTGCACAAGTAAAGGAAAAGCTCCCTAGGTTGTAGGATCTGGCCAATGTATTATCCAGTTATCACTACCAACACTAGATTCTCAATTCGCAACCTTCTCCTAGCTCGTACGGCCAATGTAGTTCCGGTTCTTGAGGGCAGGAAAGCACTTGCGTGATACTGTGCAAATTGGGTTCTGTATTGATATTTAAGCCTATACCTGCCTGGATTTCTACCTTCTATGTCTTTTATCTGCTAAATCCCTTACCAGGCTCGGCTGCATGTCCCTTCTTCCCTTGACCCATCATCCCAGCTGAGTTATCTTCAGATCCACCGGATCCATGACGTAATCATCATAATCACCCTATTATGGGTACACTCATCCGGATCCAGGTCGCTTGGATCCACCTCACTGTAATTGTACACTCGCAGTGGATCCGAGCTCTCCAATCATCCAACATCATCTTGCAACCGTCTGTGATCTCCATTGTCCCACGAAAGTTCCAGATCCACTGCATCCCTCATCCCTGTACCCTGGATCCAGGTCCTTCTATGCGGGATCCTCCCTCCTTGGATCCGAACTCGGAAGTATAGGATCCGGGGTACCTCGCGGTGGATCCTGACTTCTCGTTAGCCGTGGCTACTAGATCCACCTTCGGATGGCAACTACCACCATTCCTTCATAGGATCCACACTCGATCCACTGGTACATAGTATATCCCATATCCACCTAAGTGAATCCAGGTAAGGGTGGATCCGAGATAAGTCTTGGTGGATCCTGTCTTCCCGTACATCGCTCATACCAGATCCATCGTCATTCCATACGGGGTGCCGCTCGTCATGGCTAATCCACCACCGGCAACTTGCATCCGTGCCACCAACCCAAATCCTCTCTAATCACTTGAAATTGTCACTGATTCGGGATAGTGACCCCGCGTCAGGCCCATTCTCTTATTTCTGAGAAAGCACTTCATCACACTCACACTCCCACTTGATCTCGGCGACGTGAGCCAAGTCGACGCAATCACACTCGTAGCTACGATCACGGACAAGTCACCCGTACTAAGCTCGAAAGCAGTATAGGTTAAAGCTCCACGCGTACAGCCAGCCACGCAAGTGTAGCATCAGTACGCATCCTTCTCCTTGGTCATCAAATGTTGCAGATTGATCAGAAGATGGTGAACAGTCGTCATAGCAGCCGTAGACGAGGCAATTGCCTCGCGTGTCGTTGTGGTGCCATCTTCACTGTCCTTACCGTCCTCATCGTTCTTAGCGTCCTTCATCACAATCGGTAAGACCTTCATGGCCTTACGAAAGCGCACAAATTTCACGACAGCAAGCGCCTTTGTCATCGTGTCAGCCACCATGTCCTCAGTACCAACGTGCTGCGTAGTGATCTTGTCTAGCTCCGCCGCACCATGTCGTACTTGTGGTTGATGTGCTTCGACTTCGAGTGCTTGCCTGGCTTGGTGCTCAATGAGATTGCTCCCTCGTTGTCACCCAGCAGCAACGATGTTTGGTGCTTCCAGGCTAACTCATTTCATAGACCAGCTAGCCACAGTAGATCCTTGGTAGCTTCTGACATCGCCACATAATCATCTTCACAAGTGCTTAGTGCGTTGATCTCCTGCTTTTGTGAAGCATAGGAAATCACATTGCCATCCAGCCTGCTAACGTAGCCGCTGATACATTCAGCAGGATCGTTTGCGTAGTCGGCATCAGAATAGCAGCAAATGCGAACACTCGTTCCAGGTTGCACGTCCATCACAAGTCCGTAATCATTCGTAGCCTTGAGGTAGCGTAGTACCCGTTTGGCTTGGACAAAGTGCGAGTGATTGTAGCTCGCTAAGAACTTGCCAAGATGTCGCGTCGCGTGTGCAATATCAGGCCGCGAGGCACTGACAAGGTACTGCAGTGCACCTACTAGCTCTCGATAAGGCAGCTATTCCTTGCTCGTTGGCACTGCCGTTGTCGAAGGTGTCACCGACTCAGATGTCGCACACCCATTGCAATCCGACATGTGGAAACGTTTGAGGATCTTCAGTACTTAATGCCGCTTACTGTAGATAATCTGTCGGCGCGGCCGATTAATGATGATTTTAACGCTTAGGAGATACTTCACTGCTCCCATCGTAGTCAACTCAAACGTCACCTGCAAGGAAGCAGCAACTTCCAGGCATACTTAACGCGGTCCCATCAGAAGTAGATCGTCCACATAAGCCGTCAATAAAAGCTCCACTTCATTGTTCTCTTTCAGTGCATACAGACCATAATCAGAGTCCATCCGCTCGAATCTTATCGTCATCAACTTTGCGTGTAGTGTCTTGTCCTAATGTTCGGTGCCTGCTTCAAACAGTACAAACCCGACTAGCCCGTCCACTTCGAAGCCGGGCGGCTGTTCCATGAAGATGAGCTCCTCCAAATCTCCGTAGAGAAACGTAGTCTTCACATCGTATTGCAGTACCTCCCAGCCACGCTGCACTGCATAGTAGATGGCAGTTCGAATGGTTTCGAATCGTATCACTGGTGCATAGGTCTTGCGCTAGTCCACCCCCAGCCGCTGCTTAAAGCCGTGGATGACGAGACGATCTTTAAATCTCTTGATTATTCTACGCTCATCTCGTTGACTGCAAATATTCAGCGACACGTGATAACTTTGACGCCCATGGCTACCGCTCGTGGTACCAACTTCCATGTCTTATGGCTCTTTAGTGATTGCAACTCTGCAAGCATGACTGCTTTCCATTGCAGCCAATACTTGCTCCGACGCGCCTGCTTGTAGGTGGCCGGGATCTCCATGTCCATGCCAGTGGTCAGCACATTGGTACACCACATAATCTCGTAGTCGTACGCTCTGTTTCTGCGTTCGTCTTGGGCGCTTCAGGCATGGCTCGACCGGTGGCTGTTAAATCTCAAATCCGTTCACCTATTCCTCAGCTGGAGCAGGTTTCTTTCGCGCTCTTCGCTTGCGCTTTTTCTTCGCTTTCGTAGCCACTTCTGTCTCCTCAGCCGGCTCTTGCACGGCAGCCGGTGCAGCAACACCAGGCTGCAACTCAGTATTGTTCGTAATCGCATTGTCACTAGTCGTCGGTGAGTCAGTCGTCGACGCACTCCCACTGAAACTCTGCACATTCTCAACTGTAGCGTCTGCTACTGGTAGCACTTCAAGTTGCTGAGCAGTGCACACGTCCGCCTTTCCAGGCAGATATGTCTCCATGCTCGTCTTTATCTTTAGCTTGGGCTTTCTCACCAGAATCCGTGAGTGCTTCATGCGTCTCGATTGGCTAGCCGCACATGCAACACATTCGCAGGAGCTAATACCATTTGCATTCATCTTTACTCCAGCATCGAGCATGTTTAAAAGTACTCTCACAGTGTCCATACTGGCGTGACCAAAGGGCTGGTGAAGCAGCTCCATGCTTTTCTTGCTGTCAATGTTCTGCTTCAGTGTCGCCATCACTATCACATTAGGGCTCAGTACGTAGACGATAGATGATCTCGTCATTGCAAACTTCAGGATAGTCCCAGGCTTGGACATCCAGACCGTACGCTGGTCGTGCGAGCACGTCAGCTTGTACTTCCCGGTCATCTGCAGATAGCATAGACAGATAATATTTACCTTAGCGTTGGGAGTGTACACCACGTCGTCCAGTAGCCGATCCTCCATCATTCCAGTTGCCTGGTTCATTACACGCAGTAATACAGAACCACAGACAGGCGCATGCTCAGTAGTGCCGTTAGCAAAGGCGAGACGACTTGCACTGTCCTCACGTATGGTAGTGAGCAGAGCAAGGTCGACACATACATTGGCCTGGGATCCAGCGTCGAGGATCCACTCGACCGCATCGCATTGCATACCTTGATCGTGGGCAACTGCATTGACTTGCCATGATCCGGTCGATCCATCACAGGGTGGACCAGCAAATCGATGTGGAGATCAATAACAACGCCGAGGTGACACATCACGTCTAAGATTGCCATCACGGTAACCATGTTCATCATAGCTTCTGCCACCACCACGAGGAGGTGAAGGCCCACGCTCACGAGGTAGCCCATCACGCCACTGCTGTTGCTGGGGCAGCTGTGGTCCATAGTGGCTTGGTGGGTCATCACGCCACTGCTGTCTTTGCTGAGGTCCATAATGACTGGATGTTCCACGAGGGGGCAAGCTCAAACTTCCACCCCATCTCGGTGGAGGTGACGAGCTGCGTCTCGGTGGTCCTCATGGCATAATATTAGTGCGTCCACGAGGTGGCGATCTGCACGCCAACCTTGCATACCTGGTGATGACCGACTGCGTCGTCGATTGAAGTACGTAGGCTCAGCACGAAGTGGCGAACGTCCGCGTACTTCACGTCCGCACTGACGTCATTGCTGATAAGGACTCAGTTGCGTCTGATTCCCATATCTTTTATCATGTCATTGGCTTCTGAGTATGTCCGAACGGATCCCTTGAATGCCATCTCACGAGCGGACCCCCTTGTGATCCATTACTGTTGTGCTTCGGCTCTGGCAAAGGTTCAACATTCGACACGCCCTTCAGCTCTTGACTGATATGGAGCAGTATCTTCTGCCAGGTAGGTACTGATCCTTGAGACTGCACGCCCTCCCACCGGTGCTGTACAGCGTCCATCGCAAGTGTCTGCACTGCTTGTCGAGCTGCAACATCAGCTTGAGCAGGTACTACAGGCGGCTTCTCTTTCAACTCCACTTGCTGCGAAGTAGCCAAAGTACCATTAGGGAGGTTCAGTCCTGCTTGATCATCGTCATCCGGGATCACAGGAGACGTGGGCGAATACACTGGTGGCGCCTCCGCATCTGGTGGCGCATTGCCATTTAGGCCCACAGTCTCCGGAACACTTGACGCACACAACGACAATTCAATAGTCAGGCCTTGTGCACCACTCTCACCTTGAACGACTTGAACACGGCGAACAGAGCCAACGAGAGAAGCAGGCGGCTTCCTGATTTGCTTCTTTTCTGCCAACTTTCTCGCTAGCTCTGCCTTGAGTGGCTTGCCTGTCTGCCCCGTGCATATAGCGTACCAGTGACACTCACCATTACAGTTGCAGCACTGGGTACGCTGCTTCTTGTCTGCCACAGCCTTCAGTCGCTTGCGTTGCAGCTTGCCGCGCTTGCAATTGTTGACGTTACTCCTGCTTGCACCTTGACCTTCAACGACATGGGCCACCTGCATGGGGCGTGCCACAGCAGTAGCCGGCTTCGACTGCAGCTCGAGCTGGTTGCGCTGGTGTTCAGCCGACCGGAGACGCTGCAACGCCTCTGTCAGCTTCAGCGATTTGCGGTCATTGCTGTTAATCCAGTTTGCGTGTTCTCGAGCGAGGTCACGGAACACCAACACGACGTTCGACAACAACAAGCTGGCGTGCTGCCATTCCTCAAACTCTTTCTTGGCCTGACGCAGCATCGTCACCTTGCGCTCGATGTCGTCGACGTACACCATTACAGACGCCTTCGTCTGCAACATCCTCGTCACGAGATCTCGCATCAGGTAATCGGGATTGATTCCGCCGCCGGCCTCGAAGTACTTGATGATGTAGGCCCACAGGATGGACACAGCCTACATGTCATCCCTCATCTCATCGATCTTGAATGTGACCCTTAAGCCCACCGACAGCGACAGTGCGAGTGCAGAGAACGCCTCGTTCTTGCGTGCGCAGTACCATGCGTTGTACTTGGGTCTCTGGTATCTGAACGCATCGTCAAAGCGCTCACCACCGTTCGTTATAGCACCAAGAGTACGTGGCGCAAAGTGTAGCGGCACTTCGCTGCACCACGCTTTGTAGTCGGCCTTGGTCACGAGCTTGGGCAGCAGAATGTCCAGGGAGTTCCGCAGTGCCTTGGTGTACTCCGCCAGCTCCTTGTCGTCGTATCTCCTGTCGGGGAAGGTGTTGTTCATGCCGGCTTCCTCACACCAGTGCTCGCTTGCTCCACAGACATCGCGCTGCTCCTCTGTCTGGGGCAGCAGCTGGTTTGGGACATCCGCAGAATGAAAATCTGCCGGGGCAAAGCTCGTCTGGACCGAGGCGTTCTGGTGTGGGGAAGTTGCTTGCTACTGATAGCAAAAACCGAAGTGAAACACCGCGACACACCCGAGCGCCAGCGTTCCGCAAAGTAGATTAGCTCATAGTATCTTCAAGTAAGTCTATAGTAGACATCAATAAGATGCCGTCCACCGCGGCAGCACTTGTGCAGTGGCTCACTGCCAACCATGTCACGATGCATACAAACATCAGTATGTTTGTGCTCGGCCCCGCTGCAGTCACGAAGTCGGAGTGCAGCACAGCCGCATTGCCGTGCGTATGATGGAGAGTAGGATCGGGACTTGTACCGTAGCACGTATCGTAGGAACTTCAACTCACAGGCTTTGTCGCAAAAACGCACTCAAGAGCTTTCACTTTGGCTTGCTTGACGGCATTTGTCTGCTTGCCATCGCAAAAGGCTTTCGGTGGAAAAGCATGTCAAACATATAATATATTTCAACTAATCAAGGTCTACTGTACTTTTGCGATGGGATGTACCGGTATTGTAGCCAGTACTGTGCTAGAGCAACTAACGTTAAGCTTAGACTGCGTTGGTTGTTCTAGCTGATACTGTACCGACCGAAACAGTACGTGTTTAGTATTCTGTATATTACACTTGTACCGTTTCGGTCGGTACAATATCAGCTAAAATCACACGAGCACCAAACGTTAATTCAAGGCATTCAATGGCCAAATCCACGTCAGCACAATTATTTTAATTATATTATGTAAATAGTTCTTACTAATACAAAGTGTGATGGGGTCACACAGCACCTTGCACAGAGGAAGTGCTTAAGGGTATTTACTACCCGAGTGAACGTTAGTCTACGTGTTTCTCGGCCTCAGTGGGAACGGCTTGCTACTTGATAGAGTAGATGTAAGACTGATGTATCCTTAACTATCATTTATAAGTAAGCTTAGCTTGGATCATATACAAACTAGAGGTTACCTATAGTGGAGCTAAGTAGTCATGCCCTGACTGGCTCCTAGAGCACCGTGTACCAGTTGTCCACAAAAGTGCGGGTCACTCTTTATGTAGCCTGCGGTACACTAGGAAAAATTTAAAAACGGACTTGCACGAGGACCTTGATAACCTTTTTGACGCTACGACGAAGGGCAAAAGAGACGACGACGATAGCCTCGGCTGAGGGAAGTGGGGGGGGGGCAGGAAGAGGGTTAAATACGGAACGGCTCTGTCTCGGACGAGAGCTCTGAAGGGTAGAATAAAGTTGACCGAGCGCTGAAAGTGACATACCGGGATGGACTGCGCGTGGTAACGTGAACAGTTCAAAGAAGATTTTGGGATTACTGACAAGATGTAGAATACAGACCTAAATAGTGCTACTAGTAATGAGTATGGCCCTGTAGTCGCATTTGCCATTTTGAGCAGCTCTGGCGTGGGCTCACCGGCAAAACACGCCCACTGTTTAGAAATAAAAAATAGAAATGAAAAAATTAAAGCAAAAATTTTACATTCAGCAAATGCTGTGTAAACCTTGTGTAAACATTTCAGCAGAACACGCCCACTTTTGGCGCCAAAACGGAGGATCGCCATGTTGTAACGGACTTGGTTTTTGTATTCAAAAGAAAAATAAACCCACTGGACTTTAAACCGCCAATTTAATTGCCCTCACAACTCATTTTGCGCCCAATACCATCAAATACCGCCCCAAGCCCCACCCCAAGCTTCACTATGCAGACACCGTACTTGTACCACGTAGAGGACGAAGGTCTCTTCGTCCTCTCTAAAGTGATGGAGATGACGTGCGACGAAGAGACCTGCGCCCTCTAATGCATTGACGTGGGTCTGATAGACAAGCAGAAGCGATGCCCAAGCTGCGGAAGCCTCATGAAGCCATCATTGTCCCGAAAGCGCTGGTGGTGCTCTCGCAGGACTAAGCATGCTGATGGAAAGGAACAATCCATTGGCATGCTGACCTGTTCATTCTTCAACGATGCCAAGCTAAAGCTACACCGGGCCGTCCGCCTCCTCTTGGCTGGACCATGAGGCTCTCTCAGGCGCACGCAATGGAAATGGCCGAGGCGAGCGAGCGCACAGTGCGCGACTGGTATGCGTACTGCCGCGGAACGTGCCCGAAGGAACTCCTGAAGACCGAGTAAAGGTGATGTTGCACAATTACTATGCTTAAGCTGCTCTAAGCTTGCTGGTATGTTGCGTGTAGATTGGAGATTGACAAGACTAGCCTGACCAAGAAGCGTAAATACAATAGAGGCCGCCACTACCTGGAATACTCGCTTTTTGGTGGTGTGGAGCGCGGGACTGGCCGATGGTTTGGACGGATCGTATACGACAAACGAACAAAGCAGACACTTCTTCCCATAATCAAGAAGTTTATCAAGACACGGTAAGTTTATTTACTTTTTTGGTAATCGGTGCCTCATTTAATTTTTTTTCTTTTTCCTATTATTTTATTTTGTAGAACTAAGATTATGTCCGACATGTTCGCTACGTACGTTTGTGAACGTGGCAACAGGCAGCATACTCTCGAGAACAACCGTCTCCTGCTATCTATGAACTACACGCATAGCTGGGCCAACCACAGCCTCAACTTTGTAGACCCGGTAACGGGAACACATACTAATACTATTGAGGGGCTGTGGGAGACCCGTATCAAGGGCCACATTAAAAGCATGCAAGGCATGGCCAAGGACAAGCTCGACTCCTACTTGGATGAGTACATGTGGCGATCATGGTTTTTTTCCCGCCAAATGCTTCAATCGGTCAATACTTTGCTGGTCTGGTAGTTGCCATTATAAGAAATGAAAAGTATTTTTTTCATTTCTATTTTTTCTTATTTCTAAATAGTGGGCGTGTTTTGCCGGTGAGCCTGGCGTGGAGTAAGTCGCATTAAACGATGACAAGAGCCACCCAGACTCTTTAGCTTTTTCGCAGCAAGTACGGTCTGATACCGTGCATTTTTCCCCTTACAAACGCTAACAGTAGTCTTAGAAGTGATCAAGGCTGATCAGGTGGTGGTAAGTACCGCCACAGAACCTATTCCAGAAAATGGATATGACAACCCAAACTACAAGGAAGGCGAGACGCATGATAGAGTCTCGTCCTAAACCCCACAAGAGAATGTTAACGCCCAAGGAGCAGGACGTTTTGACCGAAAAAGCCGATTTAACCATATGGACCGAGAGAGAAAAATATGACAAGTCGGGCGATGACCTCTCGAAGATGTGGAGCTGAAACAACGTGTTAGGAAAACCAAGGATGGGCTGAAGGGACCCACGCACGGTGGGCTGAGCGAGATACTAAGGCACTGATGGCTAGGACGCAGGACAGCTCGCCTGGGAAACTAATCACTCCCGAATACTGCTGGTTGAGGAGCGCTTGACGTTTCCAAAGCTGAGAAGCGATCCAGCCGAATTTTAAGCGGCCCAGTAAGTTGGCCTAGTGGCGGTGAGTCGATCGCTGGCCTAGGTAGTGACCCATTACCTGAGATGTCGGAGGTGGACGAGATCTTGGCCTGAATGAGGGCATTCTAACATATGTGACTACAGGCACGGAGTCTGTCGGAGCTGACGAGAGAGATTTTGAGAATAGCGTCGCGACTGAAATCAAGGAAGACGGTTCCGGCATGGTTGGCAGTGCGGTCGAGATGACTGAAGAAGAGTACAACCTACCGTCTCGCCGGCGATCGTGGGGACGGTGGATGGCGTATCACCTGGTTAAAAAAGATACAGTACAAATAGTCAGCGCATATGTGCAGCCTGCCTGCAGGTCTGTGCATTATAAAGGAGGAGACTGTGGCGATGTCTCCCGCGAAGGCCCTAATGCCCGATCACGCGAATGACTCGATACCGTATATACTCTCGGAAGCCAACTTCGTTAATCGCAATGTGCTGTGTGACTCCGTAATACTTGGTATCTCTAGCGGTCTATCCACGCGGATAGACATGAACCTCTATAGATCGGAGCGCCTTTCCTCCACTGAACGACGCACAGTTCGAGTAGGGCAGAAAGATGGCTGGCAACTCCGAGATGGGAACCCTAGAGAGCCTGGTGACGTCAACACCTGCCGAGCAGCTCGAACGTGTCAATACGTTTGACTCTTACAGGTGAGGGATTATCATGCATGTGCAGGAAATCCTGCAGGTTTCAGCGGCGAAAGCAAGTCTGCCACACCAGAGTCAATGTGGCTGAAGATGAAGCCGTAGAAAAGAAATGAAGGTGAGAATTTTCCCTTCTGGGTCCGAGAGGTAGAGCTCGCGATCGAACCAAGCAGCGTCGCGTTCATTTCGCGCTCGCCAACCTTACCGCTCATGCCAAGCGTTGGGCGTACACACGACAGGCTGAATGTTTCACATCCTATGATCAGCTGTGCGAACCTCGCTCCTCCTTGTGAACTACAAATACCGTCAGCGCTCGCGCTTTCTCTCATGCAAACAAGGCTGCGGTGAGCTGCCCAAGTACGTCTAAGAGATGTAGGATCTCATGGCGTTCCTACTGAGCAGCCCAATAAATGAGCACATCAAGATGACGTTGTATATGAACAGCCTTCGAGTAGGCCCGGCGCGCACGCAGCTGTTCCGGGTGCAGTAATGCACCCACGATGGGGGCATTCCAGTGATTCTTAAAGGAGAATATAGCCATCGCCTGGCGCGTACACCGGGCTCATCGCCGTGGCCAGGGAGTTTCATATCGAATCCAGGCCCGGCGAACCTCACCGGACCAGTTCAAACGTCGCTGGGATCCGCCGAACAGCGATGCATTCACTATTTCGGCTGCGGGAAGCTGGTCACTTTAAACGAGACTGTCGCGCAAAAGACACGGCAGGCGAGATTTCTACAATCCCGCCCCCAAGGATCGCTCGCAGAAGTCAAGACCTCGAGGCCAGGGGAGCGCCGGAGACCGGTAGAGGCGGGGCGCCATACTGGGGAAGATCGCTGTCTTTGTGAGCGGTACGCGGGTGGCGCGTACCACGGGGACTTAGCCCCTGAAAGTCTACGTACCCTCGAATCAGCGAATAACAGCGATGTGCTATTTGTAGTACATGGACGTGTACGGCGATACGATTATCCGTTTATAATCTTGATCGACTGACGAATTGTGCACACCGCCGGGCGGTTAATCTTAGCAGCAACAAGTTGACCGGTGCTATGAGCGAAAGAAAATGTGACTGGGCAGCGCTTGGCCGACGGGAAGGTGATCACTGTCTCCAACATCCAGATTGGTGTAGCTGTCAAGTGTAAATATTTTGACGGCCCAGAACAGCTTACTATTCTCGACGTGGATTCCTACGATTTGATCCTTTGTGTGCTCTAGATCGAGAAGCACGAGCCCTGGTTGGACGGGAGAGGCAAGGCAATTGGCTCTGGTCGCCCTGGGATGTCTGATGGAGCATCGGTAAGTCATGTTCTAACCTCTGCCAGGACCCGGGGCTTCGACGGGGGCTGCCAGGGCACCAAATCATTCCACGGACGCTTGGGGGATATGACGGCACCGAGGAGGCTTCGATGGTGGTGGCGCTAGGAGGCGCTGGCCAAGTAGATAGCTTCGGTCCACGAGCGGGTTACATAGTTCACGCAGACAGCTCCGACAGTCATGCACGCTGGAAATAGCATGTCCAAGGTGGTTAACCCTCCCATCCGTTACGAGAGCAAATCTTGAATGCACATACTATTTTCACATGCTTGATATCAAGCATGTTAAAAAAAGTCTTAACGTAAAATTTGTATAGAAAAAAAAGATCGGTGTCTGTATATTTGTACAAGATCCTGCAATCGTACGTATTATGGACCCACATGCTTTATATCCAGCATGGTGAGTAGATTCCGTAAGGCCCATACGCGACATCGTGCATGTGCAAATGGCTGTTTTATTGGGAATGAATCGTTTTTGACGGAGTCACGTGCAGAACGGCTACGAAAGCAAAATTGTGTATTGTATCTGTTTGCTAAAAGCAAGTCATTTCGGCTATTACGTACGCAGCTTCACTGTTTCCTTCTTTTGGTGCTCTCTCTCTATCGCGTCGTCACCCCAGTTTCCGTTGTCTCGCTCTGATCACTATCAGAATTGTCACCACCATCACTTCTCTCATTGCCGAGCCCTGTTGTCCCCTCCTCGTCCCCACCGCACCTCCTCTTCACGACCCCTTGTCCTCCCGTCCGCTTTTTTCAGTGGTTGTTTTAGCTGGATACCGCGGCCGTGGCGCGGCTGTGGGCGCTCGCTTCCATTGCGCCAAAGTTGGTGCCAAATGGAGAAGCAAGTCTGGTAATAATAATAGGGTAATGTGCTTGGCGCTCCTTGTCACACAAGTAGACACTGCATTATACGTGTTAGATACCAGTAGTAAGAACGATAGAGCATAGCAACGTACCGTTTGGAGCCTTTACTGCAACCGGGACAGTAGAATTTGCGTCACCGCCGCTGTGTACTGCTTGCTTTCCGTATAGTACAGACCTTGCATTGTCGTTGACGCCGCTTTCGAATTCCATTCACCTCCACCCACTCGTCGTCCATCTTTAGCTGGTGGGTGGACGGTGGAACGGCGCCATGCAATGATGTAACTGGTCTAGATGAGTACATCTTTGGACACATACAGTAATAGTTAGCAATGTGAACAACCAGCAGAATAAGCACCTTCCTTACCGTGTCTACTAATTCGGCCGACCTCACTTGTAGTAGATGGGCTTGCAACTGAGCGATGAAACCGGTTAGTTTAAATGGTCCCCACAGAATAGACGTTCCTCTCAAGAGGTTGTAGCAAACTTTGTTTCTATTGGATTGGACAAATCAGACCCTTCTACGATGCGCCAATTGTCAATGATGTCCTTCCAGCGTTCGGCCTCCTCCTTACTTCGTGGAAGTCGCTGCCCCCCGCGACGGTTTGTTGTAGAAGCTGCGCCAACTGCAGGTGTAGAGCTCGATGAATCGCCAGTTTGAGGTGCATCTAGTGGCAGTTCATCACTCGTCTCCGTGTCGCTCTCGCTTGGGATCTCATCATCCACATCGGCTCCAAAATTATCCGTGTCCTCGTACCATTCAGCTGACCCAGTGTCTGAATCATCGTAATCCGAATCCAATGCACCACCATCATACATGACATCATCTTGACGGGAATCTTGACGGGAATAGAGAGGAGGTGGGGTTGTGGGAACCGTAGTTGTGTAAATAACAGTAGCCATATTCGGTGACCTTGCTAAATCAACAGTAATATACAGCATGCCGTCAGAAATAAATCTCGCATATGCTTGATATCCATCATGTGACAGCGTACCTGGCAGCCGACGATCGAGGTGGCGTTAGGGGTGAAGTCTGAAGCGCAGAGGAAGCACCTTCCGATGTAAACATGGGTCCAAGATGTGCCTGCGCTGTGTTTGTTGCACATGGCGGAGATGGCGACGTGTTGATATAGTCCAAATCATCACTAACAGACGCATCGCTACAAACAATAGCGAGCATGAAGTGTGAGAAACACATTGTACGCAAAACGCATAATCTCCTCACCTGACGGCTTCTTCATCAGCAGCAACGTGTGGGCCTGTTGTCCGCGCAGATTTTTCAGCTCTTGAGCTCTTGGATGGTGCGCGGTTACGCTTAACTTTTGCTTTGGCCTTACCAGGCGCCTTCGTCGGTCTTTTCTATTTCGCCGTCTTCTTCGGTGTTGTGATCTCTGCCGCTGTCGCCATGTCAAACTCAGCGTCGTCATTTCCTTGATCTTCTTCCGTTTCCACTTAAATCTTCGTCTCCGCTGTCACTCCCATCCTCATCAGCAGAAGCAGCATCGGCAGCAAGCTTTTCTGCATATAGTGCTGCGACTGGCACCTTCCCTTTCAATCGCGGCGCTCTTACCAGCAAATTCTAATACCCCACTAGTGCGCCCTTCTTCTGGTACGTAGCTGGAGCAGGAGGCTTGCGTGAAGCTACTGTCATCCTAGGCCGCCTTCCTGTCGTTGCTGACGTAGGAGCTGAAACAAGCGGTTCATCCGCAACTTCGTCGCCAAAGTCAGCATCGCAGTCACGCGTACCGTCGACATACGCACGGTTCTCTTCAAGCAGGCGGGCGCGTTCTGCGCCTTCCTTCCCCTCGAGACGACGCAGGAACGCCCCCCCCCCTTCAGCGCGCGTGACGCGGCGGGAAGGCATCTTGGTCCCGCGTTTCGTTTTGGAGAATGTATGGATGGTCCAGAGGCTTCTCGTGTGAAGCACTGTCTTTACGACAGCGTATCCCCAAGGAACTTTCCCTTTACAGTTAGGACCCCAAGCCCTGTACATTGGGGACTAAGCGGACTAAACGCCCATTCTATGTCGATCCCCACATGCTTGATTATCAAGTATGTGAAAAATGTCACATGCTTCCTTATCAAGCCTTAGTGACGAAGGAGGGGGGGGGGTAACAAGGTTCTACACACGGTCGCCCAACCCTTAACGGAAGAGGAAGATGTCGGATACGCTTCCGGTGTGAGTATCACAGTTCCACACGAGACCGACGTGACCAAACCTAAGGAGGAAGACGCCCAGCGCCCTTTCTGTGCGGGTAACGTAGCTCTACAAGAGGACCCGAATGTCGGCATCGCGACATCCCCAGACGTGGGTAACGATGGTTCACGTTGCGATTGCCGTCGACGACGCCGTCGCTGCCACAAGTCGGGTCTGAACCTTGTTCAGATCAACGCCGCTTCAAGCGACTCGGGCTCCAGGACCCGGGCTCGTCCGACGCGAGCGATGGAAGAGTGCTTTCACATCTTCGATGGCAAGACCGGCTTACCTGTCAAGGCATCTGGTATTTTTTGAAATCGCTGCCAGAGACTGCAGATCTACTGAACCTCGAGAAAACAAACGGGCGATCCTTTCCTGGGCAGCCTCAAGGCTGAAGATATTGCCGAGATGGTGCTCATACGACCAGAGGCCGCTCAGAAAGAGCTGAACACCTACTATGTTTTGGACGAGGGCGTCCTAGAGGAGTTGAGCAAGAAGCGCCAAGCGAGCATGGGTTCTGAGATTCTTAAACCCCCCCAAATTCCGGTGTATCATTTGGTGACGAAGTACGCGGACGTGGTGCACAAGCACCCATCGACCCAACGCTAGCCGGGTCGAGGCGTACGAAACGACACTAATATCGTGCCTGACAAGAAGTACTGTGTCACGAGACAGTGGCCTCTCCCACGCAAACAATGCGAGGTCATTGATGCCGTCTTCGCCGCTCTGGCGAAGGTCGGCATGGTGCGGGAGTCAAAGTCCCCACACACGACGCCGACTTTCAGCGCTCGGAAGCCGAGCGTGAATTGACGTCAGGGTCACACTTATAACAAGCTACTCAACGTGACGGCGCTGGCCCAGACACCAATCCCACGAAAGGGTGCGTTGTCGACATGACCGGGTGCGTACTGTACAGTGTATTGGATGTAGTAGACGGATACTACCCGATCCTGATGCGCGCAAGAGAGATCCCGCTCACTGCGGTGAGCAACGCTAGCTATATGCTTTGGTAGTGGATCGTCAAGCCGCAGAGTCTGTCTACCACCCCAGCGCCATTCAATCGCTAGGTGACGCAACTGTTCAGGCCACTACGTGCCTTTGTACAGACGTACTTCTTCGACATCGTCGTCTGTAGTCGTGGTGAGGGCGCAATACGACCATGGTGGCGCATTTGAAGCTACCTCGTCGCGCGTTGGACGCCGGGATGGCGAGCGCGTCCTACGCTAACCTCCACAGAGTTCAGGGTTCTCCGTTGCTTCGTCAGCGACGTCGACATTCAGTCCGACCCAGACAAGATTAAAGACATTGCGGCACGGCCGACGATCCGATCTTCGAAAGTGGTTTGGGTTGGTCAACCACCTCCACAAGTAAATCGCAGGGCACGCGGGCCTCGCTACACCCTTGCCAGGCCTCCTTAACAAGGGACGTTGACTGGCGCTAGGTTGCGAGAGTACCAGGATGCCTTTAACAGCATTACGGACAGTCTCCAAACGGTTCCTAACCTGATGAGACGAAGCCATTCAACGTCGTCTGCGATGCCTCCGACTATGCAATCGGTTGTACATTGCTGCAAAACGATGCAGCTGGGCACGAACGATTCATTTTGCTCCAGTCCAGGCAGCTCAATGCCGCCGAGTGGAACTACCTGTCCACGCCAAGAAGCTCCTGGTAATGAAGAGTGCCCTCGTGAAGTTTCGGGTACATCTTCGGGGCTCAAGGCCCTTTGGGATCTCCACAGATCACACGCGTCCTTGCGGGCGGCGACCATCTTGCCCCACTACTCCTAACGGATGGTTCGGTGGCTGTCCTTCTTGCAGAGTACACCTTCCGCGTTGAATACAAGCCAGGCAAGCTCAACATACTTACTGACGCTCTATCTCGGCGTCCGGACAAAGCGTGGCTCCCATCCCACGAGTAACAACGGATCTTTATGTTCAGATTCGCGTGGGGTATCAAGACAATGAGGCTATCCGCCTATCATTTAGCTCCTGGCAGCAAGAACGAACGCAAATTCCGACTGGCTTTTGTCGCGACAGCGTTCCCGGATCCACCGATATGAGATGAAGGATGGCCTCCTTTATTACCGAGTGGAGCCTTGTGACCCCCCCCCCCACGATTGGTCGTACGCAACGACGCTGATTTGAAGTTTGACATCCTCGCCGAGGCGCACGATGCGTAGCCAGTTGGGCCGTGGGAGGCCCTTTGTGTCGGCTTAGCAGTGGACCCACATGTCCAAGTAGACCGCCTGGGGTGTGAAGCCATGCGAAACATGTCATCGTGTGAAACCCGCAGGGCACGCTTCGGCTCCGTTACGTAGCCTCCACCGACTGGCTATTGGAATTCGAATGCCTTGACAACGCCTTTGGAACCCGGCGATGGCCACTGTAAAACGGGTGTTTGTGGGTCGGCTAAGCGCGATTGTGCTTCTTGCTTCAGTGTTCGCTGCCGTCATAGGCGAATAGACCGTGAGGCTGTTCGTCGATGGCGGGTTTCGCTATCACGGTCTCCTGGAGACGGTTGTCCCGTTTCTCGAAACCCGTATGCAGACGTCCACGGCTTATTACCCGCCCGACGGAGCGCGTCTATCGAGTGCTCGAGATCACTCTGCGCCGTTTTGCGCGGGAGCCCCACGTACGAGGTCACCAGGGATCCTGTTGTTCCGTTTGCGCTCAACAATGCGCGTCCAAAGCGCCCACACCATTCTACTGAGATATCTTCTGCCACCCCAACGTGCCCCGCATTGTTCGAGTAGACGCTGTATCCTAAATTTTAAGTGGGGGAGGCTCGGAAAGCCTTTTCCTGCCTGGAGGTGCGACCAGTTTTGCTCCTGAAACAAGTGGGGTCCTTTGTGGACACCCAGATAAGTGCGGTCAGCAGGGCCCGCAATGCAATGGCAGTGGCTAGGACACACATGAGGCGTAATCTGACAAGGATGGAAGAGGAAACTTAAATGTATTCAAAGTGGTTGAATTAGTGAATCTCGACACTAGGAATCTCCCACTAGACGCTGTCGGATCTGTCGGCAGTAACAAGTTGAAGCACCGCTTTATCGGACCGTTCACCGTCCTGGCCAGACACGGTGTAAGACATTGACCTACCCAAATCAATGACGAAGCCCCTGACGTTTTGCGCTGAGCGTCCTAAGTGATACTACGAGCCGCAGGAGTTGATAACACAGCAGACCCAACTTGTTCCCGTTCCAACTGGCCCAGACAGCCTGCAAGTCGAGCGAGTACGCCCTGTTTCTCGGCGTGGGTGGCAGGATCACCGCCAGTCCCAAGGCCAAGAGCAATCTCAAGCACGAGGACGCGCTGACGGAGGCAACCTCAGGGCCCTGCGTCATACCCACAGGAGGAGCATTCGGCCGGGAGAAGCGTATCGGAGGAGTCTTGTACTCGTACTCGTACAAAGGCACCTCCACCCATGCTTGCCCCAGAGCTCCCCTTGGGAGACCAACTACCTCTCTGGCGGTTGACAGATCTTTGGATGATGCGCGTCGCCGCCGGACCCCACGCATGCACTGGACAGCTGGGAAGTCCTCCTGCTGCCGGTCGAGGTCGTTCGAAGCCTCCCAGGTCTCATAAATGGCATCCACCTCTTCCGTCCGTTTCTTTTCATCCGAGGAGCCGAAGCGACCCCGATAAGAGTCACCAGTCTTGTTCTCCTCGCGGAGAGGAGACTTCGAATCCGTGCACTTCTTTGAGGGCTTAGCGTTTTTAGACTACAGCTTTAGCAGCCTTAGCACGCACACGGCCCTCGGCGAGCGAGCGAGTCTTGAGATGTTTCTCTTCCTCGTCATCGCCAGCTTTGAGGGAGCCCTTCTCTTACCCTCGACGTAAGGACTCGTAGAGCGCTCGGATGTCTTGGGATCGTGATCACTAGGCACGCTGTCGTCGACATTGGGGAGGCCCCCGGCCTCGGCCTCGTCATCACTACTCGGCCTGATCTTACGGTACATCGAGCGCGGGTTTGGACGGTTGTCCGGGATAATTGAAGGTGACAGACTGGGGTGTTTGCTTGCGCGCTTGCTTGCTGCGGTGTTACCGATCGTATCGATCGCCTTCAAGGTCACCTTAGTAGCCTCCGAGAGTGATGTGTCTTTGCTGCGAGGCTTAGCTCTCTTGACTTGTGTCTTTCAGCAGCTGTCTTGTCGTGAGCTTTCGCACCGCTCTTCTCCGCGCCACAGTGCAGGCTTAAGGTCGAAGTCGGGACGGAGAAGTAGAGCGCGTGTGCTGGTCGAGGCTCTAACTGTGAAGTGAGCTACCGCCGCATTCGCGCAGCCAACTCGATGTCATTCGACTTTGAAAATGCGAGTTTGTGTCGTATGTCCCTCAGTCAGCTTGGTCGGTAAACCAAATCCTAATGGGGGGGGCGGGGTACGGACCAAGTTTACCCCACGTTACACGAAGTGTGACGTGTCACTTTCGGGATACCTGGTACACGGTACCAGCGGCTCGAGAGGCCAACCATTGGCTAACAGCATACCTTCACTATAGACTGACCTATTTAATGGTGATGGTTCCCATATTTCCCAATATAAAGTTTATGGTGGTATGATACGTGGTATAAGATGTGGGACAGTGTGGTAATAAACGACCCATAGTGTAAACAGCATATATGTATTAAAATAATTACTTTCGAATTAATCGATCATCTACAGGCTTGGCTCTGTTAAAATCTGCTAGATCGTATTAAGCTGTTTAGCGTGAAGAAGCCCTTCCGAGATAAAATCGTCTGTGATTTCGGGTATTCATTTCGTTCCCGACCAATAATAAAAACATATCACTCAACAGTAGCTGTGTTTATTGTCGGAACAATGCAAAACTGTTGCAGTAGCTTGTACTTTCCGCAAACAAGCTTTCTTCCGTCAGCGAAGTCCATCTTCGCATACGTGCAAGTTTTTAACAGCCTTTTTGTTTTTCATCTTCTTTCGTAACCGCAATAAGTTTTTTGTGGCCATTTTCAGTTTCATCAATTTGTTTCGGTGTCCACCCTGCCACATGGTAACGAGGTTTATGCTTCGCAATGAATGCACAAAACCGTCGTGGACGTAGGTAGTTGCATCTGGTTGGCTTCATTTTGAGAATTACGGGTCGCCACGATACTCGCTCTATTATTGGCATCTTTAGGAGCGCAAAAGCTATCTTGTAAGTGCTCAAAATGATCCTCTAATTCTTCTTCTCGTTTCTCTTCGCTAGAAACTAAATTAGCAATGCACGGGTACAAATCAAGGCCTGCACCTCTAAAGTCAGTGTGTCCATTAAAATCGTACCACACGAATGGAATATTTAAATGTGGGACATTGTGGGAAATTGGGTCTACTTCCCAATATTAAAGAGGCATGACGGCTTATAATTTGTATTTTGAGCTCAAGCTTAGGCTACCTATAAAACATTCCTTTTGCGACTTACCTTTAGGTGGTTACTCCGCTACCTTCGACAGATAGGGACCTGTAAACTGCTGTTTACTGAGGGTTTGTAAGTTCTCGGAAGCCGACTTCCTTAATCGCAAGGTGATGGATGACCACTCCACAACCAGGAGGACATTACTGAAAATTGAACAACGAAATGACGCACTGCTCATGTTCCTGGGAAATATACCTATCCCTCGACAAGTGGAAGCCAAGTCATTTTGTCAGAAACAATTACTATGGTCGTGCGAATAACTACCATTGCTTGCAGCACCGATTCGACCAAGGTTGTAACACATTCGCTGCTGAAGTACAACGCCATCGCACGGTTCGGCTACGGTTAGGACCGTCGATCGGATTACAGTCCGTCCCGTTCTGTCCCAGATCGGAATACGTTCCTGTCAGGAACGATTGTGGTTGGACAATAGCCAGTATGAAAACACAGTATGGATGGCTCAGGTACTACAGGAGCGGTTCTTGCACAGACACTTAGCAGAAGACAACAAAGGGTACGATAGAGGGATAGTGCTTAAATAGTCATATAGGAGCGTTTCGGTAGCACTAACCTACTCACTTCGGCATTTTCCTCCAAGAACTGAAGCAGCAATTCTACAGGCTAACATCCGCAAGATTGCCCTACGCGCATGCTCCAATCATGACGACCAAGAAAGTCAAAGTCCTCCTGGATAGGCGAAACGACATCTATTAGGAGTATAACATGCGCATGACGATGACCGGTAACGGGCTTCTTGGGCATGTGGAGGCGGTCAGGCCGGAAAATGAGATCACAGAGTCCTGGTTGGTCCAGAACGAAAAAGCGTAGAGCTCCTACATCAAACAAAAATTCGTTCTGCGACCCGTGCAATGCAGGCCTGGAGTTCTCTGCAGCCGTACGACAATCCACAATCGTGTTGCGATGACACGACGTCTACATAAGGTCAAGATTGACGACGATGCGACAATGGCCTAGCATCTGGACGCGTTCGACGAGCTGGTGGTCGGATTGCAGACGGTGGGAGAGCCAGTTAACGACGCACGACAAATGGTAGTGCTCTTGAGCAGTATACCAACCGAGTAGGAGTCGATCTCGGCGCTCATTGAGAACACAGCAGATGTGACACTCAACGATGTGAAAGAGAAGTCCTTGAAAGAGTATGAGCGGTTGGAAAAGAAGAAGATCGTGGAGCGCGCGTTCAAGGTTATCTGCGGACGATGCAAAGGCGGACGAGGAAACGGTCGAACGGAGAGCGGAACGGAAAAACGGAGCATACCACGATGAGCGGGCCCGGCGATAAGGCCAAGTGCTTTAAATGCGACCAAGTCGGTCATATGAAGGGGGACTACCCGGTCAAGGATGGAGCTCATGTGGACTACTCCGTATTCGCACGGGGAAAAGAATGGAAGGACGGATGACTGATCAACAGCGGTGCCACGTCCCACAGATGATATGCTCGAGTACGAAGATATGGCTACCGGAGTTGAGGTGACCATCGCAGACGAAAAGAAACTGCGTGTAGTAGGGCAACGAACGGTCCTGTTGGCCGGTTTATGCGGAGGATGCATCAGGATGATCGAGGTGCTCTACATCCCGGTCTAGACAGACGTTTGCTTTTAATTAAAAATTGAGTCGGCGCGGTCTGAACGTGAGATTCCAAAAAGCTTTCTGTACCTTTGGAGAGCGACTAGAGCAATCGCACCGGGTAAGAAGATGGACAAGGCGTATGGCCTGGATTGTCAGCAGGAGGCAGCACAGCTTGTGCAGGACGCCGGGGATGACAGCGATTGGGAGCTATGATATGCTCATTTGGGACATCACGGACAGGATGGAATGATAATAACACAATGAGCTACGAGCGGAGCGCAGGTAATAAAGCAGGGCACAAAGAAGCTGTGTGGTGGGTGCCTGAGAGACAAGAAAACGATAATACTGTTCCCGTCCCGATCGGAAAAGAATATATCGCGTGTGTTGGAGCTTGTACACACGGATGTGATGAGACCTATGCGGGCGATCTCAAAGGGAGGCGCACGGTACGTCATTACGCGGGTGTACGACCACTCAAGATACATGGTTGCATACTTCCTGAAGAACGTTAGTGAGCTGGTCGCAAAATTAATCGAGTTCAAAGAAGCCCTACACGACTAATAAGGGGAACGATTGAAGTGTCTACGGTCGGACAATGGGACTGGTTTGTGAATAAGAAAGTCGCTGGGGTGTGCAAATAACGGGGTCGTGTATCAGCGTTCCGTACCATACATCCCTCAACAGAACGGATTGGCTGAACCGATGAGCCGTACGATCCTTGAAAAGGGTACGCTGTACTACAAAGCCGTGTCTACGGCATTATGGGCGAAAAGAGTAAGTACAGCAGTGCACCTGATCAACCGATTCATCAGCACGTCGAAGGGGACGGTAACGTCATAAGATTTGGGATAAAGAAGAAACCACGCATGGATCACTTGCAAGTGTTCGGAGACCAGGGCTACGTTTATGTCAATGACGTGAAGAGGTCAAAGCTGGAGCCGAAGAAGGATGCGTTTCGATCTGGACGGGCCGGACGGGAATCGGTTCGGGGCTAACCGATGAAAGTTGTCGAGGCGTCATCCAGAATACTGTGATGGATGCGGTCAAACCTACTCAAGGCGCGAGTACGAAAATGTTGCTGCCGTCAGCAGAGCCCTCGGCAGGCTTGGAACATACGGAATACCGCTCCACACGGTCAGCAATCCAGGAAGGATTCCGATCCACCTCGACAACGTTCCAAAATGACAGGTTGGTTTTTCGCCCCGAATTGGAACGGACACGACAGGGTCGTGAGCCCGTCCTCCTACCGGTGGGAGGACCAGAAATTTACGATCAGCAAAACTCGGAAGGAAGTGACGAACCGCCAACGCCGAAGAGAGCCCCATTTGACGAGGACGGACTAATTGCTGAGGTAGTTGTGACATATGTTGCGAGCATAGCGGCTGCAGCGGATCCACCCAGTACGTATGCGCAGGCGGAGATCAGCTCGGATGCGGACGAGTGACACAAGGCAGTGAAAGGCGAACTACTCTCGCACGAACGGAACGGAACATGGACGATTGCTCCACGCAGGACGAGATGTGGCCTATAGGCTGCCGATGGACATTTGCGAAAAAGGGAGACGAGAACGGACGCGTGATCCGATACAATGCACGCCGGGTTGCGAAAGAGTTCAAGCAGAAGTTCGGAATAGACGTCTTTAAAACTAACTCGCCTGTGGCAAATATGAGCTGGTACTTGCCGTATGTGTTGCGGTCGGATATCGGATGGAACAATTGGACGCGGACACTGCGTTTCTGAACTGCGTGCTGAAGGACTGCATTTATATGGAGATTCCATTGGGCATTGAGGGAGCAGACGAGTTCGTTTGTCCATTGAACAAGGCTACTAATGGTCTGAAGTAGGCCGCAAGTGCGTGAAACAGGACGATCCATCGCGGTTTGGCTCAGAACGAATTTAAGGGTTGTGAGGCAGATGAGTGCGTCTACGTGAAGCGTTCCGGGGACGGGTTCATCTACGTGTGCTTGTACGTGGACACCATGATCATTGCTGCCAAGACGTATTGCGAGATTCAAGAAGTGATTATGGCACTTAAGACCGCGTTTAAGATGAAAGGGTTGGGCAAGGCCACATTTATTGTCGAGATGAAAATCGATCACAACAGAACGGAAGGGACGCTGGTGATTAAGCAGACGTGATACATCGATGATCTTGCAGAACGATTTGGCCAGCAGAACGCAAATGCGGTGGACAACCCGTGCGCAGCTAATTTGAAGTTGTCCAAGCTACATTCCACTGGAACGGAAGAAGAATAGACGGAGATGCGGTCCAAACCATTACGATCTCTTTTCGGCTGTTCAAAATCACATCACGACAGGTACTCGGCCGGACATTGCATACGTGGTGACGCAGCTGTCACGATTCCTCGAGAACCATGGAATCCATCATTGGCGAGCTGTTATCTGAGTATTGAGGCACTTAAAGACGGCATGCGAGCACGGTATCATATACCAATCCTCTTCGAGGAGAGATGCTGCTGCACCCGGTGGTACTGATGAATATCTCGCCACGCCGCCCTGATCCAGCCGGGCTCGGAGGCGGAAGGAGAGGAAAAGGGGACGCAGGGCGTCTGTGACGGCTTCGACGTCGGACGAGGTGTCCAGCGTGACGAGCGGTGAGGCTCCACGTGATTGCTTTGAACAGCTGTACACAGTCGTAAATGGAGTGACGGGGGAGGTCGAAGGCGACATCAGCCGTTCGAGCTGACGCTGTGGATGCTCTGCTAGAGCTAAACAAGATGTCTATTGCCGAGATTGTTGAATCCGTGAAGGTAGGCGCCTTAGTCGATATGGCCATGCTAATATCTGTGTGTGTGTGTGTGTGGGGGGGGGGGGGTGAACTCCTCGTCCGTAGTGGATGACGCGGTTTTAGAGGACAGCAAGAAGTCGCTGAGAGCAGGAAGTGGATCGGCGCTCCTAAAAGATCCTTCAGATCCCTTTTACTTTGTGTTAAAGGGGTATGAAGACGTTGGTTCAAAGGACCCACCGACGGGCCTGCTTTCGGATCGAGGTGTGCGTTATGAGAATAACCAGATTTCTGGAACAATGGCCTTCGGCAAGAAAGCAGTATGACGTCAAGGACGTATTCTTTTGTGCGAAACACGAAGCAGGGATGGTGGGTGAGAGCAAGTCTATGCACTCAACAACCACTTTCTGTGTCAGAAGGTCAAACGGCAGGTGGTGCATTGTTCTTGCTTCAAAAACCTAAATGAGGCAACCATTCCGGCGTAGACGCCAATTCCTTGCAAGGCTCTTCTGCAAACCAACATGGTAGGCTGTACGTTGCTCACCACACTATACTTGGTCGATGGCTACTACCAATTCCTCATGAGAGCGAGCTATATTCCACTGACAGCAGTGTGTATTTCGAGCGGTATGCTCTGGGAGTGACTGGTCATGCCCCAAGGGCTGTCGAAAGCATCAACATAGTTCAGACGACCTGCGCCGCAGTGGTTCAGGCTTCACCGGGCGTACGATCAGTTGTAACTTGACGACATATTCCTCTATAATCGTGCTGAGCATGAAGGGCCAGACGTGGAGGGCCACATTGACAATTTGCGAACGGTTCCGGACTGCATGCGCACATATAAGCTGTATGCTAACTTGGCAAGTGCGTCTTTGGCTCGAGGTAGATATCGTTCTTCAGTTGCTTCATTGGAAAGCGTGCCTTACGGGCCGATTCTGACAAAGTCAAGGTTATCGTAGACTGGCAGATTCCCAAGAACTAAAAAGACTTACGCAAGTGGCTAGGCTAAACAAATTACTTGCACAAGTACAGCGCAAGCAACGAGGAGATGGCCCCGTCATTATCAAATCACCTTTAGGAAGATGTGCCACGGTGCTAAAACGCAGAGCACGACGTTGACTTGAGGCTGTACAGATGCACCTACTTCAGGCTTCGATCATTGCGGTACAGGGCCCGGATCGTCGGATTAGCGTCATGTGCGACGCCTCCAATTTTGGAATTTGCTGTTATTTACTACAAGCAGACACCGAAGGGCGTGAACTCGTGATTGCATTTGAGTCTCGCCAGCTCAAAGCTGCAGAGAAGAACTATCCTGTTCATGACAAAAGGCTACTTGCTATGAAGTATGCTCTAGTTAAATTTAGGGTACACCTGCTAGGCTCTAAGTCTTTTGTGATCTTTACTGATCATGCGTCGCTACGGACGGCGACACAGTCGCCTCATCTCTCTCCGAGAATAGCAAAATGACGCCCCTTCTTTGCCGAGTACAACTTCGAGGTAAAGTACAAGCAGGGGCGGCTTAATGTAGTGACCGATGCGCTCTCGCGCAGGCTAGACTACAAACTAGTCCATGTCACGACAGTGACGCCGTCAGTGCCCGACTGGATACGCGCAGCTTATGCACAGGACGACATGTGCGTAGCGCTGCAACGGGCAGCTTGCTTTTTGAGCGAAACAATTAAAGACTCTGACAAAAAATTGCCTGGGCGCTTACGCGAGAGGCTATATCGATTTTCGCTCGATGGCGGCCTGCTGTACTACATCACCGACTTCGAGGGTAGCCCTCGTGTGAACGTTGCTCATGATCAGGATCTGAAGTATCAAATTTTTTAGGATGATCATGATTAGCCCGGGGGCGGGCATGCAGATCGGGCGATGACCTATGGCTCGGTGGGCTCGATATAGGGGTGGTCCGAGATGTAGAAGTGGGTCGGCACCTATGTGGCACACATTTAGAGACGTGTTAAAGGACGAGCTCCGCGCCAACCAGGGCTGCGCCGATGGCGAGTTTGCCTGTCCCCAAGGGATGTTGGTAGTCCATAAGTATGGACTTTGTGCTTGGACTGCGCAAGAAAACATGGAAAATACGGGTATTGTGGTCTTTGTAGACCAATTGAGCAAGATGGCTCATTTAGCGGTGTGCCGGGCACCAGTGATGGTGACGGCACAGCTTTGCTCGCTTATACTGAGTCTTTCGCCAACATGGCTCGCCTGGGGCAATTTGCTCGGACCAAGACCTGCGTTTCACCTTGGAATTCTGGACGTTCCTTCTCAGAGTGCTCGGTACTCGTTTAAACATATCCACAGCGGACCATCCGCAGAATGACGGGCAAGACGAACGCTTAAATCGCATTGTGTAGGATTTCCTCCGAAGCGTATGCGCTGAGGAGCTGAGACGCTGGGGCCAGATGCTCCCGCTCGCTGAGTTCGCATTATTAAAATGCATTGCATGCCTCGATAGGCTACACTCTGTTCTATGCGAGCAGCTTAGTGAGCACTCGCGTCCCACTGACGCCACCACGCAGTGGGTCATGGCTTGATGGGGGAGGAAAAGCCGAGAGACTGGCTGGTGTCAGCCCAGTTGTGGCTCGAAAGCAAGTCGATGACTTTATCTCTTTGAGACTTAGCGTAATGTGTCAGTGCGCGAGGTGATGACTGGAAGCCATGCCACGCAGGAGGAACATGCCGATGCCGGGATCGGAAACAATGCTGGGAGCTTTGAGGGCAGGGACCCAGGTTTATTAAACGCGAAAGTCCAACCTACTCCTGCAGTGTCTGCACTCGTTAAGACGAAATTGAGACCTCAGCTCATAGTACCGTTCAAGGTCGCGACCACGAAGGACCTAGCGTAAACACGCAACCTTCCACAGAAGATGCGCATGGATCCAGCCTTCTATGATGGTTTGCTTTAGCCATATCAAGACTCTTACCAGGTGAGCGCAGAGGCGTTGTCGCCAAAGATAAATGGACCAGGGTCAGATGCAGGGCAACAGGTGGTATAAACCACAGGAGGCTGGACGCCAGCCGTGATGGATTCAAAGCAGGCTGATTCGTATCAAGTGGCATAGCCAGAGATGGCGAAGCCAAGTGCAGGAGCAGGTCAAGCTGAACGCTCAGCCGAGCGAGTGGATACTCATGGGCCGAGACCTGGTTGTGCGTCAACTGTGGTGACTGCAATCCATCCCCAAAGCTGACAGACTCTTGATATTGACCGATGGGCGGTGGAGGTGGTCGTTCGCGTCGTAGGCGAGGACGTCGTGTGGACGCAAATGCCGTTCCGTTTAGTGCTGGTTCTCTTGCGAGAGCGCAGCTGAGGCAAGGTCTCCTCCCGCTCTGCTCGAAGAGCTAGTAAGCACTACTATCACGTGGAGCGCCTTGTGACGCGGCGTAGACGTCAGGATCGTACCCAGTAGCTTGTAAGTTGGAGGGATTTCCCTCATTTACAGAACCAGTGGGAGTTTAAGGTTATCATTTGGCAAAATTGCCCTGACGTTGTGGTCACTTACGTCCGGGCGCATCCAGCGTCATTGCGCCGCCGTGGCGTGCGACAGCGTTACTAGTCGCTGGGCTAGAGTGGGGAGCGAACAAGTCTGTAGTTGAGCTCAGGCGCTGACCAGTAGCGGCAGCAGCGAGCTCGTACGTATGCGCGGCGCTCAAAGCGGAAAGAGGGGCGGATAGACCTCGTGGTGCTGGGGACGTGGTACATGTGCTTCGTGTTGTGCTAAACATTATTGAGGCACAAACGTCCTAATTATATATTTAACAACTTGCTCGATGAGCTTGCTCCAAGTGTGGCTGCGCTGTAACATCGAAAGTGGCGTGGCCCGGACGGGGATCAAACCACTGGCATAATATATCATATTTCTTGGGTTTACTAATAATTATTGCAACTATTGTAGTAAAACCAAGCTATATGCTTGGGTTCCCTGATTCGTTCAAAAACAATTCCTCACATTTTGGTTGAGTAAAAAGTGCGAAACCAAGCATATTGCAGGGTTTAGAGACAACAGCAGCAATACGGTTACGTTCTGAGGGCGATGCCCGTAAACTTGTCCGAGTACGGACTACTCATTGTATGAGGGGCTGCGCTCGGGTGAAATCGAACCACCGACATGTGGCTATCAAAGCCACGGCTCGACTACTATGCTAAAAGGGCGTTGCCTTTAAGCTTGTCCAGGTAAGGGCTATAGTTCATGCAACGAGAGGGCGTGACCTGTTGGTCTTGAACGACCAACCTTCCTCCTAGCCAATGCTGTGAGCTAGAAGAATGTTGCCATTAACTATGCCCAAGCGTGAACAATCGTTTGTGGACCAAAACAGCTGCGCCCTGGTGGGATCAAACCACCGCTCTATCGTTTGTAAAGCGCGTGTTCAGCCGCTAAGCTGTTATCGACGACTGAGACGAGTCCAGAGTCAAGCACTAAGTGGTTTGCATCGCTTGGAGTATGCGCGGAGCGCGAGCTTGATAACGAGATACGCGGTGCGCTAGGAGCATTAGGTATGAGCCGACGACGAGAGGTTTGTTGGGCATCAGCAATGCGTAGGCGATTGGGAGTTCGCGAAGCTGTACAGCGCTGGTGTGAGGTGTAGTAACCTCCG
Source organism: Phytophthora infestans T30-4 (assembly GCF_000142945.1). NCBI lineage: Eukaryota > Oomycota > Peronosporomycetes > Peronosporales > Peronosporaceae > Phytophthora > Phytophthora infestans. The sequence continues at coordinate 336,208 of NW_003303721.1, read as the reverse complement.
CCGGTTGACAAGACGTTTCCTCAGTGAGGAAGTATGAGAACTTGAATATTATCATCTTAGTGGAAAAAAGTGTAACGGGGCTCACGGGGTGAAGCACACAGGAGTACGGAGTACCCGAAGAGATAGCAAACTCTTAGTATATACGTCGGAGAGCAAACAAGGCATATCAGTACGTTGGCAGAAAGCCACATGTCATGCATTTAACTAGGTTTAACTATGCTAGATAGGTATACCGATACATTTACCCCTGGGCGGCGTGGCCGCAATAATACTAACTAAACGACTTCTGGTTTCGAAACATAAAGTTATCTAATTAACTTTGAGCCCGGGCTATGAGCTGTAAGTGACCTGCGGATAAGGAATTTCGTATTAGTGACCCTTTGAGCCGAACGGCTTCATCTGACGCTTAAGCTCAGACAGCAACGCTGCAGGTTGTGTCAATAACGCTTTCGTGTGTGATGTGTGGCTTACGTTCGATAAAGCTTTAAAAATAATCATGGCGTCGGCGCCTTCATCAAGCAATCTGGCGTATATATTGACAGCTTTCAAATTTCAGATGTCTGCGCTCTAACGCAAGGTGTAAGGCAGGTGCAGGAACCTCACCTTGTTCACGCGGAACACGTTGGCTATGAGAAGCATGAATGCGGACATCTTCTGAGGCGGAATAGCTGTCACGTGTGCGCCCTCGTCTAGAACGGCATTTAGATACTCATTCTTCGGAAGATGCTTCGATTATTTCGCACGAGTTGGCCGATCATCGGGCATCCAAAAGGTGTTTTAATCCTACACTGCTCGAACATGGGCACCCTTCGGAAGATGGTCCGTAGTATTTCGGCATACTTGTACGGTTGCACTCTTAGTACGCAGCCAGCTTCGCCTTTTTTGGATGCAGGGATATGCCCACCCTTAGATTTGCAAATACTGCAGTTATTGGCACTTGTCCACGCGTACACAGCTACCGCTTCTTCTTTGTAGCTGGCATGTAAAACCTTTGGAGGTGGATTGATTGTGAGCACAAGAGTACCTGGACTTGGTAGTACTACTGCTGCTGGAAGATACAAGCCACTGAGTGTAATGAGCCTACGCTAAGCACACTACCTCGGCTCACACGTTAGCGCACGTGTATTAGAAGGCATAAGATGGGTTCCACTTAGATTAACAATCATTTCGTCAGGGAGTATAGATACGCTTAAATTGCAAAGCAAAGCCGATTTCCGGTAAATTGAGAACTGTTATTTGTTTTGTTTTGGGTTTTCATCCTAATGTAATATTCTAAACGAAAGGTATTTGCCAACGAATGGCTAGCAGAATCCTACAATTCCAATTGGCTGAAGATTGACTTTCAGCCAATGAATGCCCTAGATGCATGCAGACCAACCTACCAAACGTAAAAATTGGTGTATTTCACACCGACCTGGAAAATCTCATTTGTTCTGCGCGGATAGAAGTTATCGACCAGTGCTTAGCATATAAAAGGCGCTAAATATCTGGCCGAAAAGGAACGGTGGCCTGCAGCCACGGGATGGTGCGTTGTGTATTGGCATTGAAGCAATATGGCATCGACATCGATTGTGTTTTCTTGTACCGTGTGATGCGGTCCGCATCATCGTTATTCTTCGTCCGGCTTTAGCAGAGCACAGAGGACTACCAGGAGCTGAGCAAATTAAATAGTTCATAATGAACCGGGTTAAACTTCTCTTCACAGGGCTCACTTTAAATAACTACGATCACCATGAGCCCAAAATACCGATATACTGAGCTTGCAAATCGTTTTTTTTATCCTTTCGAAATCCGTAAACCTAAAATAAATTATTATGCGGGTCCGATAATTACGTGTTGAGCTTCGGTTTGATTGCCCTTTGAATCACATTTTATCTGTATGAGTTCTTGTCCTCGCTGGAACCACTTCCTAGTTTTGCCACCATTTGGCCCATCCAGTGGCTAAAATATTGATTTGATACCGTTGCTTACGGCTTTCTACGCCCATTCGCTTCAGAGTAATATTTTTAGCTCACTATTCCACGATTTTTAATACCGTTACTTTTAGCTCCTGGTCATCGTATTAAACGCATGTGATGTTTACGTGTCGAGCTCTATCCGGCTATAGGATAATCGAAAGTCGTCGGTTTGTCGATCAGCAGGTGGGTCACGCCATTGAAGAGAATATTGCACATTTGGCTTACGGAACCATCGTCATGCATCTAGGCGAGTTCTGAGATCGATTTCCCACACCTACAATGATATCTAGCTGTGTTGCGTGAGTGCAGACACTTAACAGTAGCAGTGCCATTTTTCACATATCTACTGACCCAACGGAAAGCAGAATGTTTATCCAAAGTATAGGAGTAGCCACTTGGACGAGGTATCGATCTTGAGGATTGGTTTCAACCGGATTATCGCTTTTTCTCACATGTTATAAGTTGTGCCCGTGCGGAATGACAATGGAAATACGCGTTTTAAATGAAGACCGAGATTGTCCGACGTAAGGATTAGAGCATTTGTTCAAACCCGACATTATTAAGATCGATAAATGTTAACAAAACAAATTTTCTTCTTCTAATTACAAGTCCTGCACGTACAATAAGGATTTTTGTATACCGGGCCGATCCGCCGGTAAACATGTCGGCACACCGGTAGGAAGACCGTCACCAATTACAAGTGCGCTCTTTATTTATCTAGCTCGTCCTAACGCTCTTGAAAATGTGAAGCTGATCGACGATTAGCCTGGGGATGCGTGACCGACAGGGACACACATTTCTTCATTCGTAGACTAGAAACTTCATGATGCATAAAAGGCAAGTCTGTATTCATTTTAAAGACCCCTCTGCAAAATTGATGGTTTTGAGTGAAATTTGTAACGTAGACTTACATCACAAACGTAGCTAACTTAACCTTCAGACGGAGGCAGAAAACAAACTATTTTTGTAAATTTTTCTCGCAACCTCGGTGTTTTAATCGTTTGCGGTTTGGTTGGCCTACTTTACCCCATAATGCTCTCTGGTGCTACATCATCTCCGGAAAGATGGCGACAAACTCATTGAAACGATGTTCCACTACTGGGTTTCCTAGGTGAGGAAATGAGATACGGTTAGCTCTCATGAGTCGGTGCTTTTGGTGATGAAGAAACACTATAGTGACTTTACGGTGAAAAAATGATTGCGAGTGCACTCCAACTCTCGCTTTCAAGACCTGCTAGGCAGGCTGTCTCAAGTCTAATGTAGCAAGTAAGCAAAACCGAGGAAAACACCGAAGACATTTTTATTAGTCAGAAGCTTGACAAATAAGACGGTCATCTTTTTCAGAATCCAACGCTAGTTACTTGGGTATCTTACGTCAACAAGCTGGATAAGCAATTTCTACACGAGTTCTATGTTATCAAGCAATCGCTTGTCTGAGCAAAAAAAAACCTCGCCGGAATGTCATCATTTAATAGATCGTCTTCAATGCCATCTACACCATCTATATTTGAAATTACCTCGTTGTTTTCAATTACGTATTTATCCTCCTAGTCGAATTTTAAATTACTAACATCACTGGAAACTGCGTTCACGTCGTAAACATCCGTTGGTCCAAGCACCCGCTCTCCTCGAAGTCGTCTTCTATGGAAAATTCCATTCTGCATCATCCAGAGAAGCAAATTTTTCTCCCCACTATGCTCTGTATCATCTTGAGCAAGGCTGTTACCCCCCCCCCCCGCCCCCCCCCACCACCACTGTACTCCGTACCATTCGTGCTCTCTAACCTCTATATTGCTCTGTAATTTCAGGAACAATGTGACCCACAACTCGGTACTGCTCTGCATCATCCGTGGGATCACCCGCCGAAGATACATGTACCTCTAGATTGGCATGTAGCTGCTGTAAAGGATCGGTCGCTGGACCGCACACACTCCATGAAGCGTCTGTTTCATCAGATTCATTAACGCTCGCAGGTACAGGAGACGCCATAGGAAGTGTTCTTGTCGCCGTAGACGCCGAAGGGGGTGCGTTAGGCGCTGAGGGACCACTAAATAAAAGTTGGCGCCCAATAGCTTCGCACGACGCCTGCTTTCCGAAGAATGCACAACTCAAACTTAGATGTGGAAGCCGGAGGTGACCGGATAGGGGCCCAAACGACATGAGCTCGGCTTCACCTGGACATTACGTTTCTGTTAGTACGAGACACCTAACACATATCAAGGTCTAATTATTTACCTTAAACACTCGATGTCGCTCGTCCAACCGGCCCGTGATTCCGTGTTTCAAGTAGCGGTAATGCTTGGTCATGACTTCGAGCATTCCATTCGTCCTTGCAGACTTACACTGCAGGGAAACAAGTAAATCTTGGTGTTTGTGGACTACTTCACGAAATGGGCTGAAGCTTTCGCGGTTGCGTCTCTGGATACGATCTCTATTTTGGACGCTATTATTGAAGATGTCATATGTAGACATGGCGTTCCGGAACAATTACTTAGTGGCCGAGGAACGAACTTCACGTCCCACTTGGCACGCTCGTTCGATACGGCGGTAGGACCCAAGAAGTTGTGTGGGGCAGCCTACCATCCCCAAACTCAGGGACTGGTGTCACGATTCAATGGAACGTTGTTAGGGATCCTTAAGATGTTCGTGAGCGAGACTCAGACCGATTGGGACATCGTTTTGCCTCGGGTCTTATTGGCTTACCGAACTGCTTACCATTAGGGTCTCACAGACACACCTTTCTGCAGCCTGTACGGTCGTGGCCCGGTCCTGCCAATCGACTTAGTCTTTCTCAGCCCTGGGAAGGACTGGAAAATCAGCGAGTTTGCAGCGTATCGAAGGAAGTTGTACCTGTCGTTACAGGCGTCTGGTGGAACGACAACTACTAAAGGCTTAAGATCGGCACGAGCAGCATTTGAAAAGCAAGTCAAGGTCATATATGACGTGGGCGATCCCGTTTGGGTCTATCTGTAAATCAGGGCGAAAGCTGGCTAAAATAAGACGAAGCCGTTGGCGTTCTCTTGGCACGGTCCGTACCGTATTGTCGGCCAAGTCAGGGAGAACGCCTACAAGATAGATATTCCTAGACATCCCTACAAGGTTGTCGCTGTGAACGTGAATAGCTTATAACGCTTCCTTAGTCGTTAGAGCCGATTTTCGCGGACGAAGTATCTCGAGGGACGGCTGAGAACGTGACGAGTGGTAGCGCGGCGAGCGAGAACACGGCTACCGAGAACGGGACAGTTACTAATGTGACGATCGAGAACATGACAGAGAATGATATGCGAATGGAGACAGGACCTCCGCAGGAGGAGGATCTGCCTCCGTCGGGTTTGTGGAACGATTGTATATTGGAGGTGAGGAGACAGCTTTTACCGGTGTTTCATCGCCCATTGTGGACATTATTGCTAATCAAGTGGGCAAAGGCGTGTTGCAATACCTGGTACTAACAGCAGCTTACGAGACGTTTTGGTTACCACGAGCTGCTTTAGCTTCTGTGTTTAAGACATTGATAAGCACTTTTGAGGAGGCTGACCGCAAGAAGAAAAGTCTGCCAGAGTTACGTCAAAGTGTCAGGTTAGTCGAAGCCAACGCTGATGTGGCCGACGCGGACGTGTTGTTCTAACTGGTCATCCAACTAGTTGGAACGTGTCGCCTCACTCTTATCGGCGCTTGAGAGCAGTGAGTCTACAGACACTGAGCCGCATTATTGTATTTACATATTGGGATGCTATGAAAGTGGACATCAGGAGCTTTACGTGGAGTGTTACCGGGGAACAAGGTCACTTAGACTGAGTGGTTATGTTCGGGAGTGTCACGTTGGAACGACGAGTCATTAATTTGCGGAGCGAAGACAATTGGCTGGACATTGAGGAGCGATAAAAGCTTGAGAGACGCAAAGATTAAATGAGTGCATTCGGAATAAAAAGACAAGGAAACAGATCGATGACTAAAAGGCAACGACTCCGAAACACTGTATGGCTACTTCTAGGTGGGCTTCCCTTTGTCGGTCAGTACTTTTTTGGGATCGACCTTATCGTCATCTTCCCCGTCGTCGTAATCCGCCTTGCTTCCGTCATCATCTTCTTCGTCGTCGTCCTCCGATTTGTTTTCGACTTCTTCATCGTCGTCCTCTCCATCGTCAACGTCGTTTTCAGCACTCTGAGGGTCCGCTGTAGCTGAAGTCACGACGGTGGTAGTTGGAACGGCTGCTTTGGTCTCAACGTCGTCCTCCTCTTCGTGATCTGACCATTAGGCACGTTTACGCTCTGACTCGGTCGGCCCCCAAACTTCAGGAAGCTGATACGAACCATTCTCTAGCTCAACGGCGACGGTAAACTGAGTTTGCTTCACCCGATCGCTGCTGATGAGGGTCTTCTAGGGCTCGTCGCTCTTAGACCCCATCCACGTGGCCCGGGGCGTTGCCTGATATTGGAGATCAAGTGGAACGCGAGCCAAAGCTACCATGGAAAGGCGATTGGCCAGCTTGGCGGTAGGGACCAGAGCATTCGTCGTCTCTAACAGAGCGCGAATGCTTGGGTAACCGTAGGCGTCGATCTGCACGGGCTCTAGAGCATTGGCGATCCTGGCCTGGTATCGTTCCGGATTCTTGTCCTCGCGCGTGGTCAAAGTGTCCGCGAGAGGTCCATCGTAGTGTAAACCCTTCTTGTTATCTCGACCGGGCTGACCTCCCATCCAGAACATCAACGGGCACTTGTTAAGAAGAGTGAGAAAAGCGGAAACGCCCCAAGTTTCAACGCACAAACTAATGAAGGCAACTCGGGCCTGTACGGTGCGCATTTATGCCTTTCGACGGTAATTCGGCGCCGTCTACAACGCCAGATGCACGTAGAGGACCCATGCTTAGAAGGCGCGATGATGGGACATCCGGAAACGCCAATGACACGATAAATCGCACGGAAGCGAGGTAGATTGTACCATTGGGGTCGTCCCGTCAGAAGATACGCAATACACCCAGGCTTCTCTCCGACCGCCTCTACTTTGGCCAGAATCGAGTAGACGGCAGCCTTAACTGAGTCGGGAGCGTCAGGGTTCAGGTCGATCAACGCCTTCAGCTCAGGGGAAGGAACGAGAAGAGAAACGACTTGGCGGACTTGTCACTACTTCGCCATTTCTTGGGCGTCTTGACGGGAGGAGGTCCGCAGCGAGTTAACGCATGCCGCGGACTGCCTTCTTCGCGGCCGATGTGGGAGGAGTGGCGGAATGTTTGGCGAGTGGAGATGGCACGGATGAGACTTCGGGCTGGGACGGCATCGCTAACACGGGACCGCGCAGAGAAACGGGATACCGTTCTTCCAACAGATCATCTACAAGCTGTTCTAGATGCACTAACCCGGTATTTAGGCCGTTGCCATTCAAGTGTGACTACAGATCGACCCAGAACTCCCGCTTGATAGTCTTGGCGTCTTCGCTTGGCGTTCCGTACTCTTCGTAGTCCAGCGCCGCGTCAAGGAAGTCCTTGAAACGCTTGCGCTCCGCGGGAGTAAGACGATTGGACGTGGTAGGTCGTGGCTGGGAGGTATTCAACACGGAGATTGTTGGAAACTGACAGATACGTCTCACCGACAAGGTTAGCGGTCGACGGAAAGAACGCGCTAGCTCGCGACAGGGTGCAAAAGTTGAACGACATGAAAGGAAACGACTTGGGTGACTCTGACGCCACTTGGGAAGGGGATGCGAACGGTCCACTTCTGAACGATCCTTCACAACGTACACAGTGTCATTTATAGATGGTAAAGGTGTTGGAGAAGTGGCCCCACTGCAAGGACGCTGTGTCGTCTGTCGCGAAGTTTCCCGAGATTGAGGCTAAAGTCATGTTGGTCGGCGCTATAGCGGGGATTGTAATGTGGGTGGTCACGACTCCCTTACTCAGCGTGGGATGGGAGTTCAGCGCAAGCCTTATGGATTGCTGATCCACCGTCTGTTTCTTTTGATATACTTGTAGTGACCGGTTTGTCTCTACAGTCCGAGGGGCAAAGGTACAAGCTCTGCATCCTAAGGAATATGTGTACATTTTAGACACGCTAACGTTACTCGTTCCCTTGGCGGTACTTCGGAACTATGAATCTCACTTTGGCATCTTCGGGCAGTTGTGCTTCAAATGGTGCGAGGCGTGGTACCACTCGACCTGCCTCTTCGTTCCTGATGTGATTCAGCTAGTTTGGACGTCGTCCTGTCGATATACGAAAGGTGTCGCTGAGGCTGTGGTTGCCTCCATCGATCGAGTGGGCAAGTACCTAATCGGTATATATTTAGTAGGGCAACAGCTAACATCGCCCGTGTTTTAGATGCCGCGGGGGGGGGGGGGGGTAATGAAGGCGTAGGGGGTGTACTATGTGGTTGGATGGGCATCGCTTTGGCTATATTAGTGGTGAACGTGATAGTGAAATTTTCGATCGCTTGCATCTACTGTAACGTGTGTGCCTTGACACTAGGCTGTTATAGCCACGCTACGAGATACTATTAGGATTCGCAAGCGAACGGAGCCAACGGTTCTAGTATCGCGACCGCTCAACGGGGCTGGGCTAATCTCGGGAGCCGAAATGAGCGTCGTGAAGGGATAGCCTCGACTTTTTAAGAGCAGGTTCTAGCGGTAAGACGTCGCTTGCGGATGGAGACGCGGATTCGACCCCTATTGGAACGACGCCGATCGTTCCGGATCTGACAGTTGACTCGGCAGTCGGACCAGCTGGAGGGAACGAGGCTCGGCAAGGACTCCGAGCGGCAAACGGTGAGATATGTCACGGACTTCGGCTAGATAAGGGACTCTCTATTCTAGACAGCTGCCTACGGCAGTTTAGTGCGCGGCGCAAGAGTGTCACGCCCGACCAGTCCCGCTCCTCGGCGCAGGCAACTTCGTCCCTACTCTAAAGTGGAACCAAGAGGGGGAAGATGGTGAAGGTTACCGCAACATCTGGAGGTATGAGAGCTGGTGGAAGGTACTTTCGTAACTTAGTAAGCTGATGAGGGAGCTCTCAGTCGTGCGTTTACTTCTTTTACAAGAAGCGCTCAAGAAACAGAGATAGACAAAATACATTTTACTCAAGTATTACGTCAAAGTTCCTACTTCGGCTTATAGAAGATACACGATCCCGACAAGAGAAGGAGATAGCGACCTGTATATATTTGCACTCAATATTCTCGTATTTGCACTCGAAACAACAACACGGTAATAAACGTTGAAAGGAATTCTGAGGTTCAGTTGCCAAGTTACCAGGTCAAGAAAGGAGTTTGATCAATTTACGTCTCAAACGATTATGAAGGTACTTCTTTCTCCCATTCAATTAGTTACGCTTAGGCTGAAGACCTCGAAAGAGTAGGGATCCCAGTACGAAAATGATTTGGTTTGTGCACACCGTGAGCAAGAGCTCTGAGAAGTGCGTCGTTCATTTAGGATTCCTTAAGCTCCTACTTGGAGACTTTAATAGTCAATTGGTACGACGTGATACATTGATACCCATCTGATTATCATGCTCATCTCCGTCGATTACAGCAACGTCGACCCGGCACACTTCTAGCTCTCTTACATACTGTATCTTTACGTTCATGTGAAAACTGACACCCGAGAAGCATTTACACCCAGAAGCTCTGTTTTAATATCTCCATCCGCTTGGGTACCACCGCCAACGACTTTGAGCCATAATTTGTAGACTTGTTAGCATATTGTACAAAACGTTTATGTGTCTGAAACTAAAATACAGCGAATATTGGTAAATTACAAAGTCAGCGATACGTTTGAAAGACAAGAAGCAATACTGTGAGCTGGCGTTCAAGCACGCAAAAAAACCTAGCTTTAATAAAAGCCTTCACTCGTGTACCCGGAACCAATTGCCTCGTGCTAAGACGTCACCCAGTGCCTTCCCGATGAAGGTAATCATCTGGAATAACAACCTGATTATTTCAATGATAGATACCGTACAAAATTTGCTCGCAGGCGGAGGAAAACTGTCAAGCAATTTCAAACGGTCAGTGTTTCCAGATTTCATAGTATTGCTGGTGATCTCATTATCTGACCAGTTACTAGTCGCAGTATGGAAGCTATGAGATTGCCACCGGTCTTTCGGATCCGATACTAGTAAAAGATTGCTCGACGTAAGGATTATAACAATGTTTAGACCCGACATTATTAAGATCGATAACTGTTAGCAGACATAATTTCTTCAATTACAAGTCCTCGGCGTACAATAAGGATACTGGGCGGATCTGCCAGTAAACATGTCGACCTAGAAGTCCAGCACCGATTACGGATGCACTCTTTTATTTTCTAACTCGTCCTAACGGGCTTAAAATATGGAGCTGATCGACGAATAGCCTGGGGATGCGTGACCGACAGGGACGCACATAATATGTGTGAGACAACGTCAAACAAAATGATACTTACGAACCATTTAGAGTTATCGAGATAATCGAGCTTAAAGCTGGCCAATTGATTTTCGCACTTAACCGAAACAGTGACATTTATTGTAAACTTCCATCGCAAAAAACTGTAAATCTACCCTTATTTAATTGCGTTGAACAAGAGCTTTTAAATAATACTTAATTCTCTAAAATTGAAATAAATATTGAGCTCACAACAGTTCTAAATGTATCGTTATTTCGAGGGCCCATAAATGAAGATAATATTTTTGAGCGACCACAACTTCTTCAGTTTTAAGCATTCTGCAGCTTATAAGGGCTCAAACGATAGAGGAGACGCCCCGCTTTCGTTTAGAGTGCTTAAATCGCGATTCGTGCTTAGGTTCATAAGTATCATTTTGCTTTAGGTTGTCTCATATCTTCATTTGTAGGCTAGAAACGCCATGCTGCATAAATAAAAATATGTATTCATCTAAAAGGCCCGTCTGCACATTTGACTTTCTTAATAAATGACGTAGCTTGCTTAACATCCAGATGGAGGCAGAACTCAGACTATTTTCATAAATGCCCCTAGCAACCTCGGTGATTTGATAGTTTGCGGTTTGGTCGGCCAACTATACCCGATAGTGCTCTACATCATCTCTGGTGCTCCGTCTCACGGATACAGTACCGCTGTAGGCACCGTTTGGTAAAGGTTTACTCTACCTAGCGAATCCCACCGTTTTGCCTTGTAGAAATCCCGAAGCGCTAGAATGATAACTAGATATTTCTTGGAGTCTGGATGCTTGCTTAGCTTTCCGGGGACTTTTGTCAGATTCAAGCCATTTACGGTCATCCACTGCCTGAGCTGCAGCTTTCGAAGACGGCCAATATTTTCTGTTATTGCTGTCTCTACCTTGGTCTTCGCTTGAAACTCTGCATGCGTAAGGACTCGTGCTAGATCCATATCATCGGAGTCGAGGTCTATTTTCGAGTATGGACGATTGTATTAATGGTGATTTGCACATCATTCCTATTGGATTGGAGAAGGGAAGATGGATGAGGATTCTTCAGCGAATAGAAAGAACAATAAAAACTCAGTGGAGGTTTGAAAATTCGAGTGCTAGTCAAAAATGACCCCGTGTCAGCAATTCCCTCGTCGCTTCACATTAAAATCTATATTGAAACGATAAGCACCCCGGCCGAGACAACGTTCAAGCAGCTCTGAAGTGACCAACGGCGGCAACTACCAGTAACGAGAACGGTCCCGATAGTTCCAGGAGAGGCATATTCTGTATCAGACAGGCTCTGCAGGGCCTTCAGCCTTTACCACTACTACAAATGGAACATTCCTTCACGTATTCGACCACGTCCCTCCACCACCCGTGCCAGTAAGCATGGTCTCTTACTTTGTCTAAGGTCTTCGGCTCCCCCAAATGAGCTGAGAACTTATCCGCGTGGCAATAAAGCAGAACTGTCTCGATAAACGGTTACCGTCCGAGCAGGACCGGCACGAGCCTTTAAGTGCATGAGCCCCATTAGGACCTCGTTCTTCATTAAGTGATGCGGGGACATCTTCAGCACTGTCACCCTCAGGTCAGGATCCATGACCAAATCTCCGTCCTTTAGGAAGGCTCTCATTACACGCATCCACGGTACTCAATCCTGTTCTTTCACGAGCTTACCATAGCCCAATCCGAATACATCGATAGCAGAAGGCAGAGAAGGTGCGGCACCCGATTGTAGTTCTTCTTCCTGCTCTTCTTGGGTGAGCTCGCTGGTAGGGACAAAATCTTCGGCAGGCTCCCCGACTGGAACTGAACTGTCAGTCACGCTCGAGTTCTCAGTCTCATCCAATGGGATCGCTCCAAGCGCATCGGGGGGATCGTCGCGTTCTTCGTTTAAGAGGTCATTCATCGTGACAGCACTCATTATCCCTTTCTCAGGTCGATGGTGAAGCCTTGACAACCCATCAGCATATCCCATTGTCGTTCCAGGCTTGTGATACACCTTAAACCTAAGCTGTGAATACCCCGCAACCCATCGTGCCAACTTAACATTCGACGTTCTCGTATCGCCACTAAAGATCCACGTAAGTGCTTGATGGTCCGTAAACAGGTCAAATTCGCCGTGGTCGAGATAGCATTTGAACTTTCGCGTAGCCTAGACAATTCCCCAGCATTAAGTCTCGGTAGTGCCACAGGTCTTGTTGATCCAATTCTGTTGAGATCCTACCAACATCTTGCTAGCATAGACAACCGCTCGGTCACGTTTGTCAACTTCCTGAATTAGACACGCCCCCACGCCAAATGAGACGAATCCACATAGAGCTTGAACCTCTAGCCAAAGTTGGGATATACAAGTATAGGAGATTTTATTAAAGCCCGTTGGAGTTGTCGGAACGCCGTTTCACAATATTCGTTCCATTTGACGTCGACCTCTTTCTGCTTCAGGCGTTCCAAACGAGCGGCTATCGCAGCAAATTGGGGTATGTAATCGTAGGAAGTAGCTCGTTAACCCAAGGAAAGCACGAACAGTATGAAAATCATGAGGCCTTTCAATGTTTATCACTGCCTTCGCCTTCTCCGGGCTCGTCAGTATACCCGTGGGTGTCACTATGTGTCCAAGGAACGCTACTTTGTCACGCCCCCAGTGGCACTTCTTCATTTTGAGCTTAATTCAGCCGCACGGAATTGTTCGACGACTTGTTTTACCCGGGTTGGGTGGGTAGGAAAGTCGTCGCTAAACACAGCACAGTCGTCCAGCTAGACAAGGCACGTTCTCCACTATAGGTCAATCAGAACGTTCTCCATCAGTCGTTCAAAAGCGAAAACAGGGTTACATAACCCAAACGACATAACGAGCCATTCATAAAGCCGAAATTTTCTCGTAAAAGCAGTCTTCTCCGTGCTGTTCAGATTCATCGAAGCGTTCCAGTATCCCAACGCAACGTCTATAGTAGAGAATAACTTAACATCCCCAAGGACATTCAAAATGTCGTCGGTCAAGGCCTGTGATAGCTATCTGTTATCGTGACGGCATTTAGCTTCCGGTAATCAATGTAGAATCGAATTCCGCCGCCGGGTTTCCGAATCATCAGCACAGGACTAGCCCACGGACTACTCGACAGTCTGATCAGGCCAAGAGCCAGATAAATATGAATCTCAACCCCCTTTACGTCTCCTTCGGCTCTCGATACGCGGTAGATAGGCTGTTGGTTATAGGCGCACTCGTCCCCGTATCGATGCTGAACTTCAAGAGATCCGTTCGTCCTGGCTTCTTGGACGTCTCGAAAAACAAATCCTTCAGGTCCCTCAACATCTCGGTAAGTAGGCTTCTCCGCTCTGCGCCAAGTGACGAATCCTGGAAGTCCACTTCAAAATTCTCCACTCGTTGTTCCGTATAGCAGCAGTTATTTCGGCTTCAAACGTTTCCTCCTTCGCCCACTTGTTGCTTTCGGTAGCACTTATCACAGTGCTAAATTCGCTCGTCGTTCCATTTTGGCCTTTTACACCAAAAGCCGATTTGGGAACGAGAGTCATAGCCGCTACGTACGCACCCGTCAGAATTTCAACCTCTTCCGTAGACGCGCTAGAGACTTCTACTAGGGCTGTCCCGTCCATCACCGTACACAGGGTTCAAGCAGCTTGTAAGTTCTCATCCGTCCCAGGACACCTTCCACCAAACAGTGGAACGATATTTCATCGTTCCCAGAACCTTGGACTCCAATAGTGCTAAGTGATCTGGCCTTAAGCACACCGCTGAGGTCGTTGTAACTGTATAAGTCTCTTCCACTCTCAAGACGCCCAGCGGGATTACATCTCCCGTCCCTTTCAGCGTTATCGTATGGTCTTCGAGATCCATAACGCCTCGGAACGAGCGCAGCGAGTCCGTCCCCAAAATGTCATCCACGAACAAATGGTCAACCACTACAAACGGAAGCGTCGTGTCGGCTGTCCCAAGTGTCACGGGAAGCTCAATCACGCCACGTACACGTATTTTATGTCCCGAAACGCTATCTAAAATTCCGTTATAGGGTTTGATAGGTTCCGACGCTCGCCCAAGTCGTTTTAGCATTAGCCGGTTCACGAGTCTCGTCACAGCTCCAGTGTCTGCTAATATCTCTGACGGACAACAGTCGATAAAGCCTCCGGTAACAGCTTTCAGTCCCAACACTACTAATAACGCGTTTTCCCGCCGGCACACCAACCGCTTGCTCCTGAGAGGCGTCATCTTCGCTCACGGCTCGCAATCCTGGCGACCTTCGCAGCCGCGGAGCTCGTCGCGCGTTTATCACATAGACGTCTGGTAGCTCATCGGCTATTTTCAGCCTCCCATCTTCTGACGATTTGATTGGAAGCCCAAACGTCACCTTCCTCTGTCGTTTTGGTGCAACGACTCCGCGACGGGTCCTTCTATTTCTGAAGCCTTATTATTGTCGCGCAACTTGTCACGGATGACAGAAGCCTCGGTCCGGAAAAAGGAAAGCGCCCAGTCCACCGCATGATTTTGGAACGATGGGGTCATCGCTCCACCTATGTTTTGAGCTAGGCACGACGAGACCCTTCGTCCAAAACGATTCCCTCGGACTTGTCTCGTAGCGGGGGGGGGGCGTCAGCTTCCGTTCCGTTCCGACCCAAAGGACCGGTCGCTTCTACTCGGGTCTTCACGCCCTCATTCCACTCCTGAATGAGCATTTCATTCACTCTCTTGTGGATTTCTGAGCACCACCTTAAAGGTAACGGCGTTCCTTCTTCGTTCCTAACAATCGCAGTTGGAGACTCGTTGAACCTAACGCAAACGTTCCGTATGAGCTCACGCTCGGCGGAGACGTCTTTCAATGCAACGTCTACGCTCCCATCCTTGGCAATGGAGCTATAGTCAACGTTGTCTCCACCGTTCCAGTTTCGTTCTTAACGTTTCGATTAGCACGCCTGGCCACAGTAGAGCTCTCTAGTGTGTTCTAGTACCAATCTAGCCAGTACCCCGGCTTCCTCATCTCTCCTGTAGAGACTTCGTTCGTGTGTTCCAGCCTTTCTTCCGAATTTCCAGCTGCTCACTCATTTCCGCAAGTTACGGCTGCTCCTGCTTATTAGCGTTCTGTTTTAGTTAGGACTGAATTTTCTCGTCGTCCAGCGGAAACAGTCTCTCTTCCAGTTCCTTGTCGTACTCCTCGGGCTCACTCATCACTACCCGATCGTCACCGCGCTCGAGCATATCCAGCTCCTCGTCGGTAAACAGACGGTCTTATTCGCCAGATGCGTCTGTCGCCTTAGTTCGTTCCGAATCTAGCTCTGCTCCGGTAAGGTCAACGTCCTTCTAAGGTGCGTTCACTAATCCGATTACGGCCGCAAACCGGTTTGTTTTGACGCTTATCACGTCTTCCGTCTTGGTCTGTGCCTGTTCATCCCGTGTAGACTCGTTGGACAGCTCATCTTTGGTCTTCAACGCATCTTCGGAACGTTCCGTTGTACCTTGATCGACGTCAAGGGACCGATTGCAACGATCCTTCGTCCCTCTTTCTCTATTCATCGTTTTAGAGGAGCTTTCCGTTGCTCCTTTCTCACACGCCGTTTCAATATCATGTATCTCCGAAGAGACTTCTTCTTTCTCATCTTGCCTTGAGCCAGTTCGTTCCGTTAAACAGTTCGGTCCAGTTTCAATATCCGCATTTTCAGTCGTCCTGCTCGCAACGGAAACGTTCCAAGCGCTTACTTCAACAGTCACACCAGCCCTGGGGTCTCTCTCAGGTACACCAAATCCTCTTAATCGCTCCTTTTGTGTCGCCAACCTGGCAAGAGGAAACAGCGACACTTCCTTCCCCTTCCTCATGCCCCGTTCAAGGTCAGAACATTCCAGCTAGTGTAGCCGTGCCTTGGGCGGTAGCCGTCTCGTTCACTATGGCCTACCTTGAGAGACTGCGCAGTTTCTCGATTTCAGGACTGTTTGCCACAGTATGACCCGGTTACCGACAAACAAAACACTCCGTGGATCAACGATGTCCATTTCGACTTCCGCCTGTCCTTCTAGGCAAGCTACACTCCATGGCATAGTGACCAATTTGGTGACAGCGATTACACAGGCCTCTCACACGAGAACACGTCTCTCGACCACACCCCTTTCGTTCACAGCGACCCCACACAACTTCTCTTCCCGCCGTGCGGGTGTCAGGACCCATACAAATGTTGAGTGGTCCTAGTTCGGTACTGACACTTCCATTCGGGTTTGGAGGACCAGCCGATTTCGGATCGGTCGGAGTCACGGCGCCTATTTGTCCATCACTCGTTCAGGGATTTTGTAGCACGTTCCGATTCAGCTGTTGTAGCTCTTGAAGTATATGTAAGTCCGTCGAGAGCACATTCTTCGTACTCGGTAGCTTCATTCCTTCCTCATGAAATTCATCGTCCTCTTCGATTGACAAGTGAAGATTCGTGAGCAACAGAATGCGACAGGCTTGCTCAGTTGACCCAATCATGTTTCCGCTCAGCACCGCTCGCATCTGCTTGTTCCTTCCTCCCTCAAGGAAGTATTCGTACCTCATGCGGAATTCAGGCAAGATCAGAGCGTCCAATATCGTTGAGAGTCGATCACCCCACCCTTCGACAGACTCTCCACGTTATAATTCCGCCGGTTTAAGACGGGTCCACGTTTGAACAGGAATTAGAAAGAAGAATCGGTTGTGGAACCTGATACGAAGCAACTTAAAGTTATCGATCCTCGAATTCTACTACCATTCCTGACCCTATTACCCTTCAGACACTGCTCAAAACGCGTTAAGCGCAGTTGATCGTCCATGCCCGTCGTGCACTTCTCAACGAACACCAGAACGCCGCTGCTCGTTTACTTGAGGCCGTGTCCGAATAAAATAGAATGATCACTTTGACCGCATTCCTAAACTCGTTTGGAATTCCAACCACTAGAGCATGCCCTCGGAAATGGTCACGTGACTCACGTTCAGCATATTGATCCGTGGGAGTATTCGAGCGTGGCGTCGTATACCTCTGGTAACGTTCCCGGTCATGTCCCGGGTTTCCAAGGCGTCCCGGACCTTCATTGTAATCCTGAAACGATCTCCCGTTCATCGGCTTCGTTTCCCAATTCGGTGTTCCCTCCGCTCTCATTCCGGCAGGCATTGAAGGCGTAGTCATAGCTGTAGATGGGTAAGTAGGAGGCATCTCAATAGGATTCCAACCCGGCGGTAACATAGGACCAAACGGATTGGAGGACGAGTATGGTCTTGGCGTGCCGTCCGCTCCGCCCCCGCCGTCCGTTCGGAGCGTTTGAGCGGATACATTCTCATACGAATGGATAGAAGACGTTGGTCCGCTGGTCCGGGTCTCAGTTGGTGATCGATCCACGGTCTTCCCTCGTCCAGAACTTCAGGTTCCACTCATCGGGGACTTTAACAGTCGATCCAACTCGTTGGTAGAGTGCTTCCACCGTTATCGATCCTCGGTCCATCAACGGTGAGTGTTGTGTCCCTACAGATCCACTCGACATATGTTGTATTGCCTGACCGATGGTGTTGACGATAAAGGCTTGAAGAACCGGGTCCACCGTCGCCGACCCTCCACTAGTATACGTCGTTCCGTCCCCGGCAGGATTCTTTTCACTGTTCGCGGACGTCGTCCCTCGGCTTTCAGACGTTGCTCTTTGACGTGCAGATGTCGTTCCACGACGTACAGTCGTGGTAGGAGCTTGTGAAGTCGCCCTTGACGCACCGTGACGTTCCACTTCGCTCAGAGGCTCGGCTTGAAAGCCGGTCGTACTTCGAAAGTGCGACCAAGACGCAGGGGTGTCGTTCTCATATAGTCTTCCAAAATCCTCTCCGATATTGTAATCGGTAGATGCAGCTGAGGCCGCTTCTCGCCCGGTCTCATCCACGGGGTTCAGAGACGGTCAAGATGAGTCCAGCGAGAGCAACACTCGTCGTCTCGCTCCAGAACTCGTCGTCTCGGTCTCTCGCGTCTCTCAGGACCGGGTCTGCTCCTCTGAGATAGTCGGTCGATCAGCTAGAGCCCCAAGAAAGGATTGGAAGCTAGCTCTGCCCTGAGGCGTCCCCAACATTGTCCCAAACATTCTCCGATTCTCCTTTGTCCGCGGTGACGTGCCAAAAAAGCTCTCGTCTTCCTCTTGGGCCCATCGCTCCCTTAGAACTTCGGCAGATCGTTCCGTCTGGACGCCAGCCGCCTCTCCCGTTTCATCATATGCTCAGGGATCCGCTTCACTGCCTCCGCCTTCCGCAGCCAGCGCGTCAGCTACTTGTCCTCGTCAGCGTCCGCCGGAATCTGTGGTAGGCGCTGCTCTTCATCCTCTATCGGATCGTTCCGGTTCAGGGAGCTCATACCGTTCCAGCTCCCTTTTTCATCCGCCTTAGAGCTTCGACACTAAGGATTTCCAAGCGGCTCTCTCGCTCTCGTTCTTACGTTCCTACGAAAATTGGCTACCCTGCTTTTCCACCAAGCTGTCGCGGTCTCCTTCTCTTGTCGGGGTCGTGTAGCTTATATCAGCCGACGTAAAAACTTTGACGTAATATTCAGTAAACATAATTGCCAAAGCGGATGGAGATATTAAAACAGAGCTTCTGGGTGTAAATGCTTCTCGGGTGTCAGTTTTCACATGAACGTAAAGATACAGTATGTAAGAGGGCTAGAAGTGTGCCGGGTCGACGTTGCTGTAATCGACGGAGATGAGCATGATAATCAGATGGGTATCAATGTATCACGTCGTACCAATTGACTATTAAAGTCTCCAAGTAGGAGCTTAAGGAATCCTAAATGAACGACGCACTTCTCAGAGCTCTTGCTCACTGTGACGGGGTCACACAGCACCTTGCGCTAGAGGAAGTTATCTTCCCAGAGTATACAAACTATCAGTGAACGGCAGTTCACAGGTCCCCTCTTTATTTAAATAAGGTAGATTGTAAACTGAGTATATTTATAGGTAGGTTAAGTTTGGCTTTAATACAAACTGTAAGTTACTTTTAGAAATGCAATGTCATCAACCAATGTTTGACTTTGAACAAACCTTGGTACCTTGTACCAAATATCCCGAAGTATGACGTGTCACAATTCATGTAAACAGGGTACACTCAGGGCTACGTACCCCGTTACATCCTCCCCCACTTAGGTTCGGTTTACCGACCAATCAGAATGAAGAGATGTTCGTCACAAACTCTCATTCTCAAAGTCGAAAACCATCGACTAGGCCGCGCGAGCGCGGCGGAGGCTCACTTCACAGTTCGAGCCTCGAGCAGCAACCTGTGCGCTCTTCGTCTAGGTCTCTAATTCGACCGTTACCATGCCTCGTAGCACTGCAAAGAGCGGTGCTAAGACACGCTCCAAGGCTGCTGCCGGTAAGGCGCAAGCCAATAGCACTAAGCCTCACGGCAAAGGCTCGGCACTCAAGAAGGCTACTCAGGTGGCCTCTGAGGCGATTGGTTCCTCGGGTGCCGCGGCTGTGGGCAAGCGAGCAAGCAAGCGCCGCAGCCCGTCGCCCTCGGCCTCAGACATTTGTCCGAACCCTCGGTTCGTGGAACGTGAGTTCAACTCTGGCAGTGAGGACGATGCCGAGTCCGAGAGCACGCACGATGCTCCTGCGGGCTCTATGGGAGGGCACAGCCCAGTGCCCAGTGACCACAAGGATGACAGCGTGCAGTCGCTCGCTAGTGATCAAGGTGATCACAGTCCCAGAACGTCTGTGCGCTCTGAGAGTCCGGTCGTCAAGGCTAAGGGCGCTCCCAAAGCCGGCGGCGATGAGGAAGAGAATCCTCGCAAATGTCTTTCGCTTGCCGAGGGTCTTGCGCGGGCTAAGGCCTCTAAACCCGAAGGCGCCAAGCCCTCAAAGAAGCGTACGGCCTCTAAGTCTCCACCCCGCGAGGAGAAGGAGACTCGGTACTCCCATCGGTACCTCTTCGATTCCTCGGATGAAGAGGAAGAGAAGGAGGAGGAAGAGGGTGCTATCTCTGAGACCCGAAAGATCAGGAATGACCTCAACCAGCAGCAGGAGGAATTCCAAGCTGACCAGCGTGTGCGTCGGGGTTCGAAGGTGGCACCCGTCAGCCAGGGAGCTGCCATCAACTCAAGAGGGTATTGGCCTCCCGAGGAGAGCTCTGGGGCTAACCTCTTCTTAGAGCTTCTCGTCGCTCCGCGTGGCCTTCTGGGCGGCCACACTTCTAGGGGCATCTACGAACGTGCCCTTGTTCAGAAAGAAAAGTTGCTCGTTGACAACATGGAGGCTGTTCGGTGTGTGCTTCTCGCGCCACACCTCATCCCTCTCAAGGACTTCACGACTTGTCGCAAGAAGCCCGAGACCCGGGGCGGTCTCTATCCTCTTCGGGGATACCCCTGAGTTATGCCCGAGAACTGTCCCACGTGGCGTACTTGTGAGGACATGTTCTGGGCATGGGCGGAGTCTCTTAAGTACTCACCCACGGAGTTACGGGAACTCCATGAAGATCAGCTGTTGTTTCACATCCTGGACCAGCGTGATCTTCGTGTGAGGTTTGCCCACTTGGCCAGCAAGCGCATGCTGCTGTGGTAAAGTGCTTTCTCAGAAATAAGAGAATGGGCCTGACGCGGGGTCACTATCCCGAATCAGTTACAATTTCAAGTGATTAGAGAGGATTTGGGTTGTTTGGCACGGGTGCAAGTTGCCTGTGGTGGATTAGCCATGACGAGCAGCACCCCGTATGGAATGACGATGGATCTGGTATGAGCGATGTACGAGAAGGCAAGATCCACCAAGACCTATCTCGGATCCACCCTTACCTGGATCCACTTAGATGGATATGGGATATACTATATAAGAGTGGATCGAGTGCGGATCCTATGAAGGAATGATGGTAGGTGCCACCTGAAGGTGGATCTAGTAGCCACGGTTAACAAGAAGTCAGGATCCACCGCGAGGTGCCCCGGATCCCATACTTCCGAGTTCGGATCCAAGGAGGGAAGATACCGCATAGAGGGACCTGGATCCAGGGTACAGGGATGAGGGATGCAGTGGATCTGGGACTTTCGTGGGACAATGGAGATCACAGATGGTTGCAAGATGATGTTGGATGATTGGAGAGCTCGGATCCACGGCGAGTGTACAAGTACAGTGAAGTGGATCCAAGCGACCTGGATCCGGATGAATGTACCCATAATAGGGTGACCATAGTGATTACGCCATGGATCCGGTGGATCTGAAGATAATACAGCTGGGATGATGGGTCAAGGAGAGAAAGGACATGCAGCCGAGCCTGGCAAGGGATTTAACAGGTAAAAGACATAGAAGGTAGAAATCCAGGCAGGTATAGGCTTAAGTATCAATACAGACTTCTATTTGCACGATAACACGCAAGTGCCTTCCCGCCCTCAAGAACCGGAACTACATTGGCCGTACGAGCTCGGAGAAGGTTGTGAATTGCGAACCTAGTGTTGGTAGCGATAACTGGATAATACATTGGCCAGATCCTACAACCTAGTGAGCCTTTCCTATACACGTGCAGATCCAACAGGTTAACCGAATTACTACTTGGTCGGTTACACCCTACAAGATCTCAACTCTCAAGATCCCGTCACAGGAGGCGGCAAGTGCAACGCAAAGGAACTACAAAGGCAAGGGAACACACCCGCAAGGCAACCCTACGGCCAGATCCACGATCTAGGCCCCGGATCCATAAGCTCGAATATTCGCTTAGGATACGGAACCATCCACGGACGCAGAGTGAAGATTTTCCACTGCTGCTCCACCCCATCCCCACGTCTCGCCAAGATACTCAAGCTTCACCACTTGAACTCTTTCGGAAGTTACCGAGAGAGCAGATCCCGCCCTACCGACGGGTACACAAGGTGAGGAAAGTTCAGCAGAACACGGATCATCGGGGGACCCCCTCCGTTAGTCGGTGTCTGGGCGCAGTTGGTAAGTTGGATCTGGCGATCTCGCAGATTTTGCTGATCCCGCTACACCATAATAGTGCGCATGCCCGGATCTTTTGGTGACTCGGGATTTCACCGTGAGTCCCAAGAAGATGCTCAAGTGAAGATTGAGCCAGGGGAAGAGGCGTCGTCGGAGGTCGGATCGACGAAGATGCTGCTGAATGAAACAAAATCCGCGGATCGATGGGGTTTTGGGAGGAACTCTGTCGACGGAAGAGAGGTGGATCCGGATCCGGATCTAGAAGAAAAACCTCTCTATCCTCCCCAGGTCCCCTCGGGGACCCCTCCGGATCTTGACGCAAGTCAAGATCCGCTAACAAAACAAGGGAAAGTGAAGGCGAAACGGTATGCATTTGCAGATTCATCGGTTAAGCCAACACCGTACCTAAACCCAAGCCCGCTAGTCGAAGAAACGAGCAAGAAGACGAAAACGAGTAAGACTACGCGGAAGAAGATGCAAGCTCCAGCGTCGGACGAAGACCAAGCTGGATCCAGATCTAGCTGGTCCGACAAGGATCTCGAGTTTGTGTATCGCCACCAAGCTTTACGCGACCTCCTGCATCAAGATCCTGTCATGCAGATCCTGAATCCACGACAGATCGAAGATCCAAGGGAACCGGTGAGAGCACCAACGAAAACGGCGAACAAGTTGGTAGCAGTCAAAGATCTATTACGTTTGCTGACGGAGTCAGGCATCGTGGCTGGTGTGTTCGACGCAGAGGATATCTTCGAGCTAGACCTGGATCGCATAGTATCCGCGACGCGGGACCTCTTTGCCAAAGTTAAGTCCATCACCCGGAGAAAGGTCGCGCACTATGGATCCGGTGTCGTCGCCGAGGATCAGCCAAGCTGCGTCCTCGAACTACGAATCCGCCGCTGAGGATGAGTCAGACACGTCGTCTGAACCACGACGCATGACTTTAGGACCCTCCGGGGCATCCATGCTGGAAGCGCGGGCGGAGTCGAGGACAGGAAGTCCCTGTGAACGTGAAGGCTCGGGATCCAGTACGCCCTACCCGTGATCTGACACAATCCAGCCAGGATCGAGCCAGATCCGGCAAGAAGCCAGTGGGTTTACCGTCAGATCGGACGCAAGGTAATCGCCTCACGGATCCTGTCTCACCAGTGGACCAGCCGGCCACAAGCTCTTCTGACACCTCCTCAGGTACCCTGCAGCGACACTTCGAAGCTGCGATGAGTCGTTTCCTGGCCGAACAAGGTATGAGAACGCCCGTGCCACAAGCGCAAGTGCTCCACGAACATGGGGCACGAGACGTGGAGATGGAGTCCGTGGAGGGAGACAACTCCCATGATGAGTTCGACCCAGATGATCTGGATAGCCCATCCACTTCGTCAGCAGTGGTAGTAACAGCCACAGCCGGGGCAGGTGGGTCGTCCATGATCCAGAGGGTACGGATCTCAGCCATATCGGATCTGAAGGAGTGAACGGGCAAGGATCAAGATGAGGACCGAGCGAGAACATGGATCAGCAAAGTCAAGTCGGCCCTCATGAGAGATCAAGCGTCGGATGCTGAGAAGTGTTTGACCTTTGCGGATCTGCTAGCTGGACCAGCCAGGAACTGGTATCGGCAGCTGGGCAGATCCACCAGGAACAAGTGGCCAGATTTGCTGCGCAGTTTCCAGACCCAGTACTGTGGATTGGGAGTGTCGGTGGCACGTCAATACTACCACGCTCGCCGCAGATCGGATGAATCCCCGCTAGAATACCTACATCGACTAAATGTGGCCGGTCTACGGGCCAAGTTGAAGATCAAGGATGGGGGATCCAAGGTACTGCGGGAACACGTGGATTATTTCATCGAGACGGTGGGAGACGTCGATCTGGCCGACAGGCTGACCCTGTTACGACTTCCCGACGCAGACGAGCTTGGGGAAGTGCTGCGGGCGGTGGATCGCGCGAAACACCGCCAGAAGAAGGCGGCGGTCGGATCCGGTAAGTATCGCCAAAAGGCTCCGACGCCCACGGCCCCCGCTCGACGTGTCCACCAAGTCACGGCGCCCGACTCAGGAACTGAATCAGGATCCGACGGTTCGGACTCCGACCCTGAAGATTACCGTCGGGTCTGTCTCACTGCATCCAACGATCGAACGGCGAAGACAGAAGACAACTCTCGACCGGGGGATACCGTACCCGGGGACCGTGGGATGTACAGATCCCGAGATCTCATGGACGGGGCAGCACAAGTCAGGTGTTCACAGTGCGGATCTCGGAAGCACACTGAATATGGATGCTGGAAACACCTGGTCTGTGAGAAGTGTGGCAAGAAAGGCCATCCCGGGGATCATTGCTTCTACGTGTGTCGCGGGTGTGGCGAGATTTCACGACGTCGGCAAGTGCTCCGATGGAAGAATTCTACAACCAGATCCGCCAATGGTTTGATCCAGCCAAGCACCGAGGGATGTTGCCAGAAGTGGTCGGAGAGATGTTAAACTAGGACGCCTCGCCGGGTTTGAATCCGGTACGAGCCGAGCGGTCTAAGGTATTGCATTT
>NW_003303721.1:310447-311362 GCF_000142945.1 Phytophthora infestans T30-4 | reverse complement strand
GGGGTTGGGGGGGGGTTGGGGGGGTAATATTTGTATGAATATTGGGGCAGAACGCGGGTTTCTTTGTGAGAGAAAGTATGTATGAGGGCCCCCCTGGAAGGGGATTTTTAGTAAACCACGGTTACAAAAGAGTTCGAGGTTTCCACCGGGGAGGTGCCCCAGAAATACATTAGTTGGGAGTTGGGATGCAAGGAAGGAAGTTTCCCGCTTTAAAGGGACTTGGATTCCAGGGTACCGGGATGAGGGGTGCGGTGATTTGTATCTTGTGGGGGGCCCAATGAGAATCCGAGAGCTGAAAAAAATGTGTGAAAATGTGAGAAATTGGATCCCAGGGTGGCGTCCCCATCACCAGGAGGGGATCCCACGTGCCCGATTCCCGAGCAAATTCACCCATATAGTGTGTGACCTACGTATTTCCACCTGGCATTCCGGTGTTCGGTAATATATACTCACGGGTAGGCGCTAGAGAGAGATAAGAACCCCCCACCCACTCGTAGCAGATATTTTCCCGCGTTAAAATCCAGTGAAGCGTCAGTCGCTCAGGCACGTGTTACGGTTAGAGTATCAATACAGACTTCTATTTGCACGATAACACGCAAGTGCCTTCCCGCCCTCAAGAACCGGAACTACATTGGCCGTACGAGCTCGGAGAAGGTTGTGAATTGCGAACCTAGTGTTGGTAGCGATAACTGGATAATACATTGGTCAGATCCTACAACCTAGTGAGCTTTTCCTATACACGTGCAGATCCAACAGGCTAACCGAATTACTACTTGGTCGTTTACACCCTAGAAGATCTCAACTCTCAAGATCCCGTCACAGGAGGCGGCAAGGGCAACGCAAAGGAACTACAAAGGCAAGGGAACACACCCGCAAGGCAACCCTACGGCCAGATCCACGATCTAGGCCCCGGAG